>NC_051154.1:70140791-70440791 GCF_013339745.2 Dermacentor silvarum | reverse complement strand
TCATTAAAGTATTTCTCAATTATGAGGTTACACAAACGCTCGGCTGCGACGGAGACTGTATACGACGTCACTGCAGACGGTATGCCCGCAGTCCACCGTTGTCGCTTCGCGTTCGATGTCTCGAGTTTCGTCGCCGGCATGGTTAGCAGCATTTGCCCGCCCATTGCCGCTTGCGATTCTTCGAAATTAAATTGCTTCAAAATTAAATCTGTCCGTTACGGTAAAACAATGAATCACTCATACCCCGTTAAGCAATGGCTCATACCCCCGTAAACGCGGCCTCCCCATAATGACGACAGGAGAGAAGTGAAATTCTACGCTGGAATGATGAGCGACAACGCAGCCAGATGGGGAAGAAGACGACGACGACGAACGCGGGAGCAGTGGCACGAGCGAGAGCGCAACCCGAGGGGCGCCAACGAGCCAGCTGCGGAAGACGACGACGCTCGAGCCAATGCTGATGATGATAGTTTTCTGTACACAGGCGATTTCGCCTAGCCATATACGATTTCGCTTAGACATATAAGGCTTCGCTTTACAAAAAATATACTCCTGTTAGCGCATATCTTGTCCTACGACAATGATGGTCATCAATGTTGTACGGACTTTCCTTATTTAACAGTCTGCGTTCGCTACTTTACTGTCAAAACGGCTACTGCCCGTCGAAATGCACGCGCCGTTCCTGTCTGGAAGGTGCCGGGTACTTCGGCAGGCGTTAAAGAAAACAAGTGCACACTAGATTCATTTTGATTATTGCTGTGAGACAGTACAAACCATAAAGAGTGCAAACAATTTTTACAGTGTGCCACCACTACAAAGTACACAGCTTACATAGCAGGCAAACTCAAGAACAGACAAGATAATCATCCCGACACAAGGAGCCGCACTGCACAGTAAGTGCAAGCGCTTACCACTGAGCATTTGGTGTTGCACATACGCACACACGCGATAATCGCGTTGCGTACCGGCGGCCGGAAAGCAGCGCGCTTGGCGGCTTCTGTGGAGTGACCAAAGATAAAATTTACTCGCCATCCCGGTCCTACGAAAGCGGATGTCCAGCGAAGCTGTTCAAAACCACTACTACAACTGCATGCATGCTGAGTGAGGTATGCAATGCTTTACTGCTCAATTCAGAAAGCACTTTTGTGCTTTCCGAGAGAGTCTGGTTTGTACGAGCGCCTTTGACTCTGTCGTACGGTCCGTGCACGTCTCCATACCCCCACCCTCTCTCCCTTCTTTCTCTTCCTCTTCTCCATTGCCCCAGCGTAGGGTAGCCAACCGGACTCTTGACCGGTTAACATCCCTGCCTTCCTTGTATCCCTCTCTCTCTCCTCCTCCTCCTCCTCCGGCGCATTATTCAGCCACATGAGAATGTGGACGTGCGGACTTCCCCTGTGCTGGAATTCCACGGCAATACGAACAGGGTAGCCCGCCGCCGCTAGTCGTATTGCCGTTTCTTTTCCCTTTGCCGCTCCTCGTATTCACGCTGCTCCTCGGGAGCCCTAACTTTGCGTTGCCTACTCATAGGGGTGCTGAAACAACAATGAAATCAGCTGCTAGGCGGGTTCTTTTATATATGACAGGCTAGGGGACATCACTCCCCACGTCGCAAGCTGCCGTCGCCGCTGGCAGCTTGCGCAACAGTAAGCTTAACCGGGAAACGTATGCGGGGAGCACTACGTGCTTCGCGTCGTTATAAGGAGTGCCTCATCATCAATGATGGGGTTTGAATGCTTGTTTTGTGATTGGTCTTTATTGAAACGAATGCTGTTCTGTATGTTGTGTGTCTGATACCAAAGAATTATGCATGTTTCGCTTCAATCGCTGAAGGTTCTTTTTTAACCGCTGAAGTTTTTTTTTTTTTGTCTTTTTTTTTGCCTGTGAGGATCTCGACCACTAGAGGCTAACAGCTTCGCTGTAATATAATGTGCAACCACCGAATAAGACACGAAACAGAAGATACGAAACACAATTTCACCTTATCTCACGCAGTGGCCTGCAATTCACTCACGCCATAGTGCCAAGCAATCCTTAAAATTTTCTTTATTCCCTCCCCCCCTTTAATGCGGATTTTTTTTTCGTTTTTCGCGAAAGAATCTGTTTTCCATTTCAATTTTCCATTCCTTTACCTTCCTCCCTTGCCAAAATCCCTGTGGACGCCAACATATTTCCTTTCTCGCACTTGTCTCTCTAATTCATCTCCAGACTTCAGGGGATGAAAGCAACAACAAGCAAGGCAGTTCGCTGACCACGGCCATTTTGAAACGGGGGCTGTCTTCTCTTCTCCCAAAGACCACACGCCCTCTGCAAAGCCGTAGCCATAGACAAAGTCATAGACACGGCTATATCCGGACAGAGCGGAAGGCTGAACCGCAGCCGCGTATCCTCTTCGGCCAGCTTAATAACCGCCTGGGGACAAATATGTCTGGAATGTTTCCTGCGCCGTCGCACTGGCCGTTATAAAGGGCGGCATCTGTGCTGTAGGAGTGTTCCGGTAAAACGAAGCACTGCAGTAAAAACAGAAAATGAAACAGTAAATTATGAGATATGGCAGCCCACACCAGGATATGTGATACGGCGTCGTAGAGGCACATATCCTTGGTTGTCGCTTTCTCTCAATCTTTTTTTTTTGGTTTTTGTTCGGGAACACCGAGACAAGATTCATAACAACGCCGTGTGAATAAGCAGCGAGTTTTGATACAGAAAACTGAAACGCGATGGTAACCTTACTACGAATGTTTACGAGGCACGTGAGACGCTGGGAAAGAATGCATTCCCCACACACCACCATGAAGCCCTACACCCCTCTTTCTATTTGCGCTGTGAGCGACTACTAGACGTTATATGAGGGGGCGTTACCGTTAGTGCACCGGCCCTCGATTTTGTCGAATTTTAGGTGCACTTACGCTGCCGCGAGGCATTATGCGCAAATGCATCCCTGTTTTGGCCTTTTTCTGTAACGGACGCATGACCACATTCTGTGCAATAAGCAACGTTGTACGGTGCACAGTAGTTACAAACAAGACTAGAAACTAAACACTTCCTGCACGCCTGTTGCATGATTTACGCACAGCACGGAATCCTTCAGCAAGAACAGGAAACTGAATGAGTGACTGTATGAGAGATTCGTAAGCGTATACTATGCGAAGCCATTCGATGAAGGTGAAAGCAACGTGATCACGTCAAGGTACAGCCAGAAACAAAGCTAGTGCGTTCAGTTTTGAAACGTTTCATACCTATTCTCATCCGCTCCAAAATTATGCTACTCGTTCAGCCAATGAGTGCACTATTTGGAATCTGGGTCATCGCAATCAGCATGAACGTCAGCAAGTGCTCCTTTGCTTGAAATTTTCTTTAGTCTTCAGGCATTTACTCCGATAATATGCTCGTATGACAAAAATGCTGTTACGAATCTTGGTGTTTATAACCTGTCAAAAAGGAAGGAATCGGGAATCAAGAATAACAGCCGCAGAAACTTGTAGTCTTACCTTAATGGTAATCGATGGGGAGTGCTTATATTCACTTTGACTATTTCGCTACTTGCCTTATCATTAAAACGGAGTAAAAACGCTTAACTTTGCACAGAACGCTGCCCATTGTGGCCTCCGTATACCCTGGTAGTTCGTCTGCCTATAGCGGTATTGAGCACCCTCCGTGCTGGCGTAGTGACTTTGGTATTGCGCTGCAAAGCCCGATGGCGCGGGATCTGGCGGCGGCGGCGGCATTTCAATGGAAGCGAAATTTAAAAACGTCTTTGTACCGTGCATTGGATGCACAATAAGGAAACAAAGGCGGTCGAAAGAAAAAAAGAAATCCGGAAATACGGCGTGCATCATAATCATATCGTGGTTTTGGCACGTAAAACAAGTGAAGGAAAAAATGCGGGATTGAGTCTGTTGAAAGCCGTCTTTAGAGATGCATCCTCATTTTTTGTATGAATTGCTTTTCTGCACTTCGTGTACGAATGTTTGCTCCAGTGTTGGATAATTTGTCATCTTGTCACTATGGGTATATAACAGGGCACCTTCTGCGCGTTCTCCACATGTTCATGAGTGCATCACCGGTCAATGCTAGTGAAGTTAGAAAATTAACAAGAGGCGTGCCACAAAGTAGTGTGGCACGTCTCTGTTATTCAACGTGGTCATGGCTTGTTTAACTGATGTCTTGTAGAAAGTGGGGCAAGACAGAGTATCATCGTACGCCGACGTCGTCTGCATTTAGTTTTCAGTTCATCAGGTTTCCCGATGGCAGTGATAGTCCAAAGGACTATTCTCTCTGCGCAGACTTGCGTGCTTCGCCTCGGAAAGATTAACAAAATGATCGAAAAAGTATCAGTTTATGATAATTGCAGGGTTGCAGCAGCCGGCAACGCGTATGAAGATGTTCATCGGAAATACGGCAATTCGACAAGCTAGATACATGTGGTACCTAGTATATATGAAAATAGACATGCTAACAGCCAAGATTTTGTGAACGCCCATGGTATTATATGTTAGTGGGTGCCGAGCAACTGCCGAATTCCCGGCAACGACAGGGCAGATGAAGCTGCTCTCTCGGCTCACCAGCAAGATCAGTGCGTTCCAATACTGCAGTCAAGAATCGATGTAGCATGGCAACTTTACTGACTGGCTCGTCGCATCGCACTTCGATATTGCAATTCGCCGGACTTCATCAACTCGCGATTGTATTCACTGCCTGACTTGCGACTCCGTCTGCCAGGGAAAGTCTGCCACCCAGACTTTCCCGTCGTGAAACAACTTTGTGTGCCACCTGCGGTTAGGCGTCGCTTTCGCGAACGCTTATTTATTCCTCTTCGGAATGACCAACAGCGCCGAATTCTGTGCCACTTACTGATCTGAACTATGTTTTGCTGGACCGCTTCGCCACTCGCCGAGCCGACCACCGGTAACGCCAGCGGCAATGCGGCGTCGTGCGGCGGCTTGCCCCGGAAGTATACGGAGTATGCTGCCTCTACTAGTGAGCTTAGCCGGATAATACCCCGGCCGTAACAATTATTCTTCGCGGTTTTCAGAGTTTTAGGGGGTGTTGTCCCTTCATGTCTCGTAAGGGCTTTCCCGATCTGAACCCGTATGCGATATTTTACCTTCATCAACATCATCATCATCAGCCTATATTTATGCCCACTGCAAGACGAAGGCCTCTCCCTGCGATCTCCAATTACCCCTGTCTTGCGCTAACTGATTCCAACTTGCGCCTGCAAATTTCCTAACTTCATAACCCCACCTATTTTTCTGCCGTCCTCGACTGCGCTTCCCTTCTCTTGGTATCCATTCTGTAACTGTAACGGTCCACCGGTTATCCATCCTATGCATTACATGGCCTGCCCAGCTCCATGTTTTCGTCTTAATGTCAACTAGAATATCGGCTGTCCCCGTTTGCTCTCTGATCAACACCGCTCTCTTCCTGTCTCTTAACGTTAGGCCTAACATTTTTCATTCCATCGCTCTTTGTGCAGTCCTTAACTTGTTCTCGAGCTTCTTTATTAACCTCCAAGTTTCTGCCCCATACGCGTATGTTAGCACCGGTAGAATGCAATGATTGCACTCTTTTCTTTACAACGAGAGTGGTAAGCTCCCCGTCAGGATTTGGTAATGCCTGCCGTATGCTCTCCAACCCAATTTTATTCTTCTGTAAATTTCTTTCTCATGATCATGGTCCCTTGTGAGTAATTGACCTAGATAAACAAACTCCTTTGCAGACTCTAGAGGCTGACTGGCGATCTTGAATTCTTGTTCCCTTGCCAGGCTATTGAACATTATCTTAGTCTTCTGCATATTAATCTTCAACCCCACTCTTATACTTTCTCGGTTAAGGTCCTCAATCATTTCTTGTAATTGGTCGCCATTTGTTGCTGAATAGGAAAATGTCATCTGCAAATCGAAGGTTGCTGACATATTCGCCGTTGATCCACACTCCTAATCCTTCCCAGTCTAATAGCTTGAATACTTCCTCTAAGCATGCAGTGAATAGCCTTGGAGAAATTGTGTCTCCTTGCCTGACGCCTGTCTTGATAGGTGACTTTCTACTTTTCTTGTGAAAAACCAAGGTAGATGTGGAATCCTATGTGGAAGATATATACGTATGCCTCCTGTACTCCTTTATTACACAATGCCTCTATGACTGCTGCCATCTCTACTGAATCAAATGTCTTTTTATAGTCTATGAAAGCTGTATAGAGATGTTGATTGTACTCCGCGGATTTCTCAAAAACCTGATTGATAACATGGATATGATTCATCGTAGAATATCCCTTCCTGAAGCCAGCCTGTTCTCTTGGTTGGCTGAAGTCAAGTGTTGCCCTGATTCTATTGAAAATTATCTTGGTGACTATCTTATACAATACTGAAAGCAATCTAATGGGTCTATAATTCTTCAATTCTTTAACGTATCCCTTCTTATGGATTAGTATAATGTTGGCATTCTTTCAGCTCTCTGGTACACTTGAAGTCGTGAGGCATTGCGTATAAAGGAATTGCGTATAATTTTTCCTAGCAAACTTAAGATAGCCAGAGTTTGCCCGATTCATAAAGGTGGCGCTGACCATAGCATAAACAATTTCCGACCTATATCGATACTACCTCTTCTGCCGAAACTTTTTGAAACTGTTCTAAATTCATGACTGGAGGGTTTCTTCAGGAAATATGGTATTATCAGTACAGCCTAATATCGATTTCAAAAAAATCAATCATGTGAGGATTAATTTTTAAACATAAAATATCAAATACTGCAAAATATTGAAAAACGGTTATACACGGTAGGTTTATTTCTGGACCTGCGTAAGGCGTTTGACAGTGTAAATCATGTTATGCTTCTGTCCAAACTTTATGATTACGGTATACGTGGTACGGCATTAGATCTGATAAGGAGTTACTTAACGGATCGTTATCAGTGTGTTTCATTCAATCAGGCGACTTCCTCACTTCTCAAAATACAGACTGGCGTACCACAGGGATCCACACTTGGTCCTGTATTATTTAACCTTTATAATAATGACCTTCCATGCATTTCTTCCTTGCCTAATATCTTAATGTACGCGGATGATACTAATCTTTTCTTTGGAAATTCTTCCCTGCAATGCATAGAAAAAGAAATGAATGATTACTTGCATTTATTATCTAAATTGCTGTACATAAACAAACTTCAATTGAATGTCAACAAAACTAAATATATCCTATTTAAACCAATAAATAAACCATTGCCTGTCAATATTATTGTTCTATTTCAAGCAAAGAGGATTGAACTAATAACAACGCAAAAGTTTTTAAGGGTATGGTTTCAGGAGAACCTCACCTGGGACAATCATGTCAACAAGCTGAGCAATGACCTTAGTAAAGTAGTAGGCTGTATGTACAAAACTGGTGATCTAATACCATTATGGCTAAAGAAAGCAATGTATTATGCCCTTTTTTACTCGAAGCTAACTTATTGTGCCTTGATACGGGGAACGACGACATCAAAAAACTATGAGAAGTTAATGAACTTGCAAAAAGGAGTAGTCCGAATTTTTGAAAACTACCACGGCAGGCTGCGAGACTTACCCACACACAATCTTTTTAACAAACATTCATTGATCCGAGCAAATCAAGTTTTCTATAATAGATTACTCTTACATATAAAAAAACACAGACTACATGTTGTCAGCCTACCCATTTCTCCTCATCGATACCCATTACGCAATCAAATCAGAACAACACCATTCACGCGCACTAACTATCAAATACCTAAGCTACTAAACATCGTCGAAAAAAAATATTTTTATGCACCTCATTTTAAAGAATGTATAAAAACCTTTCTCTTACATTTTCAAATTCATTATAAATAAAATGCTACTGCACTAAAATTTTGTCATGCTATGTATATGTATGTTTCTATCTGCACTGTCATGTGAAAGTACATACCTATAATTTTTTTCAAGCATAGAATGTATATTGATGTAATAATTGCATATATCTATCTTGTTTATTTGTATTTTCTGCATTGTACTCACTCGCTTTTTGGGTTGTATTTGCTTTGATTATGTTTGCCGAACGCACTTAGGAGCAAGAGCCTCTGTCAGGCCACATGGCCTTTAGCTCTTGTTCCTCTTTCTGTCACAATTTTATAAAAAAAGGCCGCAAGTTTTGCAAGCATGGTTTATCCCCCATCTTTGATTAAATCGAATGTTATTTCATCTTCTCCAGCAGCTTTTCCCCTAGTCATGTCTTTTAAGGCCCTTCTAACTTCATCGCTACTCATAGAACTCCTGGAGCCTCTGTATTCTGTTCAGCACTACTTGGAATGAAAGCTTGGCTGCTTTGGGAACTGTACAGGTCAGTATCGAATTCTTCAGCTGCTTTTACTATGTCATCGAAATTGCTGATGATATTAGCCTGCTTATCTTTCAGTGCATACGTCTTGCCTTGTCCCATGCGAAGTTTTCTTCTCACTGATTTCATGATGCGTCCGTATTTTACTGCTTCGTCAATCTTTGCCATGTTATAATTTTGAATATCCATTACTTTCTTCTTGTTGATCAGTTTTGACAGTTGAGCGAGTTCTATCTTATCTCTCGAGTTTGACACTTTCATGTTTTGTCGTTTCTTTATTAAGTCCTTTGTTACTTGGGAGAGCTTACCTACTTCTTGCCTTGGCGCCTTACCTCCCACTTAATTGCTGCTTCTGAGACCAGCCTAGTTACGGTTTCATTCATTACCTCTGTGTTGTCTTCATCTTCCTGCTCTAAAGCTGCATATTTGTTTGCGAGCACCAGCCTGCTTGGCCTGCTTTTACCCTGGGTGGTCCAAATTTCCGGAGTCCCCCACTACGGCGTGCCTCATAATCAGAACTGGTTTTGGCACGTAAAACCCCTTAATTTAATTTTTTTTTTTGCTTTTACCCTTACTGCGTCTAGGTTGGCCTGTTTCTTCTTCACTGATTTTATTCTTTCTCTCTTCAAATTGAGAGAAATCCTAGACCTCACTAACCTACTTTATCTCACATAGCGCGTTTTCTCAATCACCAG
The DNA here is from genome assembly GCF_013339745.2 of Dermacentor silvarum. Classification (NCBI taxonomy): domain Eukaryota; kingdom Metazoa; phylum Arthropoda; class Arachnida; order Ixodida; family Ixodidae; genus Dermacentor; species Dermacentor silvarum. Next base: position 70,431,769 of record NC_051154.1, on the reverse strand, counting down.
TGTTTCCAGCGCCCGCCAATCAGTTTAGCGACGCTGTCAACGTGGCGATGGCCAATTCTTGATGCCTACCCAAAGTGGTTTTTCGGTCTGCTTGGGTGGTTTACGACATAAGAGGCAGGTATTTTAGGGGAAGAAAGAAAAGATGCCGAGCTTCCTTGCAGACGACGTATCACTGCAATGTAGCAAAGCGCCGATTTCCGGGACAAGACAGCTTACGTCCGGTGACTTCAGTCAAGGGCGCTCGATCTAGCCCCCTAGTGTAGAGATCAGTGGTGCCACTGTCCAACATACCACTCTCAACAATATAGGCCCTCATGCTAGTCTCAGCCGCTCAGACGACAGATCGTTCTCGGAAGTAAAGACCTTGGCCGAATAACTAGTATGCACAAGGCCACCAAAGCACTATGGCGCTTCTTGAAGGCAACCGGGCTAGACGAGCGCTTGTTGACTATACATAGAGCAGTGAACATTCATCTGCGGGTGCGCGCACACTAAATCTGCGTCTTCCTTCTTATATTTTTTTACCCATTTTCTCTTCCCCTCGTGTAGGGTAGCCAACTGAGTACGACCTTGGTAACCTCCCTGGCCTCCTTCTGTATCTCTATTTCTCTCTTTGGGCTCACGCTAGGCTCCAGGATGAACTAGCGACGTGCCGTAGACACTAGGATTACAGCCCTCGTACCACCTGTAAACGTCCTCCGAATATTGGCGAGCATAACGTGGTGAAGTCATCCACCATTGATGACAACATTTCATGTAGCATTGATTGTCAAGTGCCCGCTTTCTTAATTGTCTGTGATCTTTGCATCTGAGTCTCAGTGCTATCGGCTGGAGACACTTCTTCGACAACGCCTCAGAGTTGCCCTGGGCATGCCAGAAGCAACGGCGAGCGTCAAAGTGCTCCATGAGTCCCGGCTGCCACCGAGCTTCGCCTTCTTGTTTCTAAGACTGCTCAAGCAGTTATGTCGACTAAGCGAATCTAGCGCGGGGCAAGCCTTCTAAAATCGTATGCGTTGACGTACGGAGCGTTTTCGTGGCACTCAGCACTATTCATCTTCTCGGCCTGGAGTTTCCCAAACGAAGGCAGCGACCTGAGCCAACATGGACATACGAAAACTTGGAGTGCCAGCTGGCAGCACCTCATGTTCACAACAAGCGTTCTACACATGTTGCGTAAGCTCAATCTTTGGTGCTTGAACACTTAAAGAGAAGCAGACTTGTACACGTTGCAGAAAAAAAAGGTTACCGATTACAATTACAATTACTACTTTCAAAAATAAAATTGATTACATTTACCAATTACTGTCCCACAAAAGTAATTCAGTAATTACTAAAATGTAATTCACCACTTTAACGTTACTTTCCTCCTTACTTTTATTAGCATTGCACAAATGCAGTAAATAGAACGAGTTGCACGGCCTGGCTCTTTCAATTCATCCTCTGCAACCCTTCACACGTTGTTTCTCTTACCCAAGGATTGCTTTTCTAAATGTTCTTCGGTAATGATCCCTCATTTACTTGTGAAGACATCAGGCAGAGACACTGAAAACTGACTAGATGTGCACGCTGGGGAGAAGGACCGTGTTGTAACGTACGAACACCTTACTTATACAAGATTGTGGTTATTCGATGCCTCTATCAATAATCGGGTCTGGGTCCTTTATGAAGCAGGGCACTTTATTGTTGCTGAGGCTAAGGGAAGGTGCACATGTTAAAGCCAGGAGGAGGAGGAGGAACAAACTTTTATTTAAACCAGCAGTTTAGCTGGCTGGGCCTAGGCCTCCCACGTGGGGACATCGAGGTCTTGCCTCTTCGCCGCCTCGCAGGCTTGCTGGGTAGCCCAGAGTTGGTCGTCGAGTTGGGAGCTGCGCAGGGCGGCGTGCCATCTCGACGAGAGGGTCACGGTATTATTTGTCGGATATTGGTTTTTTACATTCCCATAGCATGTGGGGAAGCGATGCTGCCTCAGTCTTACAGGCCTTGCAAATGTTAAAGCCAGTGAAAGATTTTTTTTTTAGAAAATCTTCCATAGGCGATTTCCTGCTGTCAACGTCTGAAGCTGTCATCGCTATCGATCCATAGAAGTGCCTTTTCGATTTATAGGCCAACATCTGGTGGACCTCCTCCCGGCGCCCTTCACTCATTTGCGATTTAGACTTAAACGTTTATTTGCAACAGACACCAGCAAACGATCACGTTCCTTGAAAAGGTGAGCAAATGTAATGTAATGTGTAATTTAATATAAGGCTCCATATTATGAAGCCCTAAAAATGCTGTTCCCGTGTTACAATTGCAAAAATAGGTGCCCCATATGAGGCACGTATACGTATATCAAACAGGTGGAAACATACGCGTTTAACGGCCAAAAAACGTATGTTATCACACAGAAGTCGTACACTGCACTAAGCGAAAAAGAATTGAGCAGCAGATCTTACCGCATATGAAGGTCGCTTAAAAGCTCGTCCAAGAGAGAGAGGAAGATTTTAGAGATAAATTTGCTATGAGAGAACAGCTCAGAGGCCGGACTTCCAAGAGAGGTGTGCACATTTGCAAGCCTGCCATGTTCGGGTGATCGAGACATAGCAGCAGGACGTCGATCATGGGAAGGAGGTAACCCATGTACACGTCTTCATTCCTTTGGACACTCTAGTTTCCGGCAAGTTTAACCCCGCAAAGATCAACGTATAATTTTTCCTACGCTGAATTTTATGCCTAAAATCTCTGACTTACGCACAGGAAAGCTAATGTAGAGCCCATACTAGCGTTTTTTACATGCTGGATGGTGCTTTCAGTTGCGGCTAGTTCAGCAAATCAATTACTTATGATTATTTGCTGTACTATAATAAATTTTAATAAATTATATTTTCTACTGTTTTCTTCGCACCAATATACTCTCCGTGGCCAGAAATAAAGGTAAACAAGTTATTTTAATTTTCTTTGATGTGAAATGGTGTTCGGGCGTTGTGGGGTGAGGTGCTCAGAGCTGCGTCCCTCGTTATAGCTTGTTTAGTCAAAAATGTCATTGGTTGCATGTAATTGGTTTCTGAAAAAAAGCAATCAAATTGCAGTGAGCGCTACTGAGTAAACAAAGTAATCGTTTAATTACAAGATCACCAATTATAGCTGGTTGAAATGACTAATTAGGTCGGTTAGCGCGTTTGTACCATGTTCCCATATTATGACTATGTCGTCAATGTAACAGTAGGTAGGTGTGGGGTTTTAAAGGGTATGATTTTATCAGGTTTGCTTCAAGCTGTCCCATGAAAATGTTGGCATACGTGGGAGCGAATGGTGTTCCCATGCTTGTGCCGAGATCACCAAAAAACGTTCTTGATTACAAGTCATTAATTACCTGTAATTCGTTACATACAAGTCTGCAGAGAACGTATGATCAAAGTCTTTACCGACCGTATGACCGATAAGACGCGCGGAGCCAACGCAACAGCGTTCGTGATTCTGACCCTCAAGGGGTCCTGGGCTGACTTGACTGCGTCGTCTCGTCGACAGTATGCGAGAGTGCGTTGTAGTGCGGTCGTACAGCAAGCTCGCTCTGCAGTTGTTGCAGCATGTGTTTCCTCTGGAGAAATCCACACATATTAGAGCGCAGCTCTAATATGTGTGCGGCGAGCGTCGGCGTTGTCACTCGTAGCCGAGCGAACAAGCTCAGTGCCGCGGGGAATGAAATAGGCGAGGAGGAAAGCGGAGAGGAGGGTGCAGCGGAACCATGTGGTGGAAAGCGGATGAGGGTATAGCGAAAGCGTGAGAACAAAAGCGCAGTGCGGCGACGATGGCTACGAGATGGCGCCAGAGTAGCGCACGTCGTCTGAAAGGTCTGTTGGCGGCGGCTGCTGTGAATCGCTTCCACGCGTCACTCACGCGCTGGCTCTCGTGATCTCTAGATTATAGCGAGGTAGTCGCGCCACAATTCGCTCCGGTTGCAATGCACGAGACAGATTGTCCGTGCCAGCCAATATATCGCGAAATCAAAACACGTATAGAGCTGAGCTCGTTTTTTTTTTTTGCGTTACGCCTTTTCAAAGAACGGAGCAGCCTCTGATTCAATATATAAAGCTTCAATGTCTTTCCTCGCATGTAAGGGTAAAGGACCATGAGGCGCCTTACAGACTAACTCGATATGCATTAGAACTCAGGCCAGCAAAGGAGGCTACTAGAGCCTATCAACGCGTTCTAGAACAAGCCGTCGCCAGTCATTTTCAGTCTTTAACGTTTACATCTCCTCAAACCTTGTGAAAAAGGACTGAGCAGGCCAGCTACTCTCTGTCGCATCACCTCCGCACAGGGTCAGCGCGTACTCCAGCATGGCTATAAAATATTGAACTTGCCATGTCTTTGTCATGTGCAACCTTTATAAGGCTCGTGGTGATATTGAAACATATTTGTTTGAGCGTTCTAGACTCATTATACAACGCAAATCTATGGTTAAAACGCTCCAACAGTCGAGGCGTTCCACAGGGTGTTCCACCTTACTGTGCACGTCGTCTTGTTCATCCGCCTCGCGATGCGCATCTGAATGGTGACACATTGAACGATGTACTTATAGCTTTTGCATTTCTAAACTTTCCTGAAAGGCAGCGCATGGGTGAAGCAATTTCCTAAGTCTCGCAAGGCTCCATTCGCATGCTGTGCCTGCTGTACATCCTTTGCCTGCTGTGCATGCGTGCGTGTGCGTGTGTGCGTGAGTGAGTGCGTACGTGCGCACGCGGCGTGATTCCTAGGAAATATCACAGGCACGCACACCACATGTACACGCACACACACACAGACACACGCGTGCGTGTGTGTGGTGTATATATATATATATATATATATATATATATATATATATATACATGACCCATCGTCTAGCAGTGGTGAGCTAAAGCAAAAAGAGCGACCGATGCCTGCGCTTTGTAATCTTAGCCGTGGGCACCGGTGCTTTAACAACCGCGGATTTGTCCTCGCGCAGACACGAGAGAACGTCACGAGGAGACAACGCAATAATAAATAACAGCGTGAAAATAATTTTACCGGCGGCCCGAACATGATCCCAGTAGTTACCTTCTGGCAGTGACGTTCTTTCTTGTTTTATTTTTCATTATCATTTTCTTTTTTAAGGTGTGCTTGATCTAGTAGCAGTCGTTGTTCTCGTTGGGATTGCAGGTGCTTACAGATCGCTCAGGTTACTCACCGTAACCTGATCCGCACATGTCGTCGAGAGAGCGTGCCTGCCCCCCTACGGCTGCGAACCTTATAATTGAGAGGGCCGACGGCCCGGGGATATCTCACTTTCCTTTGGTTTAAGCTTGCGCGTGCCATACGCGCATGATGCAAACAGAGCACTTCCTGGGAATTCTGGCACGTCGTGGCGCTTCTGCATTAGATATGCCGAAACAACCCAACAACCACCCAAGGGATCCTGCATAAATGTTTTCCTTTGGCCTAGCGAAGGCTGTAGTGCACAGTAAACTGTCACTATACTGGCTAAACATATGTCACTATGTAAGAAAGCGTGCTCGTCAACCTTTGCTAACTATGCTCGTTTTAATCAGCCCGCAATTCGTCGTCCTAATGGTGTGCGAGATCTCAACAAAAGCGCCAACTGTTCGCAGCAACCTATACCGAGCGACAGATTCTGTGTAAACATCATGCAGTGTAGTGGCACCAAACAATGGTTCTTTAATAAAGATATCCGGTAGTGATCTGCTGGCTCTTTTAAAAATCTGGGTGCTCTTTGTTTAAGTGTTCCTTCTGAGTGTGCGATCGTAGTTCACGGAGACAATATATTCTGTCTGCGGTTTTGATGACATCATCCCTGTGCGGCGGCGATCCTTCTACTGCTGTTTTTAGTGTCGCGCACAGTCTCCTGTGCAATAAGCACGTCAGAAGCGGAGATTGTTAGTGCTTTCACCTCCAGCCGTCGTGCGCTGGAGGTGAAAGACGCACGCCCACACAAAAGTAAAGAAAAAGTCAGTCTCGCCCAACAGGCGAAGCATTGATTAGACAGCTATACTATATAAGGTTAGTCTTGCCAAATGTTGGCCGTGTTGGTAAACTGAAAGCATATTTAGCACCAGGGGACAAGGACAGGAGGGCGACGACGACACAATGCGGGTTCAATAGGCAGCTGTTTCATGGAAATAAAATTGTTGAAGTAAATAGCGCATTGTGTCGTTGTCTCCCTCCTGTCCTTGTCCATTAGCACTAAATATGCTTGAAGGTTAGTCGTTTGATCAGTTGCATAACCTGCCGTAAACATTCGCTTGCTAGCTAAATTAACAAGCGCGTTGTCACGCGCGCACGTGCAAATACGAACACATCTCGCTCGATGATCGCGGACACCGCGTTGTCAGAACGCTGCCGTGATGAAGAGCGGCAGCAGCGGCGCGTTAATTCCCCTTCGTGCTGCCTCTTGATTCAACGCGAACTAGGCGCTCGAGAACAGAGCGCACACGAAGCTTTGAGCTATATCCGGCCGGCTAGCCTTCGAACAAGCGCAGATTGCCTCCAAGATAGGACCCGCGCAGCCGCGCCAGCCGCCGCAGATGGAGGTGAACAGGACAAGGGCACTCACCTGCCCCCCCCCCCCCCCCTCCCTCCTAGCGCGCGTGCATCTCTCCCGCTCCCGCCCTTGCGCATGTGAAAAGACGGCACGCACCCTTCCCGCCTTCCTCCCTCGCGCGAAGACACCGCCGCATCAAGCCACCATACTTCTCGGCCCACCCTCGCAAGCTTTTGGTCGAACCTATAGCATACAGCGTGCACAGCCGCGGTGTTCTCGCACTCAGACTTTATACTGAGCATCACGGCGACGCCAACGGCGACGGCCGAATGTTCGCCAGGAGTGTCCATATAATTACTATCGCAATAAAAAGAAAAACCGAGACGGGGCTTGTGACGTATACGTGACGGGAGCTCTCGGCACCTACATCGGAAAAACAAGGAAGGAACGTCCCTGTTCGATGCAATGGGAGAGAGTCCTTGTTACGAAGAGAGTAGCTTTAGCTTGCCTTCTTGTGTCATCGCATCTCAACATTTTATTTGCTTCTATATCTCCGCTGTTATCAGACACTTTCGAAAACCTTCTTTTTTTTTTTACAGTAGCATGCTCGCTATACGGCGCTTTAGAATTTGCTGTGTATAACAAAAGCTTACGTTGGGGCGTGGTGAGAAACCCTTTAAAGGTTCATGCCTAAGGCACATCGAGGGGCATTGAACATGACCTAATGAGAGCCAACGCGTGTGCACATGTTCTCGCGTGAGCGTGGTCAGGCGCGCATGGGCTACGCGACACCAGGCACGCGCCCATTGGGCAAGACAGCAGCAGCAGCCGCAATCAGGAAAGTCTGGAAGTGTTCCAGTCTGGAACCAAGCGTCTTCGAGATTACAATTGATGTTGGGTACATGCTATTGCCCATCAAAATGCTTGCTTGCTTGCTTGCTTGCTTGCCTTCAAGAATGCAGTGCAGAACCCTTAACTTTTTCAAGCGAAGCTTGTATTGCCTCATAAGTGTCGGCGGTGGTGGCGGTGGTGTCACGCTAAAATCCTATCGAAAACCTGTCGAGAACTCGCGTCTCGTTCACTTGGTATGTACCAAAATTGGCATGGAAGGGTACGAATGTATGACTACATAAATAACGTCACATGCTCTTCAGTTACGCCACGATTAGCGATATTAAAATCACCTGTGGCGCATACCCGCATTGATATGCGGGTATGTGCCAGGGATATGAGGGTATGAGCCAGGGCCAAGAAGGAAGGAAAGAAAGAGAGAAAGAAAGAGAGAAGGAAAGAAGGAAATCAATACCGTGACCACACACTTCAGCTCCGCTCGTTTGCCATCTGTACTGGGTGCATGGGAGGTGAACTTTTCAAGCCAAGCTTGTATTGCCTCACAAGTGTCGGCGGTGGTGGTGGTGGTGGTGGTGGTGGTGGTGGTGTCAGGCTGAAACCCGGCTGCTCCCAGAGTAGAGCAGGTGCGGGGGAAAGCTGCGCCAGCGCCGGATCACGGGACGCGCGACCAATCAGGGTCGTTTGGTGTGTCGCGGGAAAGGGAAGGAAAGGGGGTTGTCGCGCGCTCCGCCGGGCTTCCCTCGCCTCAGATCAGTTTCGGCGACCGGATTGAAAAGCGGCGCGTGGTGCGTTACGCCGAGGAGCAGGCTGCGTTTGAGCAATGGCGCCGCGAACTCGCTCGGGAAAGGGCTCGTTGTCGATGTGCCGATTTTAGCGTGAGGGCTTCTGAAGCCCAGGCGAAACGTCACCGAAAAGCCGCGGACCCCGTGCTGCGGGAGTGCGATGTTGAGGTCAAACGTCAGCGAAAAGCCGTCGACCCTGAGTTTAGAGCAAATGAAGCGGAACGTCTGCGACAGCGTCGTCTTGCCACAAGTTTCACTTAGCCCCATTTTCTGGACAGGGGAAGGGCGGGTGATTTTTTTTTTCATATACATCGACGCAACAGACTTGCTCTCGAAACTGTGACTCACCCTTCTCCACTTATCAAGATTTATTTTTCTGCATTTCTTTCTTTTGCATTAACCGTGAAGATCGCACAATACTAAATGCCTTCATCCATCGCCTTCGATCGTTATACTTCCGACAGAATCGCAAAATCTATACTTTTAACTTTTTATTTCTTAATATGTTCTGCCCACCTTTCTCAAAAGCCTTCTTTTCCATTTTTCCCATCCCTTGCAGCGTAGCATATAGGCAGCTAAATATTCTGCCTTCCGATAAAGAGCTGTCTCTCATTGTTATTTGAGTATGGAATAAACGCGTTGGAAGAAACAGAAACAATCTGCTTAAAAAAGAAAATTCGGGTTTGGTGAACAAGAATGTAATAGGTGTGTACAATCCGCGATCTCGTTTATGTTTATCATGACCACTAAATTATATACGATACCAGTGGTATTTCTATACGTATATTCTGAAATACGTGTGGAGCGTGTGCTGCGTCCTATTGGACCCTGGTCCACGAAGCCATTCGCTGATGCAAGAACGGTTCTCAAGGACAAGAGCCGGTCAATCGCCATAACGAAAGTGTAAATAGTCGAGAACTTAAAAACAAAGAACCTTTTGAATCTAACTTCAGGTCTGTCCAGCTCACTCATTGAAAACGCTCATGAGCTTGTATTCGGAACTGCGAATTCTGAGCTGCGCGCAGCCCAGGTGACAAATATGCAGGCCGGAGATCTGCATCCTTTGATGCACGAAGCGTGGGACTACAGAAGATCCTTGTTCTTACGTTGAGGCTTACGGGACCCCCCTGTAGCGCTCCAGAGGCGTGAGTAATATGGAGGGTCCTTCTCCCGATTACATAGAGCTTCAGAGTACCTATAACGCCTCTGAATCCCGATCACGCGTCCGGTGACTCCTCCGGAGATGAGCCCAGGGCGTGCCTGTCACTTACGTATTGCACATTATTCACAACTTGCTCTTTCGAGTGACAGCTCAAGACATTTTTGCAACCACTTGACCCCCTTCCCTAGATGTAGGGTACCAAACCGGACGCGCAGTCGCGGCACTGGCTCAGTTGCTATGGCGTCGTGCTGCTGAGCGCGAGGACGCGGGTTCGATTCCAGGCCCCGGCGGCCGCATTCCGATGGGGGCAGAATGCAAAAGTGTTAATGTTCCGCGCTTGGGTGCATGTTAAAAGAAAAACAAAAAACCAAGAGGTCAGAATTAATCCGGGGCCATCCGTCATACCTAACGTGCAGTTTCAGGACGTTCAACCCCATAAGGTAATTTTATATTTCAAGCGTACGTGCCCCCCCTCCCCCGTCTAGGTAACCTCCCTGCATTTCCTTTCCCCTCTCTTTCCGAAAATTAGCGTGTTATTCCGCGCGCTCTTACTTAATTTAATTTACTTATTTTTTTATATATTTTTTTTATTTTAAAGGCCTTTTAAAGGGTGCTGAAACGTAAAACATCGGATTGTAATTTCTCGAAGGACTTTAAGGCTCTCTGGGGAAGAGCGCTTACCACAAACCAATCACCTCTACTTGGCACGTAAAATTTTTACATAAATATCTCTTATGCTTTGCGCCTTCACGCTTCCTTACCAGCCAGATAATAAATATGCATTATGTAACATTCAGCTTTCCAAGAAGCTGCATCGGCCCGCAGGGCTCTTCTCACCTTTTCGTACAGCGTCAATGCGCAAATGAGTGCTACTTTATCTCCAGAGGCCCCGTCGCTAATCAATCCTCCTAGACAGCAGTTGCACCCGCACTCACGCTACGTTATTCTTACGCCCTGCCCACCACCCCTGATCCACGAACAACACAGAAAATACTCGTGCCAAGAAAGTCAAGAAAAAAACAACAAACCGGTCCCTTTTACGGGACCGCGCGTAGCCCGCACCTTAAGAGCCCCCCATGCGCGCGCTTCGATTTGTGCCGAATGCGGGCCGGCAAGCCGCGGCTTTCACGTGCCCCGCTTTGAGGGCGCCACCGCGTGGTTCGATGCGACCGAGGCGCCCCCGCGAGTCGCTGGACGCATGCGTGGATGGTGCCCGCCCCTCCCATCCACGGTGGGGAGTGGTTTTACCGGCGTGTTTCGAGACTCTCCTCACTGCGCCAGTGAATGTCGGTCTGCGGCGCTCGTCGGGCGCCGTGTGCTCGCGCTCCTGGCCTATAGGGCGCGCACTCTCTTTCATTCGGCGTGTGCAGCGCTCCTCGCACCTGGCGACTTCGCCGGTTCACGTCTGGCGACAGATCGGAGGTGAAATGTGCCCCTCTCGACGGAACACCATGTGACGGTGTGCGTACGACGGAAGGACTGTTAAGGCCCTGCCTGTCAGTTGCGCGTCATCGCCGTCGTGGGAACAGACGGGAAACAACTTGAGCGAAACAAATAACAATCGCGAAGGACTCCAGCTGGTTCTGACCGCGCGGACCTGATCGTCGCCGTTTCTCGAACCAGTCGGTGAGGCTAGCCGAGCGTTTCACGTGACGGACAGCAAGTGTCAAACTGCGCGTGACATCCCGCTCAGCTGTTTCTTGCTGCCAACTGGAACGCGTCTATGGTAGGACGCTGAAGGGGCTCGTTATGTGAGGTGAGTGAACGTAGTCTTCCCGCGTAGAAGCACGGGCGTTCGAGCGCCTCGACTATACACATTCTTTAGTTTCTAAAACACTGTGTAGTAGCTCAAGTAACATTAATGCTTGACCTACTACATGTTCCGAAGTTGATTCGAGGTGGATTTTTTTATGTAGGTTATTATTAATTCCATCGACAAGATGAACATTGCACACAAGCTGGTAAATTGGTTTCTCTTCCTTATTTCTAGATTTCTGAACTAAGAAAAAAAAAGTGTACGAACCAGCCTAAATCATAGTGATAGTGGTTTATAATCGCGAAAGCACCACCTTTATCTCAACTTAAATCACCAGCCGCCTGCTGTACCACGACGAAATTCTTAATGTCGTCAATAATTCGCATAGTGGCATTGCTACCAAGTGGACGATGCATACTCGTCCGGATAATAATATAGGCGTTCAAAAGTGTTATTTGCTAGCGCATAGCCGTACATTTAATATTAGGGCCACGCAAATTGCTCTTACCGGTTTTAAAAAATGGTTAGGCTGTGTACCAAAGGGCATCGTTCGCATATAATGTGTTGTTTTCGGCAGTTAGTGTCAGCACTTTGAGAGCTAGACGAGTCACGAGCCTACTTTTGTAGAACTTCTCTTTTCTATCACCATGCTTCTTGCTTTGTGTCCTGGTATGTGCCTCCTTGAAATAATTACTGATAGCGGCGTAGTCAAGGCGTTTGCGCGGAACAATCCGAGACGTGGTAGAAGAAGCTTCTTTCGTTTCTTTTAGCGAAAATGCGTATCGTCGGCATTTGAAGCCGTACAACGATGTAATCAAGAAACGAATAGCGACTGTCACTCTATTTCGAAGTTCGGTATAATTAGAGACGCAGAATTAGCTATAAAATCTGACTTAGTATGAATCGCTAGAAGCAGTAACCGCATGAATCTGTACACGTCATGTGAAGCGGCTCCCGCAAGCGTTTGGTGAACAGGTGGTCTATATTTAAGTATCGCGCCTGCCGCGTGCAAAGCGTCGTTGACAAATAACTCAACTGTCCGCATTATCTGCGCTTCCAATGCTCAGTATATTTCTTTACACTCCTTTTCCGGTTATTGGGTATCTTCGCTCGTTTCTCTATAAGATGTCGAATCTTTCGGTGCTCACAAAAGAATTTAAAATAATATTTTTTTTAAATGCTCTTCTTTTAGCCGCAGATACAGTCACCGTTTTCGCACATGTCAGCGACAATCGTGCGAAACGAGGGAGATGCGACATAGCGCTCTCGCCATGGGTTCGGTGCAAACCAACTTCTTTTGCAGCGTCACTGTTTGACAGGGGCTAGTGCAATTAACTCAATTAAATTTCGCGCCTTCTATAGTACGTGTATACCACGGACGACAGCCGGTTACTTATAACAAGTCAATGCATCATTATCAATAAGGGCTTAGCCTGTCGACAATTGAGTATGCTTGAAATTTATTTCGTGGCTCTTCATGCAAGGAGAGCACGCAGATATTGAAGCTTCTCGCTCTTTTTTATCCTTTGTCAGCACTGTTAAGCAGCCCACAAACCATATTATCGCCGTTTCGCTTTAGACGGGCGCGAAATTGCCAACGCGTAAATATCAGAGGTGACACGCGTTACCAGTCTGGTTTCATTGTTTTCGTAGAAAGTGGGGACAGAAACCTCACTCATGCATTTCACGCCCGACTTACTGTAAGATAAAGCACGCCGTTCGGTGACTTGTGTATAGGGGAGACAGGATTATAAGTGCCACGCAGGGAACAACAGGATGATCAGGCAATTTTCAACCATTAGCCCATAGCCATTCGGCTTATCGCCGTTTCATAAAGCTTTTTATCGCCAACCACCCCGTGTCGTCCAACCATCGCTGACCTCCGTTGGTTGACGAGGCGAGGTTGGTGAGCTTTCCTGCATCTCTCTCGATCGCTCTTTCCTTTTTTTTTTTTTTTTCCTTTTCTATTTTTGCTTGCTTATTGCCGCAGGACGTTTGTACATAGTGTAAGAAACTAGGAATCCTATTACTCGGTAATATTTTATGAGCCCCGTTTCAGGCATCAGGCAAGGTACGAGACGTCGTTCCGTTATTATACCGCATACGTGCGACCGCAGTTGCGCCAAGCGTGTCTCGGGCTCGTTGACAGAGACAACTGTCCCGATTGTGCACAGCCCCTCAGGCGCTCGACCGTTCACTATACTGCGCTTCACGGCTTTCGCTTCACAGCGAGCGGGTCTTGCGAATCGCTACCGTCGCGCGGTGTGTCCTTTTGCAGCGGCCGACTGCACCGAGGCATTACTCTGGCCACGGGGCCACGGCTCGCGCACATCGGAATTTTCATTATATCGGAACAGTCAGGTATGAGTACTCGGTTCTTTTGCAACTTCGTGTACATATTGTCAATTCCCTCCGTTTGTATGCACTTGTCTTTCTCTTGCGCTTTTCTTTTTCCCTCCCCACATGTGCTGGCCGATGTTCATCTGCGTCAGCTGTAGGGCTGCACAGTTACGGCGCCTCCGACAGTAATTATTCCAGAATCTGTCGATTTTGATGTCGTACTTTTCTTATGAGATAATAATAATAATAATAATAATAATAATAATAATAATAATAATAATAATAATAATAATAATAATAATAATAATAATAATGACATTCAAACAAAATACTTTAACCACGAAACAGCAATAATGCAAGGAGCACACATCGACTATAGATTACGAAGCTACATGAGTGCCAACTTTGACGAGGTGTCTACTCGCGTCGCTTTTTACTTCGTCCTTTTCTTATAAGTGGGTAAGTATTAACGAGAACTCGCCGTGAGGTTCCCTAAGCACGGCTTCAAATTTTCTCCCACTGTCAAAGTTAAAGCATCACGAAAAAAAAAAAAAAGTAAAACAAGAACTCTCTATATGTCAGTTGCGATGACCTTACGAGCTGCGTTCCGACAAGTGTTTACAGTATACAGTGCAAACTTAATGGTTGTTCCTTTATTACTGCTTGCCAAGCATATTGTCACTCAGATTGTCGAACAATCTTTGCGTAATCCCTGCCTCCGGGCATTACTTGCTATGCGCATGTTCTCAGTGAGCGCGGCAATTAACGTTTCCTGCCTTTGACGGTAGCGTGTCCCGAGGTGACACAGAGTGTGTTTCTGAACCCATTTGAGAAGCTTCACAAACGCAGCTTGAGCACGGTAATTAAAAAGCGTTTAGAAGGCGTTTAGAAAGCTCCCCCCCCCCCCCCCCCCCCGCCTCTCCCGCCCACCTCCACCCGCTGTTTTGATGTGTACGATCAAAAACTTCCGATATTTTTCTGGCATTCGAGCTTGTCGCGTCTTCAACGACATGTAAGAAAAATGTTCACTATCACCTAACAAGAAGTCTTTGTAAGATCACCTAAAAAGAAAAAAAGAATTGGTGTTTTGCTTTTTGGAAAACAGATAACTAAAAGAATTGTAATTTTCTTCAGCTCAGTGTGCATTTTCTTTAAATTTTTTATTCAGTACTCGCATCTCTGCTGGTGAGAGATAAATATATAGTACAACGTGTGATTTCATGCGGTATCATCAAAGCATGCTGTGGCATTTCATGCCACGAAATGCCCCGCATCATGGGTCAGCAGTCACTTTTTCCAGCTTAAGCAGGAACGTGAGTCGCCATATTAAAGCTATAGAATTGCTGTCGTGAACAGTGTTGACTGTATATCTTTAGCATACGATGAAAAGAAAGCGTCTGTCAGCCCTGACTGCAGATCAGATTCATAATTAAGCTCTCTGACACGTTTTCGCTTAAGCTAGAATCAATAATAATAAACGTATACAAAAGCTGCAGATATCTCGCAGGGAGTGACATTTTACGGGACAAAAATACGGCTCGCGCACGTCGACTATTTGTCACTTTCCTATGCCTGTTCCAATAGCGCAAGATGGTCTGTGCGGATATACGCCCATTCGTCGGCAACGGAAATCTATTCCTAATGTATTTTTTTTCTCCTCCCTTTCTTTTTATTCAATAATGGATTTCTTTTCGCACTCTATAGCGTGCCTTTTCAGATTAGCGATAAACGGGGCGTGTCTGCTTGTGTCTTTTTTCTATATCGCGAATGCTTTCTTAAGGGGCGTTAATGCACGAAGTTCTCTTTTTTCTTTGTTGACAAAGTCAATACCGACAGCAGCGCCGACCTGCGTGAAAATGAAGGGCAGAATGCCGCGTGCAAATTTAGAGACGCGTGTTTCGCGAGAGTGGACCCAGCGGCCGTGGTGGACCTTTTCTCTTCTATATGTATGTTTATTTGTATACTTTTTCTTTTTTTTTTTTTGTTTTTCCATACGCATCGTGCGGTATATATAGGTGGTGCATTATACTAATGGCTCGAGGCAAGCGTAAAACGCTATAAGCGCAGAGTTTGTCGATGAGCATACATATTCCGCAGCTGGGCCGACCGCGTTCTGCTTCTCTTCATGATTTGCAGGCGGCCCCTCGTCGGGTAGACGAACGATGCATGATGCTGCGTAGCAGGCTGCGCTTGCGTCGATCCAAGCCACGGTAGTTTCGACCCAGCCCCTTATATCGACGCTCGATTGGTTCCTAACACGCTTAATTCATGTATTGACTTCCCCCGCGTGTGCATTATTCATAGTTCGATAGACGATTTCCTCTCCCCGCGCAGGAGTTAAGCACCGCTGGCATTTTTCTTTTGCCACGGGTGGCAGGCTTCGTTCGTTAGCGTGGACATAAACAGACTGCTATAGGCGCGGTCATCTATTTCAGCCTCATGCGAATGCGCGTGCCGGCGGTCGCACATATATGTTTGGGATAAAAAGGGCTTCAGTATACATATACGCGCTGAAAACTCATTCATATGCTCCCCGAATATGCTCATTTCGAATAAAGGTTTGCGGCGAAATATTAGTTCCGTGATTTAGAGTCGGGGTCTTTAAAAAGCAAAGCATAAAATTAAGAATAAGAGAGATAGTGGCCGAGCAAACGCGCGACCACGAGGCTGTCCGAAACGATCTCATTATTTGCAGGAATGGTTGCGCAGGTACTTCAATTGCTTTAGCTTTATTTTATTTTTATTTTTTCTATAACGTCACGAAGCACTGCGGGGGACAGTAATTGAACCAACGGCCACTGCTTGTCACACAATCGATTCGAACATGAAAGAGGGTCAGCTTCTAAAAGGATGTTAATAGCTATAGAACTTTTCTGGGGCATACCCCTTCTCATTGTGCATATCACGAGCGCTTTGTCGAAAACGAAAGAGGTGGAATGAAGCCAAGCGCACAAGCCATGCAGCTTTCTTCGGCCTTCACAAGCAGAAGCTATTTACACCGTGTCATTTCCGCAGCAGCTCGTTTGAAATTCGTCATACGAACGGCACATCATTCCGCTTGAAGATATACGGCGTCCCTCGTAGCCCCAAGCTTCGGATCGATGTTAAAAACAATACAATTTAACTGCGCTTTCGTCGCACACATTGACATTTCTAAATCAAGTAAACCATTTTCGGAAAAGCTCCTCATTCGACATAAATCAACTCCATTCGGTGTTGATCTGTGTCATTTTGAGAGCGCCCTTAAAGACGATAATAAAATCAATCGCGCTGCCAAACCGGCGTTGCAGGCGTACCGCTGCGTGTCTCTTCTTTGCTGTCGTACTCTTTTTTTTCTATTTTTTTTTTTGTCAGCGTCATGGACAATTTATGAGTGCTTCGTTTTATTTATCGGCGCCACTGCCACGAGAAGCAGCTGCTCGCTGGGGGCGCTCTCTCTGGGCCAGCTCTTCGCGAGCGGTGTCGCTTTTCGGCGAGACACGAGAGAGCGAGTGTGTGTTTCCCCCCATCGTCGGTCGGGGATCATAAGCAGCCATATTGGACGATCGCGGTACCCACTCCCTGGCCTGCCTTCCCTCATCCGAGTTACGTCTTCGGCTGGCCACGTGCAATCACAAAAAGAAACGCCCGCCTCAGAGCGCGCGCGCCGCCTTGCGAGAAAAAAAAAAAAAAAAAAAAAAAAAAAAAAAAAAAAAAAAAAAAAAACGGGGCCAACCGCGCAAAATGCACACCATCGCTGACATCGCTAGGACGATGTGGCCAGGTGTGTGTGCCCTCGTACATGGGTGCGAATAGCGTGATGTGCATCCAATCTTACCGAAGACGACAAATATGTAGCCTTTGTGTGTGTACGCACCAGTATTTCGTGTCTCTGACATTTCCTGTGGAGCGCCTGCAATAGAACCGATGCTATCTGTTGGCGCATACATATTTTAATCACTAAAGGAGATGTAAGTTATATACGTGGTGTGCTAAAATGTCTGCATACGTCACGGTGAGAGGGCGCTATAGGCATCTCGTGAGACTCATGTCGCGTATTTTTAGAGATAACTGCGTCAAACTTTTTTTTTTTTTTTTTTTACATTAATGAGGACGCATTCCGCATTCAAGGAGCGCCTCTGTACGCGCGATCTGTTGTCACACCGAGAGTTTCCGTTATGTATGGGAACCAAAAGCCAAGTTCAAGATGAAATACTCACTTTCTGTTGATTTATGCGCACATATTTAATGTTCAGCAATTTTGTATCGTGTCTATCAAGTACCGACTGGTCTCACTGGTGCACAGGCACCGCATTTAACCATGAGACAGTTCTCTATTAAGAACCCCTCCATTGTTGGATCATTATCGGGGCATTCAGTTAGACTGCGCAATTTGTGTCTAAACCGCTCCGGTGAATCCAGCGCTACGAGTACAGCATTAGTTAATAATTCGAATAGCTGAGGTAAGTAACACACACCAGTCCACCTATATATATATATATATATATATATATATATATATATATATATATATATATACCGGGTGTTCAAAATTAAGCTTTACAGATATATTTAAAAATCGCCTGTGGCAGGTAGGATAATTCTTATCATTGAGCTGGGTTATTAGACGAGGCGGACATTAGTAGCACGAGAAATTCAAACACATATTCAACTAACTAACAGAAATTGCCTAATGAACTTCTTAGTTAATTACTTTACGACATATATTGCAATTTACAAATTGTATCCGGTAAGCTTGCAAGACGTATCCACTTAAAATGAATTTGCAGGATGACACCAGTTTCGAGATATTATTTCCCAAAGTGTGGGACGAAATGCATGGGCGTTCCAGTTACTTTTGTGCTTCAATGTACAAAACAGCATTTTGGTAAAAAAGTAAGTGCAACAACAGTGCGTTTTTACGGCGAGTTTGATGGCGCATATCTCTAAACTGGTGTCATTCTGGAAGCTCATTCTAAGTGGATACGCCTGACAAGCTCATCGGCTACAATTCGTAAATTGCAATATGTGTCGTTAAGTAATTAAGTCAGAAGTTAATGAATAATTTTCCTTAATTAGTTGATGTGTGTTTCGATTTCTCGTGCTACTAATGTCCGCCTCTTCGAATAACCCAGCTCAACAATAAGAATTAGGCTCGCTGCCACAGGCGATTCTCAAAAATTCCGTAAAGCTTTATTTTGAACACCCTGTATATATATAACCGACGCCACTGTTTAGCGCATACGTATTTTAATCACTAATAACTAATACAATACTAATTTTAATCACTCAGGGACTAAGGGAGTATTTTAATCACTAAACTAGGTCAAACTAAACCAGCTAGCGCAAGACAGGGATAATTGGAGATCGCAGGGAGAGGCCTTCTTCCGGCAGTGGACATAAATATAGGGTGATGATATATATATATATATATATATATATATATCGGGCGGTGACCCGCAGCGTTGTCTGAAGAGCCCAATCAAACACTCTCCTCGTTTAGAGGAGGTCACCTTTGTTCGCTTTCAAAACCAATAACATTGTCTAACCTCAGTGGTTTTTCTTATCTACTTGGCTGACAAGAGGCGAGGAACGCCCTCTAGTGGAGAGGGTTTCGATGGGGCCGAACCAGCACAGTGAAAATAGATAACCGCATGAAGAGGGTGGTGCCGGCTTCTCCGATTGGTCCGCTTCGCCTTACTTAGCTTGCGGTGGCTGGTCGAAAATCGCGGCGGCGTGCAACGGAAGGATAAGAATGCCGCTAAAACGGATCCTCAGCAAGGAAGAATTGGCAGAGCGATGTCGTATGCATGTCGAAAGGACTCGATAGCGTTTTACTGCCACGCAAAAAGGTTTATCATGCGCAAATAAATACATGCTCACCGGCAGGAGCGAGTAGCGAAGGCCTGGACGATCGGCGGGCAGCCATCTTCTATTCCTTTCGGAACGGGGAACTCTGTGGCTATTCAGAAAAATTTTCAGTTTTGTTCGGCATATTGATGCATTTTTTTCGCGTACACGTCATTTTGACGTGGTGAGTTTTCGCGGTTTTGTGAGGTCGCGCGACAGACAGGCGAAGTGGGCGTAGCCAGAGAACATTGGACCAATAGTAGAAGGCCAGTGGTGAAAAGGCGTCGAATCAGGAATGATTATTTTTCTTTTGTGCGGTTTAATAATGTATAATCAGTGTGTACACGTTATATCAGGTAGGGAACTATCGCGGTTTTTGTGACGTCGCGTGACAGACAGGCGAAGTCGGGAGTGGCCCGAAAATGTTTTGACCAATCGTGGAGGCTGATTGCAGAAATTGGAATCAAAACTGTTTGGAATCATTTTACGTTATAGCGCCCCTGATTCGTTATACGAGTGTTGTCCTGTGTATGAGCTATTCGGTAAGACAGCAGCGGCACCTAGCAGCAGCCATGGGCAGCTAGGTGCGGGAGAGTTAGCAAGGAAAATGGTGCTGCAATAATTGCTAGATTGTTTTAGCTCCTTTCTTAAAGGAATGTATCCGTCGCTTATCGATAAGTAACCTCTTCAGTGACTATGTACGCGACTTCTTTTGTCATTTCTGTCGAGCGGTGGCAAGAATATTAACCACGAACGTTAGCCTTAACGTAAATTAAACGCTCATGCTCACTCAGTGTGGCTCCATTTTTCTTCTGAGTGCAGCATATGTCGCTACGTACAGACGACCACTTTACTGAAGACGCTACCATGTTTGACGGAGATATTGGACGTGATGCGTTTTAGTATGTACGGCGAAAGAGTTTTTTTTTTTCTTGTCTCGTAATGCCTGCAGCAAATGAACAACTTGTGCATGAGAAGTGAGTTGGGGATTAAATCTTTTTGACGAGTAAACTCAGCAAGGTAGGCTGCAGAGTAAATGCATGTTTAAATACCCTCTAGTTACGATGACTCACTAGAAAATGCAGAAACCATCTCCAGCCACCTCATCGTAAAAATTATGGGAATTCCACGCATTTACAAGCAGTCTATCGTAATTCGTGACTGAAGGGGATAAGGTCCAGAGCAGACGCAAATTTAAACGCACAAATTAAAAAAAAAAATACTGATGTGACTAATCCGCAGGGTGCAGCTTTTGAGGCTTCTATAGCAGACAAATTTGGTGCATTTTCACCACTGTGAAATACAGAGCTAATTTGTGAGTGGAACTTTTTTTCGCAAGAATCGAAAACATTGTAACCATATCACATTAACTCAAGGCTCATATATAAATTTTGTCCCCTTAAGATGCTCTAACAGACGCAGTCTACATAACTGAGATACCTGCTATTGGTACTCAGTTTCAATGAGCTAGGTATCAGCAAATTCAAATTTCTTGCTCCACTACAGGTGTGCCTCCATGCCCCTTTGGCGTATCGTCAAATTTACGCGAATGTCAACACAGGAGGGGAGTTTTTGAAGAGAGAATACTATACCTAACGTGTATAGGCGTAGTAGGAGCTTTTGTAACTTTCTGCGATGAACGTTGCTGATAAATTCTTCTTACTTTCACTCAGACGTTCAATCTGCGTCCCGGCTTGATCTGAGGAGAAACTTTAAATTCTAGGTTTTTACGTGCTAAAACCACGATCTGATTATGAGACACGTCATTGTGGGGCACTCGTGATTAATTTCTACCACCTGGTGTTCCTTGACGCTCATCGCACGAGCATTTATGCATTTCGCCCCCATCTGAACGCGGCGCCCACGGCAGGGTGAGGTGAAATGAACTTTATTTTGAAATGAACTTTGGGATCGTACTCGCAACCTCGAACTCATCAGCACAACGCCATAGCAACTAAAAGCTATCGCGGCTGGTACAGGAGGAACGTTCTCCTTATGCAAGCTTCAATTGGAATTATGAGACCTAGTCGATTGCGGTAGAGATACGGGAACGTTTTCGACTAGGACCTTCCTAGGTAGTTTTCGACTAGGACCTTCAGGAGTGGAATAAGCGGAGGTCCACTGTATGTACTATGTTTCGTCGATGCAGTGGGCAAGTCATTTTGTCTTCTGTGCGCGCCCAATGATAAGCGGCTAAAAATGAGCCTGGCTGGTCGTTTAAGCTTCATAAAGTTATTCATCAAGTCACGCAGTCGGCGGCATCCGATGGGAGAGGCACTCGCCCGTGACACTGGCGAATCAGCCAAGCGGCAGAAGCGAACGCCTAGGATTCTCGGTACCTGCGCACGTCTCGCATTTTTTACCGAGCCGCAAGTCCTGCGTCCGCCGTCGAAACGCGTTTGCCTGACAGGCCACTGCTGTGCCAAGGTCAGGGAGGGTCGCTTCGGCGCTCTTTCGCTCGGCGGGGAACGGGCACGGGCCCGCCGGCGGCCCATCTCTCACCCGTCGCGGGCTGCCACCAGGCAAGGCTTCGCGAGACGTCTTCATTCGCCGCAAGTCGCGCGCCACGCTTCGCGGATTCCTTTTGTCGTTACCGCTTGCGCGTGGTTTGTCCTCTCGACTGGCTCCGTATGCAACTCATTTCGCCTGTATGGAATTCGAAACGTATATATATATATATATATATATATATATATATATATACGCCGTTGTCGTGGCGACCTTAGGGACTCTCTCAAATGTCTTATTTTGCGCATCGGCACGTGGCTTCAGCGTCGGCTGCAGCTAAGTTACATGTAATTATGGTGAGTGAGTGTGACGCGTGTGTTTGGGTGCGCTTAGTGGAGGTTATCGACGTCCTCGTTTCTCACCGAAATCAAACTAAATATGCGTACGAAAAAAAAAAGGGTGTTGGACGAGCGCTAGTGCCTTTATTCGCGTGCTTCTGTACTTCTGCGCAGGTATTCGTCGCGCTGATTTGATATCCTTATTAGAGAATGTTATCAAACCGTCTCTGCAGGTTTGGGTCCTCAGAAAAACACGTACAAAGAAACAGAAACCCATGCTCGTACGCACTATATGCAGCCGCTCCGACATCATGGAACATTTGAAGTATGTCATTTCAGAGTGTGAACACGAAGAGAGCTAGGAAGGCCAGTCTGACGCCTTGAGCAGCCTTCACCAGCACCGACCTCAGTTCGCTCGTAGCCTGGGAGCGCACCACTACACCGTGAACGTCGGAGGTAAAAACTCTACTTGGCGCCTGCATTTTTCATTGACTTTTTCGGTGGATTTCGGATTGCCCCAAAGCAAGTGACCTGCTTTTTTCTTCGCCGACTTCGTTTTTTTTTTTTTCTGCCGCGCTTTGATCCTTCGTCACCTCCTCTAAATAAAGATGCGCGGCCCAGAAGAACGTGAGTAGCGTACAACGACTGGGCTTTCGAGCCGCGGCGTCCTTTCTTTTCTTTTCAGGCGGTGGACCCTTGCTTCGTCTTTACATTTGTTTACCGCGTCCTTTTGCAATATATATATTTTACATGCTATGTAACCAACTGTTTTCTTTCGTGCTATCATTTCATTGTTGCCTTCTCTTTGTTTCTTGTTCACATGGTATTTCTACAGTGTACTGACTTTTCTCCGGTCCCGTTTCTTCCCACCGTCCGTTCGTTTTTTTCTGTCGGCCGCTTCTATTGGTGTGTTTCTCTTTTCACTGGTTGCTTTCTTCCACCACCAATGTTGCCCGAGCAGCGCTGTTTCCAATCCTAGTGTGGCTTACCGTCTTCTCGGCTCGTTCTAGAGAAGAGCGCGCTTGCTTCCATGCCTTCTCCGAAGTCATTTGTGTCTGCTTCGGTCGGCGGGGCGCAGTTGGCCTCGATAGCCGCGCTGCTGACGTAGCTTGTGCACGACGGCAAGAGGGAGAGGGCCAACAGTGGCAGCGAGAAAGCGCGACGGCTGAACGACGAGCCCAGAGCGTGACTGTGGAGGCTGCAGACAGCCGCTCCATCTTGCGGCCGCCCAGGAACGACTGGCTGGCACTGACTCTCGTGGCCGGATCGCTTTCATTAGGCGCCGGCGCTTGTTCGCGCACAGCGTGGAAAATGGTCCCCGCAAAGGTCGTTGACACCGCTTGGCCCCTTGTCGGGTCCAGCTACGGCAGCGAATTCCCTTAACGCGTCGTAGCAGGCCCCATTGTCATCCAATAAGCATGTTAGGGCGAAAATGCGAGTGTTACATTCGCGGAGAAGCACTTTAGTCCCTTTGTTTCTGATGAGGAAGACAGGGAGGGAAGGGCCGCGAAGGGGCGTGGGTTATAGCCTACCAGAGAATCCCAAGGAATAGGGGACCAATTTGATGTCATTGTGCATGTGTCTGTAATTTGCAAAGCTATAGCACCTTGGTGGAGAAATATAAAGTGACGATTCTGTTTCAATCGAATTCTAACTTGATTGTTTTTCTAGTTCGTCACTGGCTGTGTCGCCGCCGTACTGTATTACTTGTCGTCATGTTCTGATTGTCACAATGAGCGTTCGAACTGAATAGACTCGAGGCAGAGCAGTCGTAGTATTACACTAGCCCGGAACCATCCCCTGGCTTTTTTTTTTTTTTCTCTCTGTTCTGCAGCACAATGCTTCCGATCGCTAAGAGGGAGACGTGTACAGAAAAGCCGAGAAGCAATGAAACCGCCTCCAGTTTAAAGAGAGAAAAAATGGCAGGATGGAAAGATGGCGGAGAGCCCCCCTGCCCCACCCTCCCCCCAGAAAAAAAAAAATTGGTTGGCCCTTCCACTTCATGGAGATGGTTAACCAGCGAAGCTGAAACGTGCGGCCCCGGTGTTTATCACTGGGTTGATCCCGAGGGTTTATTAAAGTATTTCCCAATAATGAGGTTAGACACATGTTCAGCTGCGACGAAGAGAACGACGTCACTTACGGTATGCCCGCAGTCCGCCGTTGTCGCTTGCGTTCGATGTCTCGAGTTTGCTCGGCGGATTGGTTATCAGCATTCGCCCTCCATTGCCGCTGGCGATTCTTCGAAATTAAATTGCTTCAAAATTAAATCTGTTCACTGCGTAAGACAATGAATGGCTCCTACCCCCGTAAACGCGGTCTCCCCATTCTAATGGTCCACCGATTATCCATCCTACGCATTACATGACCTGCCCAGCTCCATTTTTTTCTCTTAAGGTCAATTAGAATATCGGCTATTCCTGTTTGCTCTCTGATCCACACCGCTCTCTTCCTGTCTCTTAACGTTAGGCCTAACATTTTTTGTTCCATCGCTCTTTGTGCGGTCCTTAACTTGTTCTCGAGCATCTTTGTTAACCTCCAAGCTTCTGCCCCATATGTTAGCACCGGTTGAATGCAAGGATTGTACACTTTTCTTTTCAACGACAGTGGTAAACTCCCAGTCAGGATTTGGTAATGCCTGCCGTATGCACTCCAACCCAATTTTATTCTTCTGTGAATTTCTTTCTCATGATCAGCGTCCCCTGTGAGTAATGGACTTAAATAAACGTACTCCTTTGCAGACTCTAGAGGCTGACTGCCGATCCAGAATTCTTGTTCCCTTGCCAGGCTATTGAACATTATCTTTGTCTTCTGCATATTCATCTTCATCCCCACTCTTTCACTTTCTCGGTTAAGGTCCTCAATCATTTGTTGTAATTCGCCCCATTGTTGCTGAATAGGACAATGTCATCTGCAAACCGAAGGTTGCTGAAGTATTCGCCGTTGATGCTCACCCCTAAGCCTTCCCATTCGAAGGAAAGGTAGCGACTCACAATGATAGAAAGAAGCGTAATTTTAGCCTTTCAGTAAGGGATTATGTTTTTAAATCGGAACTGAAACTCACCCAGAAATGACGGGGTGTACTTCTGCAATACTTCTTCTAAGCATGCAGTGAATAGCATTGGAGAGATTGTGTCTCCTTGTCCTTACCCATTTCTTGATAGGTAACTGCATACATACATACATACATACATACATACATACATACATACATACATACATACATACATACATACATACATACATACATACATACATACATACATACATACATACATACATACATACATACATACATACATACATACATACATACATACATACATACATACATACATACATACATACATACATACATACATACATAGATGCGTGTATCACTTGACGCGAGGACACGGGTGATAACACCGTATGTGAAGCCACTCACGCCTACCTCAGCAATTGGCGCACAAATTGCAGTCGCACTATGTTTCATTCCATTTATTACCACGTTAAGGGACTGGAGTCAACGTGGGAGGAATTGGGGGGGGGGGGGCGGTACGAAGGTAAATTAGCAATGATTCTACATGGTTTGAAGAACAATACAATTGAAGAAAAAGACGGCAATGGTTTAAGGCGCCACTTCTATATAATTATATTCATTTGCGGCAGAGTGTTGCATCCGGCTCCTTTTACGGCCGTAGGACCTATAGACGTGATTAATATTAGTGCAAGGTTATTAAGGACACCGTCATTTTTTTCCCAGTTAATTACAGCCCGTGTGAGATGAATTAATCAAAAGGCGCAAAACAGGCTAGACTTTGATCGCCTTGTTCCCCTCCAATTCGCCAAGCTCATCGCCTCTTCCCGCCGCGTTCATCATTCCCTAGCCTCAGCTCGCCGTATAGAGCCGAATAAAAAATTGTCAGGGGATAACGGGGGCCGGCTTGCTAAGCCAGCCATTGAGAAAACCTAATCCCGTCGGTCTGCGGGTCCATTGTTCGCCAGCTATTTTACTGTGAAAGGCCAGCGCACCTCCTTGCTCCTGATGAACGCGTATGTCTTCAGGCGTGGCGCCGTGAATGTCACGTCTTTAAGCCAGCTTTCTTATTTACCGAGTGAAATTAACATTTAATCACTGTGGTCGTTGCAAAGTGATGGCCCTCGCCTACTATTTTGAGGAGATTTCTTTGAGGCCGCTGTCGAAAGGGCACTGCATTCGTACAAAGCGGTTCGCTAACGCCAAAGCCGTGTTGAAGGCGGTGCACCATTTACATGGAGCAGTTTGAGCAATTTCGTACCGCCCGCGCAGCCTGGTGCAGCACTGATTCTTCAAAGCGTGCCCGGCAAATTGAGTCTTGAAAATGCACGCGCTCTCAAAAAGACAGAGGTTGCAGGTACAGTTGCCTGTATATGCTTTCATCTAAATAGAGCATGCCTGATCGACGAAGCAGTTCTTCACTCTTCATCACTATTAATTCATATTCAGCGCTTGCTGCGTGCCATGCTCACTGTTTGTCCTGCTGATTTTTATCCGCTATGAAGAATCATGTTGTTAGGCTGTCCATGGTTAATTCCTCTTCTTTTCCTACAGTGACTGACATCACGAGATTTACCCGCGACGTTTTGATTCGTCTAGGCCAGGTTTCTGCAACCCTGTAGGAAATACTGGCATATACCATGTAAAAAAGTGATTACTTGTTGTGTGCATGAAGGTAATGGCTCCGTTGCCGGCGCTGTACTTTCACTTTCCCCGTAGCTTGCGTCGATCGGTTATATATTGCAGCGCTATATTCATGTCCCTATAGCTGCTAAGCGTTCCGTAGGTCATTCTCAAGCTCTAGTTGTAGACGTGGTGCATTTCGAGTTGAAACGATTTCCTCCTATTGTTGCAGGAAGGTTACGCATTTGTGGTTAATAAAAAGCAACGCCGTTTTGCCTTTCTAAACTTTAGAGCATCTTTTTACAGGTTCTTTCCATTTGCAGGGTATGTCTTTATTATTTGCCACAAGGTGAAGAAGGAATTCACGGTAGGATGATGAACCTTTTCAATCAGTTTGGCCGTGCCGGTAAGCGGTTCGTTGCCTAAATGTCCAAACGCCTCGCACACCTGGCTCACAGTGCGCGTGACGCGTCATTTTTCGCGCTGGCGTCGCCAGGGAAGCTTGAAGCGCAATAAAGTACCTGTTCCCGCGGACGTATTCCGGTAAAGGTTCCTCCTTTTGGTTGGAAAACTGCGAAAGCAAGTCCAGAAAGAGAAGACGAGGAATAGAAAAGGAACTACGGTGAGCAAGGGGTCGGGAACACCCCTTGCAAATTGAGTCTTTGACCCCAACGACGTCCACTCTTCGTTTATCAGAAGAAGCAAGAAAAAGTGGGCGCTGAACGAAGACAGAGAGAAACAAGTAAAGAAAAACGAACGGGAATTACCGAGGCAAGCACCAGCAGCAAGGAGACCTGAGAGCTTATTCCTTTGCTCCCCGAGTATTTCTTCTTCGACGTTTTTAACTTCCACGGTTCGGTCGTGAGCGTCCGTGCCTTCCTTGGTGCCGTTCGCCCTTTCCGTCTGCTTTATTTTTTCCCTTCAGTTTCCTTTTCTTTTTTCTTCGAAAGAACGGAGCCGAGTTCCTTGCTTTGGTATAGTTTCCCAGTCTGGCGGCCAGCCATTTGTCACGTGCAGCCAATCTGTCTCTGACCTTTTGTCATAGGGAGGAGGGGCAGCAGCCCGAGGCAGCCGAGACGCGCTCTCGTATCCGGCTCCTGTAACGTCACTCCCTCCGTATAGCACGCGCGCTCGTAGATTACCGGAGCTAATATTTTACGCGCATGCCTGGTCGTGCAGTGTCTGCTGATGAGCCTTTTTCCTACACCTCCAGCATTATAAAGGCGTTGATTTCTTTCAGTTTTCTTATTTGCGCTCTATATGCCCTTCGAGTAATTTGTAAGACCAGGTGTTCGTTTCATTCGAGTCAGCTCCTGTGTACCTCTTCTAAATAAAAACACGAAGCCAGCCATGTGCACTACAGGTAGTTTCCGCGGTTTTTCGCATTCATTATCTTTTAGAGCGAAAGCTGCATTACGTCATGTCTCGCAAGGTCATTCATCGAGTCGCAATGACCTTGAGCAGCCGGAGCGCAAGTGTGGCAGGTGTGACGTCACGCCCCGTGATCCGCTGCGGAGACGCGTCGCAGCTGCGCTCGCTCGGAGCCTCGACGCTGCGGTACCACGTGACTATAGGCGACGGTTTAACGGCTGCTTCGCCGGCGCTTGGTTGCTCAGTCTCGCCATGGATGGCGCGCCGGTTGGGCCGTCTGTGCGCGCGATTCAGCGCAAGCGACAGGCTGAATCCAATCATCCAGTAGATATAGCTAGATGGCAGGCTGCGAAATCTCAAGCAAAGGCAAAGTTGGCTGCTGAAACACCGGATCAAAGGGAGGCCATAATAGCACTTTATAGAGAAGCTTACCAAGCGCGGAAGCGTGTATTAATGAAACACTGTATGCATAGTCTTTGCAAAACCAAGCCACACAGACCTTTCGCTCGTGATGACTATAGGTTTACAAGAGTTAAACCTCAGCCAATTTTTGTTCATTGCTTGATGGAGCATATACTATAGGAGCATACGATCTCGCATGGCGCAAACAGACAGCATTTGCTTCTTGCGTTATCAAAGTGCAGGGTTCGCAAAAAGGGCACAATAGCACTAAGATGCCGACTAGGTTTACTTGTCGAGATTTAACGGCCCTGTCATTTTTTAAAGCAGCAACTCTCGGTAAATGCGTTAGGGCCGCTCATGTTCCTGAATATGTAGCCGCGGAATCCACCTGCAGATTTTGTCATTGTCCTCTTCGTTCGATATTTTTCCTCAATCAGGGATTTAACGATAGCCCTCTTAAAGTACACGGCCTCCCAAGCCGTCGCAGCAGAGGGCTTTGTCGTTCTTACGGACAACAAACCTACACGTGCGACTTTAGCACTGATAAGTGTTAACTGTTATCCTGTGCTGCGAACAGCATGTGTGATTGTGTACGTGTGCTCTGTATCTCTCTCTCTCCTTCTTATCTTTCTACGTCACCACCTCCAGTGTAAGGTAGCAAACCAGAATTTTCTTCTGGTTAACCTCCCTGTCTTTCATTTCTTTAATTTCTTTCTCTCTCACACAATGTTCAAAACCGATGTCGTATTCGGTTCTGGACAAACCGTATGACCGACAAAAAAAAAAAAAGAAACTGTGACACACACACCCTCTTTCGCGGCGGTATACCGTTTTCTGCGAGCGTAATTAGAAAAACGAGCCGGCCAGCGGCTCAAGTTGAACGCTACAAACGCTGCTTGTCACGGCGCAAGCACTCAGGGCACGCTCCGGCCGCGTGTGGAACTCACGAATGCATTCCGGAAGGCGCCCGTATCCCCGTCGGCCGTGGATCTCTCTCCTCGCTTACGAGATCCCTACACGATGTGCGTTTACGAGGCGCCTTTAGAACAAATGGGCACATTCGTTCGCGCCGGCGTTCCATATGCCGGACAGCGCCAGGATACGTTAGCGGCCTCGCCATGTGAGCAGAATGAAAGGCACAAGAAGAAGAAGAAGAAGAAGAAGAAGAAGAAGAAAGAAGAAGAAGAAGAAGCCGACAAGACTGGCCACTTCGACTTTCCCGCTCGGCCCTGGCTGGACGCGGCCGCCGGGGCCACCTAAGCGATTCACGACTGGGCGCCACGCGCACAAACAAACGACTTGGCCCAGCGGACATTGCGATGCATTTCCCGCCGCTTTTGCTTCTTCTTCATTTTGGACTAGCGTACGCATACAGCCTAAGGCAGGCGTTTGGAAAACATCATAGCTATAACAGCAAGAAGGGCAGTGGTAGAAAGAAAGAAGAAAAAAAGACAAGGAAAAAGAAGGAAGGCCCTTTTTCGGTCCGGCGCTCCCTCGGCGCTTTCTCGTAACTGCGCCGCGCGCACACTCGCGCGCATATCCATGGCGCGCACTCCGGAGTGGTAATAACAGTGCCCGCGCGAGCACCATCCTCCACTCGTGTCGTCCCTCTGGAAGTCACTGTGGCCAGCGGCTCTTTTGTTCGGAAACAGTATTGGGAGGAGGATGACGACGCCCCGCGAATGACTGTAATTTAGGCTCGCGCGCTAGCTCTCTTCCGTTATTCTTTTTTTCATTGTGCCCGCACGATCCCGTCCTCCTGCATTCCCGTGGCTCTCCCACACGACCGCGCCATATCGTTGCCTCTTGTGCTTTCATCCGCCTTCAGCGCCGCTTCATCGTGAGCTGTGGTTCCGACTTTGTCATATGCGGGTCTTTTTTTCCCTTACCTGCCTCGAGAGGTGTAAGGGCGCGTTCGGGCACCTCCTCCCACTGCGTCGTCCTCCGTCGCCAGATATTTTCGTGCGATCATGCGCTTTAGGGGTCAGTTATGGTGGCGGTCGCACCCTGCCTTAGCCTTTAAAGGTATGATACGTACGCACGCAGAGTTTTGCACACGAAGCATATGGACGCATACATGCATACATACATACATACATACATACATACATACATACATACATACATACATACATACATATATACATACATACATACATACATACATACATACATACATACATACATACATACATACATACAGACATACATACATACATACATACATACATACATACATACATACATACATACATACATACATACATACATTTTGTTTGGGAGCTAAACAAAGTGTGGTGCACTTTGTACGTAGTAAAGGTAGCCATTTTTTATGTTTTCAAATACCATTATATTTTCTACGCAATAGACGATATTTTGCGACACCTTACTCATATAGTAAGCATAAGACAAGCAGAGCGCTTGGAAAAAAAAAAACATTTCAGCAGCTGTAACGGCACGTGACAACTGCTAGAACAGAAAGTGATATTCATGAGTCGTGACATGTGCATTGCGCGATATAGCGCTGAATTCTAAGTTGAGATTTTCTCATTAAAACGAAAACCATCTACAAGAGAGGCCGGAGGCCGTGCTCATGAATGTTCATAAAATAATTCAAGACGCGGCCAGGGCACACCTTGTGCCGTTTCCATTGTCTGATAAGCCCGAACCAGCTGCGTCAGTGGCGCCAGTGTCAGTGGCAGCCTTTGTTAAAGCTGGCAAGCTCTGCAAATGCGTAATACAACAACATCGCAATATGCCTCCTCAATTTCCTCCACAATATAGAGCTAAAGAGCGAATAGTGAGCCGTTTGGAAGTGTTGAGGGCACGCTGCAGCCTGTTGCGCATAGATTCGACCCCGTATGCTCCATTATTCTTACCTGTAAGTGTAGTGACAGTCTTGATGCTCTATTGCATTTGATAAGTGGCGCTATAGGGCTGAGCAATTGTCGGCAGTTTTTGAAAGGCTAGGTCTGCATGCAGCAAACAACACCACTCTTTCGCTCCTCAATATGTCTCCACCAGTGCCTATGCTGCTCAAACCTCCATCTGCCTGGTATACTCTATCCTATCTATATCTATACTTGGGAAAACACGGAGAAGGCGGGAGATTGGAATTCAATGCGATGAGCAACACGTGGCAACACGTATATATATATATATACTTGTAGGTCTAAGCTAGTTTATCTATGCAATGTTAGAATGCCGAAGTAGAAAACTTCAGCCTGATAAGTGTCGCGATACTGGTATGCGTAAGTGGTAGCTGCAGCCGTCGTGCGGAGTTCTCGTGACGCTGGGTCAAAACATGATTCGTGAGAAACGCTCTTGCATTGCACGACTCCTCTCGTGACATAAAAAAGAAAGTAAAAAATGTTTTGACATATATTATGCTGCTACCGACATACCCATCTACGCCAGCATGCTAAGTGGGACACTATCACACATCGTAATAAGATTTCCACGCGATTTCGTTGAACAGAGTCTGACAAGATGTCGCTACCGGCAACACCGAGACACCCAGCTACGTCCCCGTACCACGCTTTCGGCATCCTAAACCTTTTCAATGTCTACACTCTAGAGTAGT
The DNA here is from genome assembly GCF_013339745.2 of Dermacentor silvarum. Classification (NCBI taxonomy): domain Eukaryota; kingdom Metazoa; phylum Arthropoda; class Arachnida; order Ixodida; family Ixodidae; genus Dermacentor; species Dermacentor silvarum. Next base: position 70,399,765 of record NC_051154.1, on the reverse strand, counting down.
TTAAACGTTTATCATTTAATTATTCGTCACTTTTCTGATTCCCCTCTTCGTTGTCAAATTGCAAATGGGGGGTTCTGCCTTTTCATCTTTTTTTTTTCATATGCATTTATTTAATGAAAAGTCAAACAAATTATGCATCCTCAAGCGCTAGTAGGAAACGCCATGTGTATTCTAACGCATCGCTGTTGAAATAACAGATAAAAACATTTCTGCGATGGCTCTGAGTTTGTGAACACTTCGCTGTGAAGGAGGTTTACGTTCCTCTAGTATTACGCTGTGGTGGACTTCTTCCGGCTTTTTAAATGCACTTTCTGTCTCCACGGCCTCGGGTGGAAAGAAAACTAAATCTACAAGCGCAGCTTAAACAACTACGAATCGGAAGCGTATCCTGACATTGCGATATATGCCGTGTCCACCTTCCCGAACGACCACTGAATTGTACTTTCAAGCCCACAATAACTTCTTCTCAGTGGCGCCTCGGTATGCTTTCCCTCTGAGGTGTTTTGTGAAAAAATACGCCCATGCGAGCCACCCCTCACCCATCTCACTCCCTCCTAAGACAAAGACAAAACAAACAGTGATAGGAAAGAAAATCGACAGAGAACAGGAGCCGATGCTAAAGATGTAAAGTCTTACCACCGGAAACACAGTGAGGGGCCGAGCGAGCGGCAAAACCGGTTGGCATACAGAGATCTCTCATTCACTCGGGCACGCGCGCGCACGCGAGCAGACGCACAGCCGCTTCTCATTTATATACTATTGTCATTTTTTTTTCTTTTTCAAAGCGTTCTTTTAAACACTCCTGCCGGGGCGTTGTTCCATTCCTCTTTCGCTTCTACGCTGAGCCCGTTTCTCTCCTGCTGCCCCCGCGTTCCCGCCTGGCGCGCGGTTTTCCTCCGAGAGAGACCACGGCTGCCCGCGGCGCGGTCTCGTGGAGCGCTGGCATCGTCGTGCGTGTGACCTGCCGTGGAGCGCGGCGAGGACAGAGCGAGCCCCCGTGTGGAGGGGGGATGGGGAGCGCGCCTCATCTCCCGTGCGTGGACCTCCCGAGTCTCGCGATAAGCATCGGAATTTGCCCCGGCGGAGGGAGCGGCAGCGTCTCTATCAGCCTCACACCCGTGCTCTCTTCCCGAGATCTTCGCGTCCGAGGTTCATCACCCGCCGCGGTCGTGAATAGAAAAGTGGAACCTTTGTCGACGGCTCCCCTCTTTTGATTATGCTTGTTTTATGTTTTTTTTCCCCGTTATTCCCTTTCTGTCGTCTTTCCGTTCCCATATTTTTGCTCCTCTTCTCCCTACTGTGTGCGGTTGGGGCGATATTAAAGGGAAACCCCTCGTCGCTGAAGCAGTACTCACTCCCGGCCGGCGATCACAATGGCCCCCCATCGTCGCCCCCTTTTCATTTAGGCCTTGTGCGCGCGCGCCTTCTTTCTTTCTGCGACAACGTCTTCGGCATGAATGGGGGTCGGTTTCTGTGCCTGGATCGGGACCAGCTCTTTTCGCGCTTGCAACGCCTTGCTCTTACAACGGCTGGCGAGGGCAGGCGTAGCGGAAATCGTGAGTTAGAAGTGAGTTTGAAACGACCACACATCGTTTAGAGGGCTCTCGGCATCGCGCGTCCGACGTCCGAGTAGTTTCCAGGGCGGTGTTCACTCTTCAGTAAGGTTATAAGACGACTAAATAAAGTTGTTTAAGCGACCAAATTCGGAGGCTTATAACATCGCGACAAATATGATTTTTTCAAATAAATTTTAGTTTCACTACAATATATTTTACAAATTTCAAAGGTACTATATTTGTGGTGAAGAAATTGCTCTAGCACGTTGATTGTGCTTCTAGTGTACAATCGGTCGTGATTGTTCAAATGAGGTGTCGTTGCGCTGAGAGCGGTGCCTTACTAACGCTAGGTGTTTGCCTTCTTTTTCTGTTATTTTAAATGCGAAGCATTTCATGGCGAACATTTGCTACTTTGACCATATCTATCTAGCCGCCTACGACTTTGTTCTCTCATGGTCGTTCGTTAACTTGGTATGTACCAAAATTGACATACTATGACAAGAGTATATGACGAACATAAATGATATGTCATGACATGCGTGTCATGTAGGTCATGACGATGACCCAGCGAAAAAGTTTAACACTCAAAAACCACTCAAATGGATTCGGACGTGCACGGGTACTAAGTGAAGGAAACACTACAGGATGCTGGTAGAAGTAATAGTCATGAGCATGACTCAGCAAAAATGACAATGACTCAGCGAAAAAAGATCATCACTCAAAAACCACTGGAATGGGTTCGGACGTGGGCACTAAGTGAAGGGAACACTAAAGGACGATGGTAGAAATCATAGTCATGAGCATGACTCAGCAAAATGACAATGACTCAGCGAAAAAAGTATAGCACTCAAAAACCACTGAAATGGGTTCGGACGTGGGTACTAAGTAAAGGAAGTACTACAGGAGCCTGGTAGAAGTCATAGTCATGAGCATGACTAAGCAAAATGACAATGACTCAGCGAAAAAAGATTAACACTCAATAACCACTGGAATCGGTTCGGACGTGGACACTAAGTGAAGAAAACGCACAAGGATGCTGCAAGAAATCATAGTCATGATTATGACTCCGCATAAATGCCAATGACTCAGCGAAAAAGAATAACATTGAAAAACCACTGAGATGGGTTCGGACGTGCGTACTAAGTGAAGGAAACACTAAAGGTTGATGGTCGAAGTCATAGTCATGAGTATGACTAAGGCTTTGGCCTTAAGGTCTCCTAATTAGGTGTAGCTAAAGGGACTCCTGAGGACTCATGACATCAATGTCATGACATGCGTGTCATGTAGGTCATGAAAGAGCCGCCTACGTCTTCGTGCTCTCATGGTCGTTTCTTTAACTTGGTAGGCTATCCGCCCCTATACACTATGGTGTGTAGTAATTTGTGATGTACTACACACCACGGTAATTTCAGTATTTTGAACTTTTGACAAAATACTGAGCCGTGAATAAAAAGTAATTGTGCACCAGCACACCTGTTACAGGTTTCAACTTTTGAAAAAATCTGTCATTTTCTTTCTTTTCATGTGCGTAGGCAAAAAAAAAAGTAAGTGTAAACACAGCTGAACCCAGATATTTTGTATTCGAAGGAAGCGGCAAGGCAGAATCGTGCGTAAATAATTTAATATTCATCGTATACTGTATAAAGCCGGTGTAACGTGTTATTTGAACGGCCACCGATCTCGGATAACATAATTCCTGCGTTTGGTATAGATCTCCGCTTGTGGGCGCGTGCAGACGGACGCGCTTGTACTACGGACGCACACCGTACATAGCTCGCTCCAGTGCTTACCACGCATTGCAAAGAGCAGCGGTGGTGTGCGCTACGCGCCGTTCGCGACCAGCTGGCGTGACAGCTTCATCTCACGGAGCGATTTCTACGCGGAGCGTGTCTGCACGCACCAAATACGACCGAATGATAGTAGACTGACGCGTATATACATGTACCAATGAACACCTGAAACGTCCGAGTTTTCTGCGGCTATCGGTGGCCACCACTCAGTGCAGAGGGGACATCAAAACGGAAGCGAGCTCCGCCGTATAGGCATGAAAAGTAACCAATGTGCGCAAAGGTGCAATGGCTAATTACCACGTTGATGCCGAATTTGAAAGGAATCACCAATGTCTCGTTACGGCTGTGTAGACCTAAGTGGTGATATAGACAGGCCCTGCGGTGCCTCACGCACGCCTGCACAAGGTTGTTTTCACAAGGTTGCAAAGGGTTGTTTTCAGGTATCGCATAGCTAGAGCGATGCGATACCCGAGTAAACGTACGCCTTACGGCGGCTCGGCGCTTCTATAGCCATTCGATATCTAGACTGTGTCGGCGAATGCTGTTCGATATAGGCACACAACCCTCCTTTCGTATCCATACATGGCGTTTCTTCGATCCGGTGCCATATAACTGGGCTCGAATTTAGAAGGTAATTTTCCTTTTAGTCGAAACAGACTTACTAAAACTTATCTGTGTGGCTATGGTGTTGGGCTGCTGAGCACGAGGTCGCGGGATCGAATCCCGGCCACGGCGGCCGCATTTCGATGAGGGCGAAGTGCGAAAACAGCCGTGTACTTAGATTTAGGTGTACATTAAAGAACGCCAGGTGGTCCAAATTTCCGGAGTCCCCCACTACGGCGTGCCTCATAATCAGATCGTGGTTTTGGCACGTATAACCCCATAATAATAATAAAAAAAACTTATCTGTGGCAGAAAATGCAATTCTGTTACATCGCCCGAATTACTTGACCAGGTTAATACTACTTGCATGACAAATCGCAGTATGATATTAGCTAATTAAAAAAGTATCACTAAATAACATTTTAGTTATTCACACTCCAGCACGTATTCGTGTTCTTGCTATTAGTGTTTATTTCTTAAAACACTGGATGGACACGTGCTCTGCGACGTAACGTGCGGAATCTGTAAATGTCGTCGATTCACAGAAATGAATCGCTGTTGGAAGTTAGCGCTGTGTGCGGGTCCTGTTGTTCCTCTGTGTATGTGTACTAGTTGCGCTACACTGAACGCCTATGTGTCCCAGTTTCGGAATTGTGCCCGAACAGTAATGAAGTCATATTCAATTAGCAGAATTTCTGCGCTTACAACCGATTTCCAGAGCTACGTCGTCTAATTTGGTGGCGAAACACACTGACGTTCCAAATAACGCAGTTTCAGTTATTGACACCGTGAAAACGTGAAGTGCTGATAAGTGTCAACCGGAACATCATTGCATTTCGCCACTTAAATAGCCTTAGTTTATAGAGTCAGCAGATTCATTCAGCTGCTATGGAATCCTGCTGAAATATAGGGCTATTTCACTTCCGCAGCAATCCTATGAGTATTCAGCCAGAAGAATATGTATTTACCAGTAGCACACACAACACACACACACAACACACACACACACACCACACACACACACACACACACACACACAACACACACACACACACACACCACACACACACACACACACACACACACACACACCAACACACCACACACACACACACACACACACACACACACACACACACACACACACACACACACACCACACGCCGCACGCACGCGCACCACACACACCACACACACACACACACACACACACACACACACACACACACACACACAACACACACACACACACACACACAACACACGACACGACACTACACGCACGCACGCACGCACGCACGCAGCACACACACAACACACACACACACCAACACACACACACACACACACACACACACCCCACACACACCCACACAAACACACACACACACACCACACACACACACACACACACACGCACGCACGCACACGCACACAGATGTAGTTCATTCGTAAAGCTCATTCTGTGTGCACAAGAAAAAAAAGGAAGACCTTTAGCGCGAGGAGCGATCTCGTTCAATTAGAAGCAGTCACGTAACATTTATGCCTCATTAGAATCGGCTCAAAGGCTCCAGCGTATTGGTGCCCGGCCTGAAACGGCTACAGCTGCGCCGATATATACGATCGAAGCGTCGCGTTGCCGTATATCGCGTATTGGCACAGACGACAGCGCGGGCCAGATGGGATGACTTTTCACCGCATTAACGCCCCGGTGAGAAGTTCCTTAGTGCGTGCGTGTGTTTTATTCATCGTCGCCACGAACAGTCTGCAAATTGTACTGCTTTCTGCGGGCTACAAGAGTCCACGAAGAAGTGCATGATTGCTTTATGATTGTTTCCCTCCCCCCGAGCCTCGGCGACGACTCGACGCTAATGTCTTCTTGAATGGGCCAGACTTATTGATTCCGAGCGAAAGCGGTGCGTGACTGCGGGCACTCGGCTGTCACGCCACACACGAAGCAAGTCTCGGAACCTGCTGTAGTACGCGCGGTCGCAGGCTTTCAATCAGCAACGGGGGCTCGAAGCCCGTGGCCACATTTTGCGCGCTGCACGCGGGGACCAATATCCGTGATGAAGTGGAGTCTTTCCGGCCTTGAAGCCGTTTTATTTGGCCATATCGCCCTCTTCACCCAAACTTCCCATAGATCGCCGGCGAGGTGTTGATGCTGCTGTGAACGCTTCAGCAACGCACCTTCCAGTCCAATGTGGAGCGAAGAGGTCATCATCGCATTACACCCAGTGATAAGCCGGGCATATGTGCTTCACTGAAAGAGCGCATTTCTGTTTAGGCTTCCGTCTATACGTACGTGGTTCGAACACTGCGTTGTTGCTTCACGCGTACAGTTCTCCTTCACTGCCGAAAATAGACGCTGCGCCAGGACGGACGTCGCTGCGTTAATTCCACGACAGTGCAGAAAACGCGTAATTTTAGTTCCTCGAAGTCATTCATCAATAAAGCTTAGGGGTATACGTCGCCATCATGGGATGTTAATACGGGCTTTTCTTAACGCTCCTTGTTAAGGATAAATTTTAAACATTAGGATAGTTGCACGAACATGTTGGGCTTTTCAAGGGCGCTTAACTCAACGTAATTGCGTCAGTAAGTGAAAAAATATTGCAGTCCCGAAAATGAGAGCTCCCGTACGATGAAACTGAAACCATCATATACGCGCAAACACTGCCTAGAGTGCAAGGTCACAGTGTAAGCGGTGACGACTATCCAGTCAAATAGTGCGATGTCATCTCATTCAGCGCTCTCGCAAACTCTGAAATGAGAGCGGTGGAACCGTTGCCCTTCTCTATACCAAAGCGTCGGTGCGTTAGGAGCGACACTGAGCGCCACTACTTGGGCATGCAAGACCGATGGTTATGCCTATGCCTCTTCCTGGTTAATAAAGGTTAAGGAAAAGGGCGCGGGGGGGGGGGGGGGGGGGAGGTTAGTCGTAAATAACATATAATGCGAAAATTAGCACTAAACATGTATTAAACAAAAAAAAAAAGAACCGTACAATGGATGTTTCAGTACACGCTCCAAGAAGTCAGCGTTTAACGATAACAGCGCCCAGCTATGTGGATTCGATTGAAGTGCACCAAGAAAGTGAACGGCGGCGCTACGACGGCTTGCAGCTACGCAGTACGTTTTTTTTTTCTTTCTTTCTTCTTTCGTATTTTTTTCTCTTTCCCAGTTGCTTCTCGCGCGTGCTGTTGACAAAGCCTTATACTCGTCTTTTTTATGAAACACCTCACGCGTCGAAAACGCGAGCATGGGACGCGGCAGCGAACGAGGCGTGCGCCCTGGCGCCCTTCAAAACCATGAGGAGCGGCACGTCGAAGCCCGGCGATGAAATAACCCGCAGAAATTGCCTGCTGTCGCGATCGAAGACGAGTGAGTTTCTCCTCCTGTTACGCTGGGGGCCTGTTTTGGCGGTGTTGAAGCTACAGCAGCCCATGGTCCTTTTTGTCGACAATCGAACAAAAAAACACGAGCTTCCGAGGATGGCATGGTTTGTTGGCCAACCCATTAGGACTATTAGGAACCTACCAGGCACCGGCTGTGCCCCCATTAACAACTCGGCTTTTATCGCTTTCAGTCGTTCAGCGGCAAACGTAAGGCGGGAATCGATGCGCCCGAGGTTTTGCTATGCACGCGAAATGGCTGGCTTTTAAGATAACTGCATTTGTTTTTCCTGTGGCTGTCAGGCCGTTATCCTGGCCGAAAGTAAAATTATATTTTTGCATGTATGACATATTTACGAGCATTCGAAATTCAAGTTGAAACGCACCCACTTCTGCAAATGGAACTGAAATGTATTTGTTTGTCAACGATAATTTAAAAAATATCCAGGAGAGACCTCTCTCTAACAACGAGCTGCACGAATGTCGAGAGAGCTATAGCCCGGCGAGATTCAATGATTTTGTGAATGTTCTCGTTTCTTTCTTTCTTTCATTTTTTTTAGTACCGACTTTAAGTCGAAATGCATATCCGCCGGGGTGGTTCCCGGCCGCGGCGGCTGCATTTCGACGGAGGCGAAATGCAAAAACGCCCGTGTGCTTGCGTTGTAGTGCACGTTAAAGAACCCCAGGTGGTCAAAATTAATCCGGAGCCCTCCACTACGGCGTGCCTCATAATCAGAACTGGTTTTGGCACATAAAACCCCAGAAAGAAGAAGAAGTCAAAATGCATAAACTACTAACACAGAGAAGCTGAAAACTGGACAATCAGATAACTTATTCATAAATTAAGAATATATCTTTAAATGTCATGCAGCTTGGTAGCGCTAAACGACAGTTTTTATAGGCTTCCGATTTTGCTGTGCTTACATCTGAAAAACTCCGGGAGACTTTCTTTCGGCACTTTTCGGTAAAAATCCGAGGACCGGTGTAAACTGCTGACAGTGAAGTAGACATACACACAAAATAATAATAATAATAAGCAGGCTGCAACGCAGCTAACACGTGCGATGTTGAATATAAGATGCGCACACAATGTTTGCAACTGAGGCGCATATTCGGGACAGTGCGTACCCGTGCTTCTCACGACAGCGCGTTCAGAAGCAAGCGCGCCGAAAGTTGTGATAAACACCTCAAGGCAACGCCTTCACCAGCACGCCCACAAGCAGCGCGGGGAAAACGAATATCGAACGCGGCGAGTGCGAGCCGCCACTCCATGTCTGCGCTAAGGCGTTGCGGATTGAACCGCGCCGTTATTTGGCGCTGTGTGGCGCTACAGCGTCTCCCGTCTCTTGTCGTCGGACGAGTGTGTGTGTTCAGGAGAGAGAGCGAAAAAAAGAACAAGGTGACGGGGAACAAGCAGTCCGAAAAAAGATGACAGGTGGAAAGAAAAAATGCGTTCTGCACTTTTATTTAGTTTTATTTCTTTTTTTTTTTTTTGTGAGAGAGATTCCAGACAGGAGCACATATGGTGATCAACTACGCGAAATATTATCGCTCACCTGCGTAGACGTGACAATATTTCACACTTTTTCCCGTTGTGCTTGAAGGTTAGCTTCGTCGTATTGCAGCACAAGCAATAGCAGCACCGTCGAGAAGTTGAATTATCATCTCCGTTATCTTAGCGCTTAGCAACAGCTGCCCGTCGGTGCTCGCGAAAAAATGAAAAGACGAGCCTGTTGTGTCGTGTTGTTTTTGGGCCAGGGTTGTATGCTTGTCGAACTGCTGCTTAAATTAGGAACTAGGCGCTGCGACCAAAGCATACCAGTAATTCTTGCCACTATAGAAATATATATATATATATATATATATATATATATATATATATATATTGTTGTGTGTGTTCCTAAGATGTTTAGCGAACAACACATAAGGCAATGCCGTTTCCTTCTAAATGTGTCGTCTGTATCTTTTTTCTTCCTAATACAACCAACTTTTTCATAACGAAACTTCCACGCTACGATTTCTTGCAAGTTTTAAATTGCAATGACCACTGAGGGCGAAAAAGAAGATGAATTGTTCTGACCCCGTTTTTTGCGCCCTGCCTTAAAAAAAGTATTTTCCATCGGGCTCAAAAAGAAAAGAGATATCGCAAAACGCTCTTTAAGAGAATCCTATTTTATCTAGGAAAACAAAGATAAACTCATTTTAGAAGGAAGTAATGAAAGAGAGTTTAAAAAGAAAATCGAGTTTCTAGGGCGGGAATCTCCAGCCATTGTTGTCAAGCGCTGCAGTGACACGGCGTTATCGAACATCCGGAGCCGAAACAATCGCTGCAGACCACGAATAACCGTAATAGTAAAATAATAGAAAGGGAGGAGACTGGAACGAGGAGAAAGTGGCTACACCATGTCTGATGGACATCTCGTTCGTACGATGATAATTGCTTTGAGTTAATAAGTCCCTTCCGCCTTTCGCGTCTACGTGCTTTCTCTTGGTACGATTCTCACATTTCGTTCGGTCTCGCTTTCTTCCTATACGCTTCAGGCACGCCGCCTAACCTCGACGTTTTCCATTAAGGTCCGAGAAATAAAAGGAAGACAGAGAGCTTTGTGCGTTCAGCGGCTTTAGTTTCGTCTGCCACTTGTTTGTTGGTTTTTTTTTTTCGGATAACTTTCTCTGCCTCTTTTGATCACTTGCACCCTTGTCACTTTTGTTCGCCGCCGAATTTTATGATTAATAAAGAATGAAAGAGGGAGAGAACAGACTGGGGAAGAAGGCCACATCAGCAGCCGTGGAACAAGGGAAGAATTGATTTCGAACTCGGCCTCTCCTTTTGCATCGCGTTTTTTTTTCTTTCTTTTTTTTTTTCCGGAGCGGCAGTATGCGCGCGCGCTTTGCTTGTTCCCGTGCCCCGTGCCCGTGTAGGGCGGTGTTCGGCCGTACATTTCGCTTTTCTCGCCGTTAAGCGCGAGCCGTTTGTGCGCCAGTCTTTTTTTGATTTATTTGTTATTATTACTGTTATCTTGTTCGGTTGAAAACAGAAGCTAAGAGCGAGGACGCGGGCGAGAAAGAAAAGACAGAGTCGTGCGCGGGAGAAGAATGGGCGCGCGCGCGCCTTCCTCGCCTCAATTCCGGTCGCTTTTAAAAGCTGCCCCCGACGCGCGCGGATCGAGGAAAACAGAAGTCGATAATTTTAATATTTCTCCCGATGAAAACGACCTGTCAATAAACAAGCGCCTGGAGAAGGCAAGCCGACGGTTCTCCAAGAAGTCATAGGAAGTACAAGAATGCCGGAAGCGAGAAGCAAAGAGAGTGAGGGGGGGGAAAAAGAGAGGGGGGGGGAAGCTGAGCGGACCGAAGGCAACAGGGTAACGACAGTACCCCCACTTGGCGTCTCCATGGAGAGCCTGTACGGGGGACGTGCAAACGTTTCCAGCGGGTACGGAAAGCCGTCTCTCGACGGCTGCTGACGCACAGCATTGATCAATAATTGATGTTTTGACGAGCATTTTTGCGACAGTCCTGTGGTAATTTTGAAACGAGACGCTCCAACTCGAGCTTTAAGGAAATACATCACGTATTTCCTTAAAGACTCCGTATAGGGGTATGCCATATGGGGTGGACATATGACACATACAAAAAAGCTGTTATCCCAGTTTAAAATTGATAAAAGAATTTTTTCATCTTGAAAAAAAAAATTGTGATGAGCAGGTGACGGCAGCGACTTGATGAGGAAGGGCTTGTTTGCTGGAACGCATTCACCGCGGCAAAAATTTACACCGGTGTAAATGGACGGAACCAGACTGCCAAAGACTGTCGTGGAATTTAAAGCAAGTTTGTTATTCTCAAACAGATGTGATGTTCAGGGTAATTTTGACCTCCACAGAAGCCGATGAAAAGTGTTACGGCGTCGACTGCGTTGCCACCAATGGTCTTCCGTGGGCAGACTACGACTGCCTATGATAGGACGCGTCCACTTTCACGTTATTACCTATACCCCTCCAGCGTCGCACATCCGACGTTAACGGTCAATTGGAGAGCCTGACTGTTCGGAAGAATAGCCTTCACTTTCGTATACGCACGGACCGCCAAGTAGTGTCAGCATGCTGCTCCTATACTCTGACAAGCACAACTCCTGCTGATGAGGTGCCTATTGCGGCAAGCCATACTCATGCTGTGGTCATTAATGGACGTTATCCGCATACTTTTAAACAGCCAGCCTAACAGTCGGATGTTATGCATTGCTGGCATACACTGTATTTCTATTTGCCTTGTCGTTCGCAATTCCTGCTATTGTACTTTTCCTTGCTGTTATAATACCATCAGGGATGGACAGTGTGTGTGAATTAATATAATTAATTAATTAATTAATTAATTATCTTTTTTGTTGTCATGTGAGGCCATGGATTATACACTAAATATCTCCGTCGTGTGAATCCACCTTAAACATTAACGATAACCAATGATAAATAATGGCTAAAGCGGTCATTAATAGCGTCGTAGATAAAGTACTACATTATGTTCATGTTGGAGCATTTCCGCTTACGTTAGCTCATGAGTTTATTGCACCTGCTGAATTTCTTCAGGGTGTACAAGTAGCATAAATAAAATTGATAGCTGAACGAGGACACGTGGCGTTGGTAAATGATAGATGGAGTGTAGAGAGAGAGAGAAATAAAAAAAAAGAAGAAATGCAGGGAGGAAATAGGAGGCAGAGAAAAAAAAATCCGCGTTGCAACCCAACACTGAGGGTGTGGAGGAGGGGGACGTAAAAAGACAAGAAGGAAATATAGAACGAGAAACACAGCAGATGCACGCAATCACTGCTGTTCACAGCTCAGGATAACAGTTAACACTTGTCAGTGCTATACAGTGTCTTTTTTTTTTCTTTCTTTCTTTCTTTTTTTTTTCTAGCTGCAGCATTTTTTTTTATTATTATTACCTGCGGCGGCTGTATGTTCTGTGGCATATAGCACAGCTCTAACCCTTGATCTAAATTACTCGATGAGGCGGCCATCACTTCTACGAGAAATCAAAATGCTTATTGGATAGTTAGCATAATTATGCTGTTAAGTTTATAATTTATTATCTTACGGCACATATTTTATTCTACCAATTGTAGCTGGTGAGTTCGCAAGGCGATACGTATACACTTGGAACGAATTCTCAGTGCTGCACCTGTTTCGAGATATTAATTTTCAATGCCTCCGACGAAATGCACTGGTGGTTCCAGTTACTTTCGTGCTTCAATGCGTAAAACTGCGTTTTCTTAAGAAATCGAATCCCCGTGTTCAATGCTTCTGTTTGTCTTTCCACGTTAGTCCCATAGAAACGTCAAGCACCACCCTCGGACCGTGCTGCCAACTTTGTCAGCAGACAGATCCATATGCGACTTAGTATTGCATTGTGTTTGACTTGTAACATCTTTATTAGGCCCAATAAATTACCTCACTGCCTGGAGCATTGAATCCGTGTGCACGGTCCTTTACGAGGGCCGCAGTTGCTTGACACTCTCGGAGGCCATCATGAGCTTGATCTCAGCTCATGGAGCTGAGGCTATACAAGGCAGATGTCTTCGTGCTTCTTGCGTCCGGTATGCATGTACTACTAATATAACATTTCGCTCTTCCGCATTATTAAAGAAGCTTTCGCGGTCGCTGCGCGTATCTGTACTTCGACTTCGAATTGCTTCCTTTCGTTTCATCTGCTCTGCATTGATCGTGACGGGCGCGTATTGACGCACGTCGCAGCTGACATACTGCAGCGCCTCTTCCAATAAATACGTGTTCAGCCGTGTCTACCTTCGTAAAAAAAATAAAGAAGGAATAACACGATAAAAGAAATGTTAGGCCAGGGACAAAGCTGCGTCCTGGCATAAAGCGAGCGTTCGCACCCTATATCTACTGTGTCTTTCCCTGTGAGCTCGCGGAGAACGTTTACGTTGCATATCGAGATTTCTCACTCCAAGGCTCCGCAATGAAAAAGTGCGTTCTAACGGCGAGGAAGGCTCCGAGTGACGGGCAAGTTCTGCCGTTTTCGGGGCTCGTGCGGTTGTGCCGTGAAGGAGCGCAGCAGCCACGTTTTGCTCGGCTACCGGCGTCGGGCCCGAGTCTGCTTCGAGTTGGCTTCTGCCGGCGCGCGCGCGCGCACGAGACAAATGGGAGCCAATTGGATTTCAAAGAGCGCGCAGCCGAGAAAAACGGAGCGTTTTGCCAGGTTAGATTTTGTGTTCTCCTTACAGGCTTTCCCTCGATCAAAGCTATCCTCCCTGCTTTCCGCTTCTCCTGCTTTCCTCTCTCTCGCCCAATTTCTCTCACTGTGTGTTTTACTTTGCCACCTCTTCTAGCGCCGCTTACTCTAACAACCCCCCCCCCCCCCCCCCCCTTTCGCCGTTCGCATTCGCGGGGCTCATGAAATAGAAAAAGAAAAAAAGAAAATCGAAGCCATTCTCTCTATGTCTTTGTTGGTTCGCTTTTTTTTTTTTTTTCATTGATTCTTACCCCTGCTCGACGCTACTTCAGTCATTTTTGAAGTTTTCTTTTATTTTTCATATTTTACGCTTTCCAGCGCCTGTCGTTTTGCAGACAGATATATATCTATATACCAGAGAGAAAACAAACGGAGCGCCAACTGCGGAATTTTGTGAGCGAAATCAGGCGTACACCAATTTGACGCAGACCTACGAAAACGGCGATAACGCGAGAAAGCAAGCGGAGCAGTTTTGCGATTCCTATATACCTTTTTTTCCTCTCTCCCGCCATATTGTCCTTCCGCTACCTCGTTATTTTTGGTTATTGTTGTTCTCGGGATTGTCTGTGAGCCAGTAACAGCGAGGAGTGTGAGCGGGTATTAAGCGCTTAAGAAAATACAGGTTTCCCTTTTATATGAAACTGCGTTGTGCAATTAGTAGCAGGTTTACTAAAACGAGGAAATCGCTCCGAAAAGTGCAGAGCGTGGATGTATCCTTCTCTTCCTTTTCTTTTTCTTTTTTTTTCTTTTTTTTTTTCGGGTGCACATCTTCAATTGTGTAATCTGCAGATTGCTTAGAACAGGGCGGGAAAATCGGCAGAAAAAAAAAACGAAAAAAAAAAAAGGGGGGGGGGAAGAGACAGAGAGACGAACGTCCTCTGAGAACATAAATCGAGAAGGACAGATCATTAAATATTTCAGTGCGTTCACCCAATAGGAGTTACGACCTTTCAACTTATGATACACTCTAAATGAGGTGTATTTTGGTGCCGCGTCGCTCATTGCTAAATGCACATAACGATCGTGTAAGTGCAAATAAAGTGGTATACCCATTTATAGGAACGCGCGATAAGCAAATGTAGATATTTTAAAAAAAAAAAAAAACTCGTCAATATCTCTTTCACCAAAGATTATCGGCGTCTTCTTTGTTCGTGTCCGACGAGCAGCATCATTTCCTCCTTTTTTCAACTCCACGCCTCCGCCGCAGACTTGAGTGGATCGACGAATGCCTTCACACTTCGTCATTATTCTGTCCACAGTATATGAGAGAATGCGTGCCCGTGCCCGCAAGCGCGCGTATAGCGCGTAAAATACAAAGAAAGAAAGAAAGAAAGAAAGAAAGAAAGAAAGAAAGAAAGAAAGAAAGAAAGAAAGAAAGAAAGAAAGAAAGAAAGAAAGAAAGAAAGAAAGAAAGAAAGACGTTGAAAGTAAGAACAAGAGTAGCTCTCCGTACGACTCCTCGAGGAGACAACGCAACATGGCTGCATCCAGTCGTGTTACTTTCTATGTTTCTTTCCTTGCTATTTCCACACCGCTCGGTGAGCTTTCATGCTCTTTTTGGCTGGTGCGTATACAAGGCAAACTCAGCGGGAGGGCGACGCGATGAGAAAGCGGCGTGGGTGATGGCACGTCGAATCCTTGGTTCGGCGCGCGCGCGCTAGCGTTCCGCATTCTTATGCACGCAGCGTGCAAGCGCGATGGCTCGTGGAGAAGAGGACGATGCCGACTCGCACACCGAAATGCGGCGGCGGCGGTGTGTAATCTGCAACAGCTCCCGCCACCGGCGGCCGTCGTATACTTTGCTTCGCGCTGCGTTCAAATGCGGGTAATGTATGCAGCAAGGAAGGCAGCTGCCGCCGCCGCAATTCAGCGCCCTCGAGAAGAATCAATCCACACGCGCGCGCGCGGACGTCTTCATGAAAAATGCGCACTTGGGGCTGCAGCGCTGTGCAGTTACCCGCCCAAGGGCACATCCCGCGGTCTTATGTATAGTGAGGCGCGGCTGCCTCATTCTCGCGCATTTAGCTAGCGTCTTCTAAGCCCTGTCGGCCCTGCCCGATCATAGTGCGCAGGGGGACAGCAGCACTTTTATTGTCTTACATGGTGGTCCCAGTAATAATGGCTTTCGTGGTCGGCAGCTGCATGCAGGTCCCTTCTTCCACGTCAGACATTTGTTTGTAATTTGCTGCGTTCCTTTCAGGCCGAACTAGAAATGAATAACGCTGACGGCGCCGTCCGAGTATCCCCTTCCCAAATAATGTCACATCATTGGGCATTAAAGCTCTGAAGAGACGAAAATGAAAGGAGCGAAGAAATTACCTTAACTTGGTGCAGCAAAGCAGCTACACGTACAATGCCCATTACGGGCATAAATAAACGAACCAGTAACCAGTCGACGAAACGAACGAAACCAGTCGAATGTAGCAGTGTACGAAACAATAATATATGTATAGCGTGCAGGCTCTGACCAAATGAGCACCTCTGTGTATGAGTTCACGTTACCAGATGTGTGAATATTTTGTCTTTCATATAGCTGAAACCAAAGTGGCCGTTTTCAGATGGCTTTAGATGCAAACGCGCCGTGTGTATGTTATAACGGAGGCCGGTTATCACAATGCACCAACCTGCATTCGACTAGAGCCGGAGTCCCCTTCGCGAGGAGCGCAGGGAACCGGATACTATAGCCAGCTGCCGAACAACTGAATGGATGCCAATGTCAGGCAGAGAAGCGTATCTCCAAAAGCTCTCATTAGCTGATGTGCCTCGCGAAGGGTTTTCTTTCTTTTTCTTCTCAGCGAGCGAGAAGTCGGAATCCTGCCGAGCCAGTAAGGAAGAGAAAAGGAAGCGAGAAACAACAGTTGCTCAGGAATAAAGAAAGTGGCGCCGAGAAATCCCAAGGAGCCGGCCTGGCTCCCCTCTCGGATGACACGACATCGGCAAGAGAAGGCACACTGAGCCCTTCTTCCTTCTTTCGTCCCACTTTCGTGCAAGCGTGCGCGGTCACAATCTCGTTAGGTCCACTGACCAGATTTCTGCCGGTAGCAGGCGCGTTTTGGACCGAGGCCGTCCTGTTCGTAATCCACAGGGCCGGGATTAAGGCATTAGGGGGAGGATTAGTGCGAGGGACTCGGGATTAGAGTGCACGTCTGGCTATATCGTTCTGCTCCGCGAAAGGCATAGGAAGAAGCATGCAAGGCATCGCCGCGCTCATTGTCGACGCCAGGGGGCCGCGGTGGCGGGCGCCGTTCGCCCCCTTACATTAGTCGGGATCACGACCGAGTTGCGAACATTATGCGATGGCGGTGTGTCCTATAGCCTGGTGGCCACGCCATATAATTAACTCTACGAGCGCAAGTCCAACTTGATCACCTTTGTCTCCGCGTGGTCCGAAGATGTGTCATTTGTCGTAGTTCATCGAAATTCTGGCTTAACTCAGAGGGCACAGGGTGCACGAAGTGTTTCAACCCATTATGCCTGAAGGAAGAATACCAACTGAGAACTGCGTAGTTGGAGGCAGATAGTTCAAGTAAAAGATTTCTCAAATACATTAACTTACATGGATTAGAAAGATATGACTGAATTTTCACTTTCAGTTTAGTCATTGTCACTGTAAACAGTATAATGTGACTTATATTAAGACTGCTACGAAGCACAGATAAATAAACCGTACATAAACATAGGGGCATGATGGGCGTTGTATTTGCACATAATTTGAGCCCACAGGCGTCTACTTACCGGCAATCAATACATCAAGTATTACTTCACACATTACTTAATACATGAAGTAATACTTTCTCAATGCCTTCAATACATAAAATGGGGGGGGGGGGGGGGATTGAGGAAGTAATCAGTGGTCTCCAGTGCATTACGCCTTCTTGGAGCTTTCTACGGATCGTCGTGCCACTTCACAGGAGCTGGCGTGGTCCAGCGATGTTGGTTCTTCGAGTTTTGCGACATACATAAAAATGATTCGGTTTAACGTCCTTAAACTGCACAGTGAGTTACGATGAACGGCGTAGTGGAAGTTTTCGTTATAATTTTGACCATCTAGTGCTATCTAAACTGCACCCAAAGCACGGCGGTACACGAGTGGGCTTGCAGTCCACCCACATCAGAATCCGGCCGCACCGGCCGAGAATCGAATCCGCGACTTCGTGCTCAGCAAGCGCAACGTCATAGCTACTGAGCCACTGCGGCGGCTCTCTCTCTCTCTCACTCTCTGACACACAGACACACACACGCGTTCGCACATACATACATACATACATACATACATACATACATACATACATACATACATACATACATACATACATACATACATACATACATACATACATACATACATACATACATACATACATACATACATACATACATACATACATACATACATACATACATACATACATTTCTGCAGTTGCTCAAGGCACTGCGCTTTGCTTGCCAGCGAAGTTTGGCTGGTGGGCATTTCAAATCGAGCAGTTTATACAAAAAGCAGTAGGTGCAGCCAGGCTTTTTTATCCCTGTTGGATGGGTTGTCGCTCGTGTCGTCAGGTTTCACTTCCAATGGTGACATTCGTGAGCACTCACTGGACCGCTGGTTCGCAGCTCGGCAACGCAAGCCTCTCTTCGGAGCACCAGAAGGCATTCCGGAGCTAACGCTGCTCCGTGATTATCAGAGCGTGAACATGCATACTTCAGCGAGCACATTTTATTTGATTTTGGTCCAGAGGAACGCACCCGTGGCACACAGTAATGGTGCAGCCTAAGTGCGGCCATTCGTCGTCGACTGTTTTAGCACTGATGACACTTTCCTTTTGTCTACAATGAGTACATCTGTGCCCCTTGTTTCGGAATAAACAAGGAGGACAAAAAGTAGGTAGGGCAGTGGAGAGAGGAAATCTGCTCATGTACACTATACATACACACTCTTTAACCTCGTCTTCTTTTTTTTTTTCTTATTTAATTCACTGCTTTCTCTTCTGACGTTTTCAACCAAGTGGACAAACTGAACAAGCGGTACACAAAGATTAACGCTTCAGCGGATCTCCAGGACACGCTTCGACAACCCTTCCCGCTTCCCTCGGTGCTTTGCGAACGCTGCTTTTGCTTTCAGACTTTGTCATCTCTGTATCTTGGCTTTTTTGCTGCGGAGCCCGCGTTTGCTTCCCCCCCCCCCCTCGCCCTTCGCGCACACAAACCCGTTTTCCTTTCTTTTGTCTTCTCCTCCCCTGATATAGCTTAGTGAGCATGGCTTTTCTGCTCCTGCACGACCCCGTGACTGGAGAGGTCGTTCTCCGCTCTCAACGAGTGGGACATAATTATGGCCTTTGTCCAACATTTATTCCGGACGAAATTGTGCTAACTGGACATGTCACCCCCACAAAGGATAAGGTTACGTGATACCTTCATTCGCTAGTATCTCACAAATAAAAAAAAAGTAAGATGCAGAGAGAGAAAGTTTAATGTTGGAAAGGTGGAGAAATCAGCCTGAAGGACATGCTTCTGACTTGGTAATCCACATGGACGAAAGGGGACAATGGGACAGGTAGGGACAGAAGAGGTAGGTGATAGAGTGTGCGGTATAGAGAGTATACTAGGAGTAAGGTAAATCCGGTCTTTGTTTTAGACATGCGAGGCGGCCAAATTTCTGCGCACGAACATTTTCATCTTATACACCGCTACGCTCTCATGCATTCGCACCTACACAGCCCCACACAATGATTTATTTATTTATTTTAGAGTTTCTCCATTGCGAACATTGAATTAGAAAGAGTTTAAGTTCTCACACTTAACTGAACGTACATTATCGCATACACGCGTCTGACAGTTAACTTACTGTATACGAAGGTGGAACTGCCCCCCCCCCCTTCTCCACCCCCTTAAAAAATGAGACTATCTTCGAAAGAGAGAGAGAGGGAAACGTTTATTGTTTCTCTCGAAAGAAAAAAAAATATTTTCATTTAGGGATGAAAAGAAGCACCGAGTAGAGTGACGACAGTTGAGACTACTGTCGCCACAAAAAGCCACAGCTTGCGAAAAAGCCACAGCCGTTGCGAAAAAGCCACAGCCAGAAAGAACAGCTCGCCACTTTTGCAGCGTCGATGTTTTCACACATTGACTAGGGGACTTTGGTATTGGAACACTGAAACAGCACGTTGGGCTGAATATAACTGGAATATAACTTTCTTCGCTTTAGTTTCCCACGTGGATGACAACACCACTTCTATTTCTCCGCATCGACAAGCAGTAGAGTGCCCGCCTCTGCTGCGGGGTCGATTCCCCCTGCTGCCGGGCACCCACTGGTTCAAATGGGCACAAGTGTACCCCGGCCTGGCGTTCGGCTTCCTTCAGGGGTGATACGTTTGGGAAAGAAGCCTGCGCGCTAACTTCCCAGTGAAACCCTCGCGAGCATAACGAAAAAAGGAGGTTTGGGCCGCTCCCATGGCGACAATTTTCCATGTGGCACCAGAATTGCACCTATTGAGGTATGAATGCTTTCGGGTTGGGGACAAACACCCCGTTACAATATTGGAGGTCCCATAATAGGATAGCACCAGGCCGGGAGCACGCTCGTATTTATTTTACCGATAGGTACCCGGCGGCAGCACTTGCCCCCCACAGCCGCGGCAGATGCTCTTCAACAAGGCCGGCTCTGTGGTTGGTCAAGAGACGACCACAGACAACACGGGATATCGCTATTCGGTCTGCTAGGGTTGTGGCTTGGGCTAGTTGGCTCGTGGTGCGAAAGTAGGGGGAAAAGCGCAAATTTGATGAACACACGAATTTATTGCGCCTCCTTTCGAGATGTGAACCCCCACGAGAGCCGAGCACCAGGCCAGGGAACATTTCTACCCATTAGAAAAAATGGTGGGTTTCGAGCGGCGCCGGGCTTTGAACTCGGTACCTCCCGCATACGAGGAGGATGCTCTACCGCTAGGCCACCGCTGCGGTGTCGTGCAATGCGATGCAAATATCATACAATGTTGCAGAATTGCATGATATTTTTGCATTATTTGCATCACTTTATCCGTGCCATTGTCACACCGTACATTTTTTCCTAACTCACTATTTCTTTTATTCATGCTGAGGTTTTCATTCGCCTATTCTTTTTTTTTTTTTTTTTTTTTTTTTTTTTTTTTTTTTTTTTTTACGCACATGTACGTCGACGTTATCGTCTGTCGTGTCGGTGGGCCCATCCCGGAGATGGTGCAGTCTGTGGTCCAATGTGGTCCATTTTAGACTATATCGGCGCCAATTTTTGAGGACTCGTTAATTGAGACTTATCTTGATACCTTTTGCGACTCGCTGCGACGTTCTGGAGGCGCTAAAGGGCCATTTTTTGGCCAAGAAGCCTAATAGATACCCAGATCCCACGTACGCCGAACCCGCGTGCAGTCGTCGAAGAACATCTTGTCTTCAAAAGAACACTTGAATGTGACCAATGCTTGGACAAGTATGCGCACGTATGTTTGGTGACGCCTACGGCTCGAGCTGTACAAGCTTAAAATGCCTCACTGATATCCGCTTAAAGCATGCAAAGCCATGCGGGAAGTATAAGAACACACAGTGAACTGAGTTTGTCAGCAACCAGACTCTGTGTGCTGCGGATAATTTGTTAAATAATGTTAAGGGCTGTCCTACAAGGTACGACAGCTGCGTTTTTTGGTGCGCAAAGTACATTTCGAGCGGCACTTCGGTTGATCCTTGATTCAGCAACATTCACCATTTATGTAGAGCACCACTGTGCAACCGTTTTATGGTGGCAGCGTCCAACGCTATATTGGTAAATATTTGTACAACGCAGCGGCGACAATAGCTGCTGCTTTCTGAGTGTTGAAAACTGTATACAGCAGAGATGTGTCACTGCTGTCAAATGTTTTGCAGATACTTCAAAGATCGCTTCAAACGCCAAAGCACTCTATCCACTGTTCTAGTTTGTAAGTGGCGGCTCCTTATTGAGCCAAAACGGTTTCAAGTCATACCTGAGCTTGCCTGTTATACCATGAACCTAGGCCTTATGCTAACTTTGTTCAAACTCGTACTTCCGTAGCTCAAATAAATACATATCTCTAGGCAGTAGCGCACCCAGGATCTCTGCCAGGGGGGGGTTGACAGTTTGCCAATACCATCCAAATAGCACTAATTTCAATTTCTTTACGGGAAATTGTCAAAAAAATGCGCTTTTTGCGAGTGTGCAGACGATTGCGCGTCTTACATCTTAGTTGCAGTACTCAAATGCGCAAGGAAAGAAAAGGGGTTAAACAAAAGGGGGGGTTAGGTCGGCCTCAGGGGGGGGGGGTTACAACCCCCAAATCCCCCCCCCCCCCCCCCCCCCGTCGGTGCGCCACTGTCTCTAGGTGTAAAAACGCATTTAACGTGGGTATTATTCAATCACTTTCCTATTTTAACGTTTGCCAAAAAAAGAAATTTGTCGAAATCATTTGTTCTACTTGTAAGTCTTTAGTAAGAAATATAAGAAATATATTCTAACGTAAGCTGAAAACAAACTCCACACGGTATACACTCAAGTTCCCAACGCTTATCTACAGTGCGATTGGATGCCGAAGACACGCTTGAATATGTGCATGGATTTTCTATAGCGCCTAGTGCTTCCTCTACAACGCAACGCACAGACTCGAGTCGCCTAAAGCGATCGCCACGAGTAAAAAAAAAAAAAGGGAACAAAGATGGCAGAACAAGACTACAACGAAGAGGCGCCACCTTTCAGTCGAGCGTATCTCCAAGGAAGGGTCCATTAATCCTCTCCCGCGTTTACAAGCAATTAGCGCGATGCAGGGTTTCGCGGTCCCCATTGTATGAAATTAAATCGCGACCCGGCTGGACGCCCCCGGTCAGCAGCGGCTGCCGTGAGTGCGGTGATAAGGATGATAACCGCGTCCCCGGCGGCGCTGCACAAGAGGATTCCTATGGCGGCGCGAAAACAGAAGCAGCGCGCGGCGGAGCACGATAATATGCCGGCCAGATTTCATTAAAAGTTTTATAATTAAAAGCGCGCGAATTTAATCCATTTAACGGTCCCCCACGCTTAATACACGGCGCCGCAGCGTGCATGGGACATGGCCTCGTTTGCTTTGGCACGCCGTTCATTTTGGCTTGGCGAAGTTGCGTGCTGATTGAACGTGCCGGCGTTTGTCTCCCGTGTCAAGCGAGCGGCGCGTCTGAGCTGAAGGCGGCGTAGCTAGGTGCGCATGCGCAGCAACGACACGTGACATATATATATAGCACCCAGCTCTGCAGGAACGTGAGCTTTGCTGCTAAAGCCTCTACTGCGCTATAGCGGTATAGAATAGCTTCATTAAAGAAGTTGGTCTTGGAAGCACAAGATAGTGAGCATAGGATAGCTGCGCTGCATATTCATAATGGGAATATGTTTTCTGCACTCAGTGAAAAAATGAATTCCTACGTTTTAGGTGAGAAAACCACAAAATTTCATATCTAAAACGCGCGCGTGTGTGTGCGTGTGTGTGTGTGTGGGGGGGGGGGGGGGGGGGTGCGTGCTGTTGGGTTCATGTTGTCTGTTGGCAGCTGAATTGTGACCACTACAACAGCTATTTATTTATTTATTTATTTATTTATTTATTTATTTATTTATTTATTTGAATGCTCTCAATTCCACGTGGGGCGTTACAGAGAGGAGTGGGATTCGATACAATACGTGAAAATCGCGGTTTTGACGGATGCTGGAACAGGCTTGCGGACAATGGAGGCGGGGAGGCGGTTACAGCTGGTCGCTGTCCTTGGAATGAAAGAATAAGCGTGCAGGCTTGTACGCGACTCATCCTTTGATCTATTCTAGAAACGATCGAGCGAACTGACACTTTGTCACGTCTTAAACGGTGCTACAACGGACCACACAAAGTAAGGAGCCGAGCTATTCGCCTGTTGGCCTTTGAAAAGCTGAGCAAGGGTGTGCGATTCTCCTGCCGCACCGTATACCCACATGCGCAGCAGGTCTCCAACATGAACAGCCTCTAGTCGATAGACCGATGTAGGTGAGGGAATTCGACAAAGCGAATCCGTCACCTTGGGAGTCGAGTTGGATCTGAGGGCTGAAGCGGTCGGCCTGGGGTCCATGCAGAAGCAGGAACGGCACTGCACCGGTAGTGGGCGAGGCTCGCTGCTGTAAAAAGCAGTGCGACCGAGCCTGGACCACTGTCGGGGTCTTCTTCTAGAAAGCCACAGTGGGCTTCGCGCCCCGTGTCTGGTTGCGTACAAGTAAAACTAAACGTCGATGGTTCAGCGGTACATTGACAGCGATAATCATAGCCCTCACGGCAGCTGACCGGTTGTGCATCTTGTTAGGCTGCACTAGACAACTCACTTTATTTTCCTTTCCCAGCCAATGTCGCACTCACACATTTCTGTTCGTTACTGAGGCGCTTACTTCGCTGCCTTGTTTTTCTATGTGAGGACGGCAGACGTAGTGTGAAACCCTCTGCTGCGGCCTCCTCACCCATGCCGTTGCTTTGCCACATTTTCGCGGCCTTGTTTCGGTCGAGAGTGGTGGCTGTGGGGGGACCATCGGATGCGGCGGGGGCGGGAGCGGCCGCATCCAGCTTCCCTCGGGCGCTGCCTTTGCTCTCTACGTGGACGTCTCCGCGTGACAATTCTGATCGCCGGCGTCCTTTTCTTTCGCGTCATCCTCACTCCTGCGCTTCGCGAGTCTTTGCCTTATTCTTCTATTCGCCTCGGCTCCTTTCGTGCCCTTATTGAAGGCGCTTCTGCTGTCACTATACACGGCGGTGCGGGAAACTTCGGGAAGAGGGAGAGAGGAAGCAAATACAAGGAAGGTCGCACAACAGGTGAAAATTATGAGCGCAAGCGCGTGTGTCGCGGGGAATAAGGGGGGAACTTGAGGTTATGCTTTGTTCCCTCGGAGGCGGCGCTGATTGACAGCTTGAGTAGACGCCAGTACCGAAGAACGATGGAGGTATGGAAAGCGATGATTGAGGAGGGAGCATTCTCCTCGGGAAAGGCGCGACCCGAAGCAGCAAGTTTTTCAGAAAAGGGAGGCCCGGGATAGGGCGTCGGAGCAGAAAATGACGTGACAGAGGGCGTGATACATCCGGTACAGGCAGGGCTCAGGCGGTATAGAAAGACACAAGACGAGAGCGAGAGAGCTGTGCGCCGCCTATCGATTTCCGCGGCGCTCAGCTCGGGGCGGGAAGGGGGCGAGGCGATGCGAAAACGCGCTCGTGCCTTTTATAAAGAAGCTGCGGGCCTGCGACGCACGCGGGTGATCCGCTGTCAATCGAGCGCCGAAGAAATTTCCTTCCTTCCGGGGCGCAACTCCCGAAATCCTAGCTTTAATCGGCGTGCACGTCGCGCGAAATCTCCGACAGCGGACACGTGCGATACTGAGCTCTTGGAAACGTATCGAATGCCGACGAGAGGCCGCCGAATAATAAAAACGCCGCTGAACCAGAGATTCCATCCGCACCGAGGCTGTAAATCAGGCGAGAAATCAAAAAGAAAGAAACTTTGCAATCGGTGGAACTCGTAAAACAGTCAGAAACTCGCCGTGTAGCATATAGTATACGCTGCAGTGCGGAAGCGCCGCCGAGCTCCGCGCGGCGACTGCAACCGTAAAAATGCGCGTTTGTCGGAGTCCACGTCCCGCGTCCTTCAATGTCTCTCGAACGTCCGGGAAAGCGGAGAAACGAGAGGTACACGTGTGTGTATGTGTGCGCTATATAGCTATATACATACGGGCACATAGCTGGGCTCCCTGATAAAATGCCGATACGGCTGAAATTTCAGTTCACGTCGGAATACACGTACTGCGTCTCCAGCCGCTTGGTGGTCCGTACGCGGCCCCGGTATACGATTCCGTTTCATCCACCTCGGTATTCTTTCGCCTCATAACCAAGCGCTGCCCGTGAAGTAAAATACCTTGCGCTGCCGACTCTTCTTCTCGTATTGTTATCATATTTTTTCGCAAAGTTGAGCTCTCTGATCGTACCCTGGTTGTTCCTACTGCGCAGATACCGCTCTAAGCGCTCCCCTGGCTGTAACGAGGATCCAAAGTTCATCTAGTTAATTTTCTTGTATTGTTCTGTTTCACCTGAAATTCAGCTTGTGCTTCCACTTGATACCGTAGCTGTGTGCTATTGGATAAGCCTTTTCACCGACCTCTCGCTAAGAAGTTTTCCTCATTTGGCGGCTATTTATTCGGGACTGCAACGCATAAAAGAAAGGAGCACCGCGAAGCAGCATCCGCACGCATCTGACGACAGCGGCGCCCTTGTTGAGAAAGTGCCGCGAGTCACGGACCACTTTAACCGGGAACAGAACGCCGGGCCCTTTCATGCGAGCGGCACCGAGGAAAACATAACGACCACGGGCGAGATGTTGAAGAGCCTGGCGAGGCTGTTACGACGGAACACGCCAGTCGCCGTACTTCTGTTGTGAAAGACCATGTCAGGAGCGCGTCCACAAAGAGTTTGTTTTCCCTTTTGGTTTACATCGTTTTATCGCGCTATCTCTCTCTCTAACTTGTTTAGGCGAACAAATCCAACCTTTGCCGAATACCTGCGAGCTAGGTGCATTAAATATTTAGTCTGAATGAATATCTATGCGCTTATTCGGATGACTCGTTTCAAGGTTAGACAACTGAGCATTTCTGCACCGCCTTTTTTTTTTTTTTTTTCGCAGTCAGTAGCATTAGTCTACCTTTTTCTGTCCGTGCTTGGTCAAACTGGTTGCGAGGGTAAAACAGTGAACATCTTTCCTAAGTGTACCGCCACGCAATACCTTGCGATTATGTTAATGATACTCCGGCACTGAATACGGCGGCAGCCACTCGTTCGTGTCAGCTAGCCCCAGTAAACGTCTACGCACTGTCTGAAGCTCAACGCGGCATATAAATCTTGTAAACAAAGGCTAGTGAATGTTTGCTGGTTTACTGTACTGCTGGTTGCTGCAGGGTTCGAGTTACGGACTGCCGATCGGCGCTGCTCTATAGCTGCGCGCAGAACTGATGCGGAGCTGCCATAGGAAAACCGCTCGCATTAACTTGTAGCACGGCATGTAGCACTACTAAGTAATGAATTTTAATAAAACTTGGCAGCGGTGGCTTCGTAAGCCAGTGCCCGAGGTTATGCTTATGGACGTTTGCCGGTGTCGGATGCTTGCAAGTTTATTATGCCATAGCTGTATTCGGAGCACTACACTACACTACATTTATAATTTACCAGGTTGAGCGTAGTAGTCGGTCATTAATCGGTACGTGACGGTGTCAGCACTAGACATATCAGGCCACTGGGTGCTTTACTTTGCCATGTTTTTGCCATGTCGACAACAAACCCAAGTATTCGCATTTCTTCCACACTCTGTTGTATACCGGCACCGTAGTTATGTGCTCGAAATAAATCGCTGCTTAACGCCACGCGCGCATTTGGTCGTTGGCCGCAAAACAACTAATGCTGCCGTTGTATATCGATACGCTTACTGGCGCTGAATGCACTGACTAAGGATTGCCTACCTGTTAATCACGTTTGGGCAGCTGGGAAGGAACGACGTCGTATGCGAACGGTGGCGGCGGCATGCATATACAATAGTCGATAAAACGCCCATGGCAGAAGGGGCGTGCCTAACGAACAAAGCGCGCGCGAGCGCGTGGTCGGCGCCGCGGCCCCCTCGCATGCATCGGCGTGTGTACAAAGGGCGCATGGCCGCGGGCGCAGGTCGGCCGCCGTCATCTGCAGGCGCCGGAAAAAACGATATATCCCGGCGCAGTGGGGCACCAAGAAGGAATGGCCGAACGCGCCGCCATCACTCACCCACCGCGACAGAGGCGCGCGCAGCGGCGGCCGACTTGTTTCCGGCGCAAAAGAAGAGCCTCCCGCAATTCGTCCGCAGTCGTTACGTCTTCCCCCGACGGCGGCTCGTCGGAGGAAAGGCCACGGCGGCGTTCCTTCTCCGATTAAGTGGTCCGTGACCCGCAGCGCTTTCTCTCTGCGGGGGCCGCCGACGTCTTATTAAAGTCGGGCGCACTTTTCGGCCTCGCTGCCTCCGCAGGGATTCGGGTTCCTCCCTGGTCCGCGCGCTTACCGTTCACTCTGGCCGGTACCGTGACCATTTCCTTCTCCAGTCGTTGCGGTCTTTCCTCACTCCCATGTGCCCCATGACGAAAGGAAGATGCCCGCACTGCTCCTGCTTTGTTCAACTTTGCATACGAATGCCGTGGCCGCATGCATGGCCGCCCTGTATAGATCTCGCATCTGACGAACACTGTAGAAACGGAAAATGCTTTGACCAGGAAGTGACTATTAGGTCTTGTCGACGTTTGCACATTACTTGAAGGACTTTTTCACTTTGTTTGTAGACTGCGGTTGCCATAGATAAACACTGCCCATATGAATGTTTTCATTTTCATATCTGTGCGCGCGTAGGTGGTGTATTATTAGTTACAAAAATCACCCCCTCGAATTATTATTCCGCACCTGCGACACGATTCGACACGACACGATGTACGTGCTGCTGCACGTACATTGCAAATACTGCTGCACATGCTGAACCATCGCCCTTATTAAGGTTTCCAGTAGTGAATTAAAAGAAACTGGTGTAGCTGGTCAAGTTCGCGGTGTAGCGTACTCTGGAAGATGTTCCACATATTCTCTGTCATTGTTTCGCACTCTAGTCATTTTCATGTCTGTGAAACACATGTGAAACACGCTCGAAGAGACAATGCTGTGGAAACGGGCGAATTGATTACTTCAAAAGTACTTTTTTTAATTTCTTGTTCAGATGTACATTTTCTGAGCTTCGTTCTATTTCTGAACCTTTTCTGCTTGAAGCTGTAACCAATGGATCTAACGGGGGGGGCCACATCGCACTTTGTACCTCATTTCTTCCCCGTTGCCGATAAATATTTCCCTGACACCTCCCTTTTTATTTCCCATTGGTGACAGAGACATTCCGCCACCACCTTCGACATAATGCGCTAAGCCAAATCGGCTGACTTGAGTTGAACGTAGCACTTAAAGCTTCGAAGTCTTCTTGGCCACGAGTCGAGCGGCGGCAAAGGGGGAGAATACAGTGGTGTAGAAGCAAGTGTTATCGCCTGTTCTTTTCTTTTTTTTCTTTCCCCGCTAAGGAAGCTGGAGACCGTCGCACGAGACGCCAATGGGATTTTGGATGGGTCGTTAACACAGTCGTAATTTCCCCCTGGGCCGTTAGCGTTAACTACTAGGCCATCTTGCAGGCATTGAGGCCGGCCTCCTCCCACGGGGCGAGCAGCAGAAACGACCCTCTTCGACCGCGCGACACTGATACCTTCTCCTTTTAATTTCCTGTGTGTCGTTGGTCTTCGCTGTCGGTTTCCATTCCGACAGGCCGCACTTTGTCTCTAAAGGTACGCATTTGTCCTTACTTCCCAGATTTCAGTCATCCAGACCTCCACGTCGCAGCTTTAGTTCGTCCTTTCCTCGTGGCGCAAGTTTCCCGACGTTTCTCCTGTGGCACAATGAGGCTCTAATGCCACCCTTTTTGCTTCAACCTGCCATTTGAGACCATTCTCGAGCCTGAGCACAACTTGTCGCTGCCACTTATCTTTGTCGCTCTGATAACTGCCGTTTTCTGACCTCCTGTCGTTGCAGACAAATGCTAAAGCGCACGCACGCACACGCACCCGCACGTGTGCACTTCTTTTGCGCAACTTGGTGGCATCACTGCGTGAGGAAAGCTTGTGACAAGCACAAAATACTCAAAGCTCAAAGTACTACAAATATAAAAGAATGCAAACGCAGCGAGTTTTGTTTCTCTCTTTCATTGTACCATATATATGCCACATGCAGTTTGTTCTCGGTAGAGCGAAGTCCCGGATGATTTGAACTCTTCGAGCTTGTTGTGGCAACTTGGTAGTGTCATACACATACCGCCCACTTGACACTCGGCTTTCGCGTCGAACTTGTGTGGCGGCCTTGTTTTGTTTTGTTTTGTCGGCGCCTTGACAGATTAACGCCTCAAGGGACATCCGTTGCTTGTAGTTGCTTTTTGCTTGAATACATCCGAGTATTCCGTAGGATCCGGCTATCATATTTACGGTTAACTTGCCCACAAAACAGAAGAAGAGCGGGTGGAGGTTGAATAGCCCAACTTTCTTTCGCTAATCCAGCAACGTTAGTTTTGTTAGCGTCGCGCGTGTCTATCGATCAGAAGCTTTGGAACCCCTGCGCTACATGGTATAAGAACTGTCATTGGGATGTGGTAGCATCCCTGAAGCTCAGAAGCCCAAGAATGAGAATTAAGAAAGAAACTGTACACCTCGCCTTTCAGTGCGTGGCGCAGCTAATGTTCCATGGAGGTTACGTGAGGAGGCCAAGTAAAGCATGGCACCATCTTCCTTCCCACTACTCTTATTTTTTTTTTCCGAGAACGTTTGAATGGATACTAGAATCAAACTGCGTGCTTTCTGGTGAATTGGTCAGTAGAACCTACTCGATATAATTTGCGCATTTTCTCCCTTTTCATATGAACATAGCGCAATGCACTAAAACACGATAAAAGCATTTGATTCGTATATTTTAAAAGGAAACGAAATGCGCAGTCTGTTATGCCCGCCATTTATCGTAGGTGTTGTCAACATTTCGGTGAATTCACAAATATTTTCCTTCGTAAGAAAGTTATCGTCGCTGTTATTGAGTTTGTTATCACGATTGGCCGGCACCTGTCCATTCGAACGGCTCCAGCATATCAAACGCAATGCAAGGGCGGCTTATTGGTTATAGCAGCAGTTACGTAATGCTGTGATGGCAAATTTGAAGCCGCATTCACATGCAGTTATTACGGTAATCCGCTTCGAAAAATCAGGCACCGGGGAATCGTGAAAGCGAACGAGACACTATTGCGAAAGCGATTGGCCCAAGAGAAACAGCTTTTACGAAGATATACGCGTATATTTCTGAATTCGGCGCAGCTGTTTGATGCGCAGTGGTAGGTACCTGCTGCTGTTACCAAACCAGGCAACGTCTTCGCTTGCGTGCTAGCGGCTCCTATCGTACGCAGTGATCCCAACATACGTCCTCTAGATAAAAGCGCGCCCGCAACATACTCTTAAGATTATTTCTAAAATATCGTCCCTTAGACATACACGCACGCACACAAGTGAGTGGAAATTCCTGCAGAGCGTTTCGTAAAGCTTCAGCCTATATCCCCAGAATCACGAAAAAGTAGACTACGAGTAGAAAACGAATAAAGCAAGCGCAAAACGAAAAATAAAGAAAAAAGAAAAAAACAAGCCGCCGCCTATCTTCTTCGCTCACACCAAGCTAAGATCGAAGTATATCTGGGGTTATCGGAAACCGTTTTTCGCCACTTCGGACTCTTTTCCGGCCAGAAAGTCCCGCTTGTTATCTGTTTCCTTTGCTTGTTCTCGTTTCTTGCTTTTCTTTTTCTCTCTTTTTTTTATTTCGTCTCGGTCACTGGGCGTATAAGCCGCGAGCGTTGCGGCGGGAGCAGCATCGGTGCGCGATGGTTTTCTTCCGCTTGGTGTCTTCCCTCCGTTCCCGTCTTTCACGTATCCTTCATCTTCTCACAGATTTAAAATTTCGTTGTTTCGTTTAGATTTCGTCAGTACAACTTTGAGTTCTCTCTCTCTCTATATATATATATATATATATATATATATATATATAATACGCCCGTACGTAGCTGTCTACTAGAGCCTGTAATAGCAAAATATACAAGAATGAAAGAAATTGTCGAAGTTTTGAATTGGTCATATACGCGTCAGCCTGTGTGTGCGCTATTTGTGGACTCACCTACACCCCCCCCCCCCCCCCCCCCCCTCTTCTTATTTTTTTTTTCTCTTCGCGCCCTAACCCTTACGATCTTTTTCTTTTTTTCCGTTTGACGCTGCGCTCCAGGAAGCGCTGGCGTCCACCGTAATTTTCTCATTTATTTCTTTTACTTTTTTTTCCGGTGGCAAAGCAACTGTATTTATCGATCCCCGCCCTCGTCTTCGAACAAACCGAGTGTAGTCTGCGTGCTCTGCCACCGATGCCGTGTTGAACGCAGGAGCAGCCGGTGCACTTCGCTCGTCTTTTCGCGCTGAAAGTGGCCTTCCGTCGCACCGCGGCTCAGGCAGTTGCGAAAGTTCAGCAGCCGACATTGCCCCGGGGCGCTTAGTGAAGCCGAAATTTTGCGAACTTTACCTTTCAGACAGTTTGGAAGCGAGTTTCGAACGAAAAGACGCAATAGAACCTGTCAGGAGCGCTGGCGACTGGCGTTTCCTGTAATGCGCTTCTTAGTTGGTTTCCCAGCTCCGACACGCCACAACTATATCCTGCAGGACCAGCTCGCGGCTGTAAGAAGAAAAAAAGTGTTCCTTTGTCTGGGCTGTTGGTTTCGCTGTTTTCTTCTTTTTTTATTTCAAAGATTGCCCTACGGCATAACAGGTTTGGTGCGTGCATGTTTAAAGATACATGTACAGTTGGTTATGAACTATGGTAGTCCGGTGGGCGGCTTGGCTTAGCCCCACGTTTGACAGGTCGTGGCACCTTTATGAGTGCAGTCAAGGACAATTGCACAAGGGGTGTGGTAGATCTGCGAGGGCAGCTGGGCGAGGGCATTCAGGGACAGGTTGCGCCGAAGGATTGCCTTAGGGTAGCCCATAGACAGATTGCATCTGGCGTAGATGCAGCGACCACACGTATCCTTCTTAATGCAACCTTCCCGTGCATGGTGGGAGAGGCCGTCGGGAAGGCTGATCCACATGGAGTTATCAATGCTTGTGTGGAGAGTCGAAAGGCTTGCTTGTTTGATAGCCATGTGACCGCGGAGCGGCAGTGGATATATCGCTGGAGGTTTATGACTGGCTGCGTCTGCCTGAATGTGTCCTGCCTGCCTTAGCGTGTCCTGCCTGCCTGTCGTCTGCCTGAATGTGTCGCACCATGCACGGGAACATTGACACTTCACGATGCACTTTTTCGGCGAAAGGCTTGCGAAGTTCAATACCTTGCGAACGTCCTTCAGCGCTTGGTCTGAATCTGCATATTTAACCAGTTTTTATGTTTCTTATGGTAATTTTGATCGCGACATGGTCAATGGCGTCAGATACGTAGCGGCGCAAGCAGAACGTGATAGTGGCATATGTTTGAGACATGACTAAGGCAGGACAGGTTAGGGCAGTAGCAACTATCTGGCCGGTGACACTGGCATCGGCAAAAGCCTGGACTTCTCCGCTGTCTTCACTGGCAGGTGGCAGTTGTGGATTCGATCGCGGGTACGGACTGCGGCTGCAACCAAGGTACTTACAGTTTGTTAGTTGATTGCGCGACCATCGTGGTAGGTTGATATGGCCGCGCGATGGAGTATTGGTGTGTTGTCGCATGCAAAGGTGTAAGGCTTGAACTGCTGGACAAGCTGAAATTTTTAGACGACGGGTCGAGCGCCGTTGATGAACTAATTCATCTAACGTGTTGATGTCTGCTTCCCCCTAAATAATAGGAATAGGGGTGAAGCGTGGAAGACAGGTGTTGGTTCGCATTGCATCTCTGTTTGCCACCTCTAAACAGTCCCAATCCATAACCGTCACATTTTGAAATTGGACCTCATAAACAAAGGCTTGGTTGCAGTATACCACGGACAAGTAGTCGGGCTAGCTATTGGTATTGTTCTTATTATAGTGCCACCATGCATTGCTGAATATCGAAAGTACCATATTTGTTCGAATATAGGTCGACTTTTTTTTTTCGAACGGGTTTGAAGTAAGGTTGAGCGATAATTACAGCGAAGACAGAGCTGAGATTGGACAGCTTGACGTCCCTCCTCTCCCATGTCAACTTAGTCTCAGTTTGCGTGCGGTCCTACTTGTTTCTAGGAACGTTTGTGGTAAGCTGGCTGTCATGATACTTGACATGATCATTAACACTGCGGATCATGAACTTTTCTTAAAAAAGAAAGAAAAAACATTATGGGTCTTTACGTCCCAAAACCACGATCTTATTATGAGGCACGCCGTAGTGGGGGACTCCGCAAAATTTGGACCACCTGGGGTTCTATATGACGCGCACCTAAATCTAAGTACACGCGTGTTTTCGCATTTCGCCCCCATCGAAATACGGCCGCCGTGGCCGTGAACCGTTCTTAAATCAATAAACAACTTGACCTGCTGGCCATCTTCTAAAATTGAAAAAAAAGAGTAAACTAGAAATATTAATAAATAAAAATTACGACGTGCCTTGGTTGAGAAGAAAGCACCCGCAGCCTTTACTGCATCGCACCTGATGCTCTAAACTTGACGTGGTGAACGCGACCAATCCCATCAACACTGAGGTCGCCGTGTGCGCGTCTCTATTATCTAGAATCATCCACGGTGCCTCTATCAAACAAAAAACTCTCTCTCGCTGTATGTGTACGTGTGTGTGCGTGTGTGTATGTGTATGCGTGGAGTATAGGGGGGGATGAGTATGTACTTCACTCGAGTGCTCTAACTACTCGTGTCATCAAAAATCCAGCCACGCCACCAATGCCGGTGCTATCTTGCCCGCTTCGCTACTTTAACGGAAGCACGCATGGGCTATGTGCTAGCGTCGCTCAGCGTCGGATGTTGCGTGTGTGGTGTGGCCTCTCCGAGCCTGTCTGCGCACGCAGTGCGGCTGCGTAGAGTTGCTCGCACTTTATGGGGCGAACGCTTTACGACGCTCTCACACCGCTCGCTGGGAGACGTCGGCTCGGTGGTGAGTGCAGTCGTCCACGTGCGAGCTAGATGGGCGACGAAGAGATGTAAATTTTGCGCTTCCTAGGAAAATAGAGGGGCACCTCAGGAGGTCACCTCGAAGTGCTCGAAAGAAAACGTTCCACGACGACGGAGAAACACGGAATAGCGTGCTTTCCTCACGGACTGCCCCCTTCAACCACTACTGAGAGCGATCAAAGTTTTGTCGCCTATAGAAGGGTTCATATTGGGTACGATAAGAACGAGACATAAGGATTGAGTATGCTGCGGAACAAAGATAAATTATGTATGTATACACATACAGGGTGTTTCAGCGAACACTTTCAAAAATGTTTAAAGGTTGCCTGTGGCAGATAGCACAATTATATAGTTCATGAGCGTGAACTCTAAGAGGAGGCGGACATTACTTGAAAGAATAATAAAAAAATTCAAATAAAGTTGTGAACTAACTACCTTGTGGTCCATATTGAGTTTACAATATCTGGCCACGAATGCTCAGTATGACGCCTGTTTCGAGATATTAATTCCGTAACTTTGCGGAGAAATGCATTGATACTCTAGTTACGTATTCGCTTCAATGCGTAAGACGACGCTGTGTAAGGAACCTGTATATATATATATATATATATATATATATATATATATATATATTTTAATGCAGCAGTGTTATCAGCAGCAGGCTCATCGTAATTTGTTGGGGGATCAGCGGATTATTTCTGTCCCCGTCCTTCCTTGTGGCCAGCTATCGAAGAGAAGAGTAAGACCTTATGGTATTACACATACATACGCACAAAAGAGAGAGAGAGAGAGATAGAAAAAGAGGCGGTTAGTGTTTGCTGCTAATAAAACAGGTGATACATGAAGCCATAATGGCACCATTCTTGCTTGCCGTGTTATTTGTGTTATTTTTTCTTCTTGCTTCTTCTACTTCTTTCCTTTCGCGGCAAAAGACGTGAATATTCCGCGTGAGCTTGGCGAGGTCGCCGCTAGACCACTGCCGTGTCTGGCGTCCGTCGCCCGTATGTGGGGGGGGCGCGCCCGCATCGTGTTACACGCCAGCGGGTAAAGTGACACCTCAATGACGAGGAATCGCAGCGTAGAAAAGCGCGAGAGCCTCCTCGACAGGCGCGCAAATCCGCAAGACGCTCGCGCTTCTATAGCGCAGGCAGCGAGGGAAAACTATGGCGGGGGACGACATGATGCCGCCGTCGTCCGAGATATATCTGCAGCCTGCGGTTCCTGGAGAATAGCAAGCTCGCAGAACAAAGAAGTCTCGGGACGACGAGCGCCGAACGAAACAAAAGGCTCTCGAGAATGCTGCTGCTTATTTTTTTCCTGCTTCTTGCCTGTCCTCATCGGAGGATTGCTAGCTAACATGCCCCCCCCCCCCTCCCTTCCCCCTTTCCTGCGGCGCGCCTTTTGCTGTCGTCCTTTCCTGTTGTTTGTCGGTGCCTACCACTCCCGGCGGCCTCCCTCTTACCCGTTATTTTTCAGTCGAGTCGCCCGACCCTCGTTCTGGCTTCCCTTTATTTCTGACATCTTTCTTTTATTTTATTTTCATACGCATGGGACGCGCGTCTTTGTCTTCTGGCCCGACGCGAACGCACCGTTTTTGTGTTCGTCTTTCGTCTGTCAAACCGAACTGGCAGTGAGCGCTGCAGCTCGCATGGGCTGACGCTCTCGCTTCCCTATCTCGCCTCCTGACGCCTAGTTTGGTTTCTCTCTTCCTTTCTTGTTTTTCTTTGCCGCTCCATTTTGCCCTTTTCCCCCGCACACTGCCTGAGTGCCACGGCTACTCTCCCACGTTGCTGCCTAATCGGATCTCTAAATAATTATTCCCGAAGCACGTATACTTCTCTGCCGTACCACCGAAACGTTTTGTCAAGGCTCGTTCTTTTTACGAAACTGTTGCGCGACAGAAAACGCATCGTACATTCCTGTGTGCACATTTTGAGCAAGCCGTATAGTGCGCAACTAAAGATAAATATATGAGGGCAAACGATCCTATCTAATTAGGAGTGATTTCTCGAAGGCGTATATATTAGCGGACTGCCTGAATTAATTTTGTGTTCGTACGGACCAGATCGAGGCAGCGAATTCGAGCTCGGTGGCGAATAGCTATATGTTATGCTTATATCTCCGGTTTTAGGGGTTGTATAATGTCGTCTTCATAGTCAAATATTGTCGTTTGATTGACGCATGGGCTTGGGAAGTCTTGCACAATGCGTTTTAGTTTTTGTTTCAGCTATTGCCATTATATATTTTGCAGAAACAATTTTTTTTCATTGGCGCACGGGACATATTTATTCCGTAGCTTCTATATTTACCACTCAGTTGTTTCTTATATTTTTCGTACAGGCTTAACCTCTGACCAGCTTCTACACTCTATCGACCCAAGTTATTTACCGAAAAAAATGTTGTTGTTCGCAAAAACCTCCTTTTATCTCTGTCTTCCTTACTGATTGTGTTTCCGTAGACAGTGTTACGCTTAGGTAAAGTGTTCTTATCTGCGCCAGCTTATAACGGAAAATACTTATGATATTGATAGTACGGTAGCTTTTGACGAGTGACCTAGTGGGCTTTAGGTTTGAACTTGCGCCAAGAACGTGTTCGCCGTTAATCTCCTTTGCCTTCAAGATGGCTAGATAACGTGTCCGAAGTCAACAAACAAACAAATTCTGAAGTATGTGAAACAAACACACACACAACACACACACACACACACACACACACACACACACACACACACACACACACACACACACACACACACACACACA
Organism: Dermacentor silvarum; assembly: GCF_013339745.2. Taxonomy (NCBI): domain Eukaryota; kingdom Metazoa; phylum Arthropoda; class Arachnida; order Ixodida; family Ixodidae; genus Dermacentor; species Dermacentor silvarum. The sequence goes on along the minus strand of NC_051154.1, from coordinate 70,362,688 downwards.
CACACACACACACACACACACACACGCACGCACGCACGCACGCACGCACGCACGCACGCACACTTAGGTTAGTCTTGGTTTCTAGGGTTGTAAAAAGGGTGTTTTTTTGTCGAAAAGGTGTCAGGTGTGTGTGACACACACACACACACAAAAAGGCGCTACGTCGAGTGCCTTAGCAAGCACCGACTAGCCCAGCGGCATGCCCTCCTGTAGTGAATTCCTGCTTTGTGAATTCGGCCCCTCCTAAGCACGTATTCACAAATTGTACGGCTCGCCAGAACTTGCGGCGGCCAATCGTGATAGCGAAGATACCAGCGAAGGAATCCAGCCGGTACAATGAGTTTTAAGAACGAAAACTATGGGAACTCCCCCACCCCAAGCCCGAATTAATGACAAACGCCAATTAATGACAAACTCGGAGAGAAAGATTTGAGCGTTCCTTCAGAGCTAACACTTCGTGCTCAAGAGCAAAAAAAAAAAAAAAGAAAAATCTGTCAAAAGTGCAAACAAAGCTCTGTCTCGCGTATATCGTGTCTGCATTGCGACAGCTTCGATGAGAAAACAAAAAAGCGCCTGAGCGTTAAAACTTGCACCGACCTACTGCCGCCCGAGTCTTGGCCTATCCCCCTCAGTGGGTGCGAGCCATGATAAAGGATCATCATCATCATCACCGAGCTTGTTGTTCGCGGTCTATATAGCATCGGCCGGCGCGCAAGCATCTGCGGCGGTCTCGGCACCCGTGTACTCTGCGTTGCCCTGAAACGATATTCAGCACGGAGTTTAAAGATCCCGACCTCTAACCCCGGAACGCTTTTGAGTGGGTCGGGTCCGCGCGACGGTAGCGCGGCATCGAAGAAAGCGCCATACATCACGCGACAATCCGATCCAGATGCGATGGGTGGAGGCTATTTCGGAATGCCACGGGCCGGCACCGCGTCCCTTTGAATTTTCCGAACTATGCTCGGCAGGTCATGTATTTGGTTTGCGTTGCTGCGCGAGACCTCTTACTGTTTTTTGTCTGTTTGCTTTTTTTTTTAGCTCTATTTCGTTTGTAGTGCTACCACATTTTTCTGCTGTGCTTTGGTATACTTGTTCTATTGTAGCAGAAGCGCGGGCGACCGAACTGAGAAGCGGAAAAGAACGGAAGGAAGGAAAGAGAATGAAATAAAGACAAGCAAATAGCGGGTAGTCGCGTGAGAGACGAGGACAGAGAAGGAAGAAGTTCCCCTCTTCTCAGCGCGTAGTAACGGTCCTTTCCCCGCAAATTGAAGTGCCCGCGGTTCGGGATCAAAATTCACCCTGCGACCTAGCTTGATAGTGGTATATACACAGAAAAAGAACTTATGAATGGTGCGTTGCTCACTTGCGCCCTGCTGTGCAAGTACGACCAAGCTGCTTTTCAATTCCTATCAATAGATGCTCACTTTTCGTTTCATTTTTTTAGTGCTTCTTCTACCTCACTTCTTTTCTCTTTTTCTTTCTTTTTTGCCTCCCCTGGCGCGAGACCCGCCCGGTATTTTACTTTACTTGGCACGTTGCTTCCATTCGCTTCAGCTGGAGGCGCACGTTAGACTACCCATCGTATAGCGTGTGTCTGGTCTGGTGATGTGCCCACGGTGAGTCATTTGTTATTGGCATATTTTTGCGCCAGCTCTTGTTCCCGTCCGTACCCTCCTTTCTGTTCGTGAACCCTGCGTTTCGCGTCTATCGCTCGCACTGCCGGGATGAATGCAGCAGATTAAGCTCGGAAGTGGAGTATAATGTCGACCAGACTCACCAACCAACCATCCAAGCTGACTCCCAAATTTGTAACCCGGGGATGCTTTTCGTTCGCTCGTCTTTCTCGCCTATGTGCTTTTCTCCTCTCCTTTCTTTGTTTTTCGGTTTTGTTTATTTCGGTCCACACTCGAAGGTAGGGACAGAGAATGGTAAGAATACGGGGCAAAAAATTGGAGGCGGCGGGGTGGAGGGTTCGTAGAGTGAACAATGAGGGGAGTGAATACGCCTACATTCCCCATTACCTCCATGGTCTGCCCTATGCTTTTCCTTCGCTTTGCTCCCTGCGAGGAGTCTCAATATTCGGAGGACACCGAGGGAACATTTCCAGTACACCTTTCACCGGTCGCATTGTTTAATTTCGCTCGAGTTTTTTCCTTTTTTTTTTCAGCGTTGGCATCTGCTCCTCCGAGGGAAAGTAGAGGGTTCACCGCATGCACCATATACTGACACATGGGGCAAAAAGCGGCGCTTTATATTGATCGGGACCAGCGCTCTGTGGTCTCGTGAAACTCTGGCGACGTTCGACGTATCATTTTGCGACATGTCCTTTGTAACTATCTTGATTCAACTTTCGCTTGTAGATCACCCCATCGTCGAGTTCGTGGCTTGCCTTGACATGCAAGAGCTTTACTGTTGAAGCTGCGTGCCAGTTACATGACGTTTGTGCAGGCTGGACGGTGCAGCAGGCCGTCCGTGTTCAGCTTGTGGAGATGGCGAAACTCTTGCCCACCTCACGTTGTTGTTGTTGTTGTTATTACTATTATTATTTAATGCATGGAAATCGATGAGGAAGAGTCGAGTTTTGAACGCATTCGGGAAGTGGAGACACGTAGACTAGTGAAAACTGTGCTCACACTAAAGTTCTGCGAAACATCCTATCAAAAGCAGGATTTAATAAAACAAAATACGATCGTAACACGTTTGTTCCAATTCGGTGTTCCTGTTCCCAGTCGATAAAAAAAAGTGTTGCACTCGGTGAAAACGTGTGCGTGCAGTTACAACACACACCTAAATCAGTTCTAAATCCTTGCTTCTGGCTTCTATTGTTTTTTTTCCCGCGCGGCAGACCACAGTGTTAATGAATACACGAAGCAATGAAGTGCATTCTAGCCGCCGGCAGGGACGGCGTGCTAAGAGGCATATCAATAAATTTCCCTGACAAGAAGCTTACTCTCATTTGTTAAAATACTTGCACTGTACTATGTAGCATGTCCCACGTAAGCGTGTCATCACGCTTAATTAATAAAGAAAAAGCATAGGGAGGAAAAGGAAGAAAGAAAAACGTTTGCGGCGTAGTGCTAAACTTCGCAAAGCAGCAGTGTGGACAAGCTTGCGAAGGTATTCCGCGTGTCGAGCATTTAAGGCTTCACTCAGTATTGTTTAATAAGGATTTGGTTAAGCAGAATGTGAGCTTGCTCCATTTATACAGAATTACCTACACACTTGAGTTCCCATTTATAATGTTTTATTGGGTGTTCTTTTTTCTTTTTTTGTGAGACGCGAGACATCGGACGTTTTTTGTTAGTACTATATTGTAATTGCTGCGAACTCCGGGATGTTCCTTCTGCCGTACTCCTTGTTTTGTCATTTTTAATATTTGGGATGGGTTGTCTTGTTCTTTATTTTCTCTTTCCTTCCTTTCTTCCAATCTTCCACTTTTGTGTTTCTGTGCCCTCCACCCTGAAGAGCAGGCAAGCGTGGTGCCCTTTTCGGTGGCAGTTGCCAGCCTGATCTTCGCTTTCTTTTATTGAGATAGCACTTATATAAACACTCTAGGAGCATTTCTGCCGTCGCCGTCGCCGTGATGTTCCGTATAAAGTCCGAGGGCGATAACATCCTCGCCGCGCGCCGTACTCTGTATGTTCGAGTGAAAGCGTGTGAAGGTGAGCGCGCGCAAGGGAGGGAAGCGCGGAGGAAGCGCGCCGTCTTCTGTCGCGCGCAAGGCACCGGGGGTGGGAAAGACGGGGGTGGGGGGGGGGCGGCGTTCTACTCCGGGGGCTGCTACGTATGGCGCGGCCGCGCGAGCCCTATCTTGAAAGCGATCTGCGATGGGAACAGAGTGCGCCGACTGCTGATAGCTTCGTGAGCGCTGTGTTCTCGCCGCTTAGTTCGCGTTGAAGCGAGCGGCAGCACGAAGGTCAATTCGCTTGCTGCTGCGGCCGCGCTACCTCATTCCAGCGTTTTGACAGCGAGTCTCCGCGGTCATCGAGTGAGATGTATTCATGTACTCATGGGACATCATGCTTGTTAATTTAGCTAGTAAGCGAATGTTTACAAGTTTATATGGCCGATAAAGCTACTATCCTTACTTTGTATAGCTGTCTACTAATTTGCTATTGCAATCGATGCCTCGCCTTCCGGGCGAGACAGCGACGTTTTTCTTTATTTCATTTGTATTTGTTTTCAAACCAAATAATAATAGCAAAACAGCCCTGTGCTTAATAACTTCAATCTCTTAAAAACGTTATATTTTAAGCGCGTCCTATGATCATGTCACCCTGCTTAGGTATGCCTCCTTCTCATCCTTTTGTCAATTCCATTCCGTCACGACGTATGCCGTGATGACAAGAACGCGAAAGCTCCAGATAACGGAAACTTCTATAGAAGGTGCTTAACATTAACCTTATAATCATCTTCTTTGCTACTGAACACAACTGAATCAATTGGGCGTAATTATCTTCAGGCGAACTAACTACTATCTATACTTATTGTGATTTACTTGCCTTGTGAATTGGCGCTATAAATCAGGTACAAAATAATCTGTCCTATCTACGCAGAAAGAGGTAGGTGGCTAAGATTAACTTGATCAAGGTATTGATTCGGGCTAGTTGATGTGTCATACTGGGTGTGTCTGAGCACCCCCTGCGCATACGCAATGTCAGCGCACTCATATACCAAGCATTTATGTACTACCACTGTTGAAGTATCCGATAGAGGAAATCAGCTAAGCTAAATCATATCAAAGTATACAGTGCTTCTTTTTTTTTTTCTTCCGCTCTGCGCGCCATTGAAGTCTTCAGCAGCTTTTGTCGCCGCCCCACATTATTAATCCCATTTTTTGGTCTCTCGAGGCTATTTTCATTAAATGACTGAGAACTGAACACACATTACTCCATTGGGCCGCATCCCAAAAGCAGGCTTCGCCGCTTATAAAGCGCGCTCGCGTGCAGCAAGGTTTGCCGCGGGCAGAAGCGCTCCAGGGCGGCTTTGGCGCTAACGGGGTTGGTGGGGAAAATAAGGGAAGGAAGGCATCCTTGATCTGCAACTCTGACCCGGCAGCCGGAGCGCGTGGTCCCGCCGATCTTTTCTCTTTCGGCGCAGCGCGTCTCTTCTCGCGTGCGGCTTTCATTTGCCTCGGCCGCCGTTTCTTTTCTTTCTTTTTCTGGTCCTCTCTTCACTTTGGGATACGCGGACGGGCGGCATGGTACGGAGGCCGTTTTACTATTTTCGCGCGTGGCTTTATCGGCCGTGTTATCTGCGTCATTAATCCCCCTCGGGCATCATTACAGGAGGCTTTAATTACCGTTCCGGCCCTTGGCCGGCAGCCGTGCGCCCTCCCTCCCCCCCCCCCCCCCCCCCCCCCCCGGCTTCCCGGCAGCCGCCGCCGCTGCTGCTGAAGCTTCGCTCGGGCGCTGCTGCGGGGGGCTGGCTCGAGGGGCGGCCGCCCCCGCTGCCGGAGAGCTCAGCGGAAAGATAGAAACCGGATAGCGGCCAAACTTCGTTAATGGCCGACGGCACGATGCCCCATCTTCCGCCAGATCTCGTTTCCGCCGCGATCGACGTCGTAACAAGAACTCGATGTGACCCGGTGGATGCCGAATGCTGCTTACGTGACCCGCCAAAACTTTGTTGCTCGAATGACTCTTCTTCTTTTTTTTTTTCTTTTTTTTTCTCTCTCTCTCTCTGGAACTTTCGTGCACGGGCGACGACTCAGCGAGACCGAACGATCGACGTCCCAAAGATACACCGTAAGATATGATCGAAAAAGCAAAATGAAGTAGAAAGTCCAATAGCATGGTCACGTTATTCATTTTCCGCGTGTGAAATCCAAACCCCGGTTTCGGACGTCATTTAAGTTGCGCACGTATTCAGAGAACCCTCTCTCTCATCTTTGTGTTCTTTTCTCTCCTTTACTTTGTTCAGGGTAGCCCAACCGGACGCTTTTCTGGTTAACCTCCCTTCTTTCCTCTCTTCATATTCTCTTTCCCTCTCCCCGAGCAAGTTCTCAAGCAGAATAGAGTTCGACAAACGTTCGCAGGCTGCGATGTGGAACTGCGTTCCAAGCTGCATTAATGAGCGATCGTGAAACAATTTTAAAGAAAGCTGAACAGCGTAGCGGTAAAAAAAAGACGCAAACATTTGCAGAGCTCTAGACAGTCAAGTTATCCCTGGAATGACACATCGAAAATCCCTAGTTTTCAAGAAAATTTTATAGTTTGATATTTATGCGGTGTTTGTCAGGGAGTCGGTGTCCGCTCGGAGCATGTAATGTTTCCTGATAATTGCAGCAACGCCAAAAAAGGAGAGCAAAAGCTTTGTGGTGCTTGTTCTGCGTGCTTCGATCTTTTGCCTTCGATGTTTATAGCTCTGGAACTGCCATCGTGATTGAACTTCAACTGGCACAGCTTTCCTAATAATGTCGAACTTCACTGTTGACGTGCATGTCCTCGGTGTTCTTTTGTGAATAAATTTGCCACTTAAGCCTTGACTACATGATAGACATGTGCGTGCATTTCAGTGCACGTACTTGCTAAATATCGTCTGATATTTGTTTTACTGTACGTTTTTCCAGAATAAAATTTAAAAAATATCCTGTTCAAAACGACATGAAGACAGTTTGAATGCATTAAATGGTCACATATTGTTACCTCCTTCAGTTCCTCTGAGCAGGAATTAGTTTTTCCCACTGACCGTTTCATATATGTTTGAGTGAAAAGTATTAGTACGCCTGCTAATTCTCCTCAAACATTCTGCCACAGTGTCACCCGTCTTTAAGTTGGCTTGCCGCAAGGTTCTCATTAGTTTTCTCCTCGACCAGTGAACTAACGGTACGGAACGTCTGCCAACATCCCACTTGTTCAGACCTTTCTCATCTGGCTGCACTTTGTGCACTAATTTTCACGCAGTTGAACATTTTCGTCCTCGATTAGAGAGTGCAACACGTGTCACCCGCATCGTACTCCTCTATTTGGCGTTGTACAGGAGCAATTATTCATAATTTCACGGTTTTCTGCACTCACTATATTTGGAAGTGCAGGCCGTGCAGCCATCGGGCAAACCATCGGGCCAGATTCACTTTGTTCGAGCAGCTTTTTTGTCGGCTGCCTCGGCTGAAGAAAAATAATCGTCAACGGACAACGACCGGAGTTGGTTGTACCCGCGTATTACTACATCGGCAGAGATTATACTAAATTGCCAATTACAAAAAAAAAAAAAATTCTTGGCATTTCTAGGCGCACAAGTGATAGTGAAAATAGGCAGCGATATGGCCATCCACTGTGCTAAGTGCGGGTGTGAACCAAATATTGAAAATGCGCGCATCCTGAGGACATATCGTGACCTAGGGAAATCTTCCAAGACTTTGCTATTTGTCGCAACGCAGCAGCGTCATGTGTCAGCGTCCCCATCTGTTGGGTTAAGCAGGTAGAGAAATCGCTTACCTGTGCGATTAAGGCACGCGTTGCACGTCGAACTTGGCCCACTCGGCATTAGTTTGATTTCATGGTTTTTAGTTTTGTTGAGCGTTATGCTGAGTATAACGGAGAACGAGTAGAATACCATGTGTCTCGGCTGATGATAACTATGAGCCTTCAAAACATGCCACGTACCCACAAAGCGGGTTGGGCCAACAATCGGGTGCTTGTAAGCACAGATAACGACTTCAGGAAATTGAAATTGAAAATGTAAAACTGAGAATAAAGGTCTTGGTTTAGGGCCGGTCTTCTTCTTCAGCAGACACTCGCCTCTCCACAGAATGCAAAATATATATAACTGTCATTTTCTCCATCTTGATATCTTTCAGAATGTGTTGTCTTCTTCTCATTGTTTCTCTCTCCTTCCGTATATGTGTGCAACGTATAATGCATGTAATGTTGTGTTACTGCTTATTTGTTGCTCCTTATGTACCTCTTTATCCTTATATTTTTCATTTTGCATTCTATTTTTATCCTGTAACTTTTGGTTGTAGTTGTTTTCCCTTTCTATGTTTTTTCCCTCTGTGCATTTAGACCTACGACTGCTCCTCGGCACACAAGAAGCGATTGATTGATTGATTATTAGTCTAATAATAATTACTGTTTAATCATGACGCCCAAGGATTCGAGGGTCCTACTCTCCTTTATTATTATTTTTTTCAAGTGAGAAAGTGCATCTTCTTTGATGTGGCAGCTGCAAGGAACGTGTCCACACGAAACGTACCATTTGGCCGGATCAAGAACTCTAACTACAACTTCCTGGTGCCAGCCCTTTTGTCTGGGTAAACGTGTGAAAGTATCGCCGCTTTAGATAGGACTAACGACCAGGCAATGCCGGCCGCCGAGTCGCCGCTGCAGCTTTACACTTAAGGAGAGGCGATTGAGACCGACTCTCTAGTGGCCAATCCAGTTTACCTTGGCGCTCCCAACGCTTCCTTGCTGCCGACTGCTGTTTGACGCCTCTTGGGGGAATCTCGCTCCTTATACGCGAAGTGGCCCGTCCGGGCGAGGAGGAGGCGTGTCGGTGCCGGAAAAAGTCTGCGGAGGCGCGCTCGCCTGACCGAGAAGTGCTCTCGTTGCTGGAGCAACTTGTCATGCTAGCATGCTGCCCCGCCGACTGTGTCTTCTGCAGGTGAAGCCACCCCTCTGAAAACGCCTGCCGCTTCTTCGCACCTAGCTGAGGACTGTTCGGATTTTAATTCGAGGCATGATGGTAGTGCCCCGTCTTCATTGAAATATCCTTCCGCCTCCAACATGGCCCGGAAAGAACATAAGCTTGGCTGTTTTCGATAGTGGGGAACGCTAGGACCCGCCAGTAGTAAAAAAGCGCCCGGCGACCGACGGTCATGTTTGTATCAAGGCTCTTCCCGGAAACGTCGTCTGTGGAGCTGAATTCGTGACTCTCAAGCTTTGGAGCACCGCCAGGCTCGCCTGCAAAGGACTCAAAATATTAAACGTATGCTTCATTTCTCAGTTGATGAGCAAACGTTTCAGCGCCTCCAGGGCCCTACTGAGCGGTCAGGAAGCTGCCTAGTTTTATTTAAATCTTTAAAGGACCCCGTCGCAGAAGGCTCTTCTTTTAAACTAGAGTACATAACTCTGACATCTCATTCGGCTGATATCTTGAAATGCGCAAATACGGCTCGAGGCTGCCTGCTGCAAGAAATGTGTGTTTACTCCCCACAGCCGGTGCCGGCACGTTTACACTGAAGAATGAAAGGCGAGTTTGCCTCACACTGCAAGTAACGGGCGCCGCCTGTGCAAGTAATTTGTATTAGATGCAGCTTAGCCCCAGTCTGCGCATCCAAAGTCAACAGGATCCGAATTCACAAACGTTTCCTTCTGTAGGAATATTTTTGCATCGGTTGGGTGACTATGCTAATAACATGTTCTCGTTACTACGACTGGCCTGCGCCTTTTCTTCAGAACTATTTCAGAGTACGAAGTGCTTTGTGATTACGCGCCCAGGATTCTTACAGATTGAACAGTTCGTACGCTAACGTGGTTCGTAAGACCGAGGCCAGCTAATCACGATAGCGAACGTATCCAACGCAGCCGGCGAATGACAAACAGTCCCTACGAGCGAGGAGCTTTGCGAATTCGCAAGGGGCGCACGCTCGTCGTCACCCTGACGGTAGTTTTCACCACCTTGTCGTTGTGCTTGTGGACGAGGCAAACTTGAGGTGACTGCCGACGCTAACCACTTAGAGGGTTTCATTGGCGACTTTTGCCAGCTTTCTTGGCACACATACTATACTTAAACGTGGTACTCGTATGCTTTATTCTATTTGATGGTAATGTGGGCGCACTAAAAAATAATGCTGTTTTTGCTTGTGGCATCTAAATAAACTGCGCGTGCGGCTGAGGCGCGGACAACGAAATCGTAATCTTGGCTACACAACTACCTGTTCCCATAACTAAGTTTGTGTAAACAGGAATTGCTTCACACACACACGCACACACGCACACGCGCCCACGCACACATATGCAAGCTTGCATCTACACGCACACACATGCACGCACGTACACATGCAAGAAAGCAAGAAGAGAGACAGAGCGTTGGGATTGTCCACCACCGTACGTGAATAACACAACACATGATATAAGCGACCTTTCTGCTTCAAAACGCAAGCGTACACAACAAGGAGACAATCACAACAAATACCACTTACAACCGTTTACTTCTTTCTTCAATCCTATGAGCTGCACTTTCCAAAGAATGCCAAGCATGAGATTGGCGACAGTGAATTGGCTTTCACTTGAAAGCTCGCCTCGCCTCTTGTAGCGCCACCTGCAGTAGAGAAAAGGAGGAGGAGGAGGAGAGAAAGAGAAGGCAGGGATGTTAACCAGAAATGCGTCTGGTTGGCTACCCTACTCTGGGGGACGGGAAAGAGGGAATAGAAAGATGAGGTAGAGAGAGGAGGGGGGGAGGAAGGACACGGTGAGCTCGCGCACGCACGCGGAAGGCCTGAGAAATTCAAAGGCGTTCACATAGGCCAGTCGTCCTCAAGTAAGACAAAAAAAGGTACAGAAAAAGGTACCAAACAGGTGTAGGTGCTGCTACAGTAATGTCTCTACCTTTCCAGAACAAAGGAATAATGTGAAGCAAAAAAAAATCATAATTTGGCTTCGGTTCCACTTGCGTCACCTCAATTCATTTCGCATCGAAGGAAATCGCTCGATTAACAAGTGCATTCTTCATGATATCGCGACTTCCTGCAATGAAGCGCACAATTGCGTCCCATGACGAACAGTGTACCACAAGTGGCACTGCCATTTGCGCCCTGTTGCAATTCTCCTCAACCATCTTAAAACGGCAGCAAAATAGTCTGTGCATTGTGAAAGGAACTGCACAATAGCATGCACCCTGTTTGAACAATACCTTACAGCAGATAGTTTCATGTTTCTTAATTTTGCGACAGACGGTGCCCCCAGCCCCGGCTAAAGTTTCGCAGAAAAGCTTTTTTCCGCAGGTTTAGCGTGGTGGCAAGTCAAGAAAAAATGCGGCGACTTCACAGTAACACCGTAAAAAGGATCATTCGCCACATTAGGTTCGTGCAGTCGACATCCCGCTGAAAGACGAAGAACCGAGCGCTCCACCGTTCCCCTAAAAGTTACAAGTGTGCATTAAGTAAATGTATAAAAATTACTCCCTCTTCCATCCTTTTTCCAAATAAAGAGGGAACTCTGGCAAGAGCACATTGTTACGCTCGTGTCGAACTTGCGGCTCCTGGTAGAGGATTGAGAGAGAAAGAGAAAGGGAAGAAAAGAGACATCTAGTCGCGATATTTTGGTACGGCCCAACTGGTTGTACAAACCAAAGAAACGCTTCGCTTGCGCCTTTCATTGTTCCCTGTGCGACGCAAAGGACGGGACCAGGAAATAAAAGAGAAAGAGCCGCTTGTGTCAAATCGCTGCTGCTTTCAACAAGCTTATTTCTTCTGTCAAGGTGCGATTCACTGCTGCGCTTCTTCAAGAGAACAAAACCGAGACAGGATGTGACCCCCCCTCCCCCTTCCCATTTTCGCCTCCGTTACAACGTTTTCGTCTTTCTTTCTTTCTTTCTTTCCTTCTCTCTTTCTTTCTTTCTTTCTTTCTTTTTTACTTAATAATTGTGAGTTGCCTTTTCGCCTTGTTTTTCCTTCGGCGCTCGTTTCGCAAACTTTGAAGAAACAACAAAATTATGAAGGGTGCACTGTTGAAAGTGAAGCAGGATAGGTGGGCACTAGCGTGACCCGGGACACGAAGAAAATGAGCAGGATGCTCCGTTAGCAGCCTGATGATAGCACAGATGCAGGCGGGCGCAATGGCAGCGTCATTTTCATTGAGGTGGGGAGAGCCGGTATCCGCCATGACAAACGACGTCATGACAGGGTACCAGGGCGCTGATCCTACCGCCATTTGTCGGTCGTTTGCCTCAGCGGTGCGTTAGCATTTTGTTATCTCTCCCTCTCTCTCTCTTCCTGTACACATTGTCGTCTTTTTTATTTTCTCGCTGTAGTTATAATTTCCTATATGTCGCCCTCTGAACTTACGTGGATTTCATGTTTTGCTTCATTACGTGAATTATAGAACTTTCATCATTAAAAAAAAGAAAAATTCCGACATCTCTTAAGTGCGCAGCTATATAACCTCCATTGCATGTCCGACGGCTTGGTATTAGCGTATTCACGTTTTCATTTCTGTTCGCTGGCTAGAATATCGCTATAATGTTCCTCTAGTCGTGAATGGGGTGGGGCGTCAATTAGCACTCTGCACCGTTACCTTTCCTTCTGTGGGAAATTATAACTAGGGTATCCTACGCTACAAGGCAACCGTCGAATAGGGGTAATGGTCACATGGGCACGTTTTGTTATTTTATTTCGGAAGGGTATAAACAGATATTTCGGCCGAGCTGCAAATTGTTCCTTTCTAAACATTACGATGAACTTGGTAGTTTGGGTCGCGCTCTTCGGATGGAGGGGGGCTTATGCATTTGCCACGCGTACTTTGCCGAGAAAAGGTAGCCCATTCAAAGTACCAGTGCCAGCGTCATTGCCTGTCGAAATTGTAAGCTTGTGGCGCACGTCTTTGCTAGAAGTTCGCATGTCATGCATGATTTATTTAATGGGATTAGCATTCTTCGGGTGCTTCACAACTTTCAGGGGCTGCCGACTGTCTGTCTGTTGATGCCTCTAACCGTTTTCCCGCCACCTTGGGTAAATGGTCGACTGGGTAGCGCATCGGGCTGCTATGCTCAGGGTTCGAAAGCAACCGCCGGACCAACTTCGGTCGCTCGGTACGTGCCACTGGATGTATGCCGCTCTTCCATGACAAAACATCCTTTAAAATCTTCTCCGTCTTGGGGTGCAATCGAACGCTCGCCCTACATATAATTAGACAACCTTATCTGAATACGTAATCACAAAAGCACTAGGCGCAGGCTTCGCGGTGTCACCGCTAGATGGCGAAGCGTGTCCTGATGGAAGCGCGATAGAGGATTCCGGCTGCACACACGCCTCATATGCAATGCATCTCAGCGGCCGTAGTGCGGGATGTCGCTACATTGTTTCAATGCTTAAGCGCATTAAAGTCGACATTCAACGTGAGATGGATTCTGCCACATTTTTATATAGTGAAGGACATTCGAAGAAGCTTTCAGGGATACCATTTATATTAGGTCTAATTCATGGCGTAATAAATTTTTTTTGTGACCGGATGAGACCTTGCGTGCAGGCGTCGTGCGGCTTTTAGCCGAGCGTGAGGAAAGCTATTTTAGATGCTCGCATTTTAGATGAAAAATTTTGAACAAGGGTGCTAAAGTGGAAGCAGATTTAGGATGTTTGTTTTACTGAATAAACGTAAGCATGCCTCAGAAGCTCAGCATGTCAAAGTCCAATCTCGTTACAATCGATGTTTCTTCGAAATGAACGCGTATCTGCCGAGCGAGGGAAGCGGCATGGTGCGACAGGACGACATAAATTGAGTGCAACGTCCACACTTCAGCAACCCCTCGGCCCAGCAAAATAGCTAAATCGTAACTTGTTTGTATTTTGATCCCTTATATAGTGCCCTTCAAATAGTTGAAAAGCGAAAGAGGCAATGCTTAAGGAAGGGGGAAAAAAAAGTAGGGGTGGCGGGGGTAGAGCGGCAAAGATGGACAAGAAACGCCGCCACCCGAGACATGGCAGCCGTGCAGGCAGTGGCGCCAAGCGCTAAGGCAAGGTGTCGCGACAGTGCCAACAAGAATCAGCGGCTAAGGAAACGCACCGAAGCGGGACAGAAGAGAAGCGGCGGCGAGGAGCGCGACAGGAACCGAAGGGCTGGAAAAAGATGACTCCGGACATACCTACAGCTTGAGGAACGCGGCGGGGCAAGCGACGTCCCCGTGAAGCGAGCAAGGCCCGTCTTGCGGAATCTGCTTACCGGGTTGACGCCTCTTTTGTTTCTCTCTACTTTGCTTCCTCCGTCCGGGACTCCAGCGAGGGAAAATATTTATATTCGCGCCGCGCCATCTGCCGACGCCTTCCGTCAGGGTAAATAACCCGGGCGCCCGAGAAGAGCCGGGAAGAATGCAGCGGTGCCCGTTTCTTTTCTCTCCCCAGCGCGTGCAAGCGAAGGGATGGCACGGAGGAAAAGATGAACAGCAGCGGCAGGACAAAGCGCTCGAACACCTAAGAACACACCGACGAGAGAAAGGGGAGACTGAAGGGTGAGTCGGCGCGTCCGCCCTCGCGTTCGAAACAAAAGAAAGGCGCCTTACTCGAAACGAGAAAACGCGCCGACCAAAAAAAACTTGAACGCGCACGCACGCACGCTTCGGAGAACACGAGTCCGCGCACGATCGGGAAGAGGAGGAGGCTGCCACCCGGCGGTGCTCGCGAAGAAAAGCAGCAGCAGTGCGGTCCACGGAGACGACATCCTCGCCGTGCTCCCGTTTGTCTTCATTTCCGAGCCGGCTCGTTTCCTTCACGACACCCTAGGTGGCGCCCAAGCATGGAAGAAGGGCGGCGTACACGGAATCTCGGGAGCATCCCCGCGAGACAGGCGAGACAAGAGCGCCGGCAACCGCGCGCCGCCGCCAAAGGAGCGCGCCGGCCGTTTTTGAGACAGTTGTGCTGCCGGGCGACGCCGACCGCTAGAGCGCGTCCGACCGGAAGACAAAGCGCCAGTCGGAAGCAGCACCGCGGCGGTGCCACGGAAGCAACTTCTCCTTTCCGTCCTACACCTACTCCGCCTACCTTTTCGCCGCTGACAGTCGCGGCTTTTCGCCGTTGTGTGGAAAGCCCGCAGCCGCCAGCCGATGCTGCGAAAGGGGGTAACGGGAGGAACGCGTTGCGACCATTTGCGTTTGTCACCCGCTGCGCGCAACAACTGGGTAGACGGCGACCGCGTCGCCGAGTGCGGAAGCGGCCGACAAGAAAAATTCTCCCTCGTGCGCGCGGGCGCCAAAGTCAACAGGATCTGCAGCCTCGAGGTGCCTGCACTGAATTTATGGGCGGGGCCGAGAACGGAATAAGCGCTGCCGCGCTTTACGCTTTTAATTGGTACGCCTACACGCGCTTCACTTTAAGGAAACTCGAGCAAGTTAAGCATTATTCATGCTCGAGGCTGAGAAGGATGCACGCCCGCAAACATGTTTTGCTCCCACCTTCCTTTTCTGTCTTGTAAAAAGAAAAAAGAAAAAGCTCCTTAAGACTTCTGGAGCATTTCACGCAACCGGAAAGGCCCGAGTGCCTCACCTCTGACGGTTTTTCCCTGAAGCGTAGGTCGCCATAGTGATACGATTGCATCGTGTTGGGACCATGCTCGAAGCTGTGAGCTTTAAAGAAGGTGGATCTTTTCCCGTGCAGAATACGCTGTTGTAGGGAAATGTCCGGTTGTGCTTGTTTATTGCTCTGCTTGGTCTGTTTATTTTACTTTCTTGGATGTTAAGATGGTTGACATAGTTCGTAAAAGAACTACTTATTCAAGATTTCTTCGTTGTTGGTGTTGTTGTTTCATAACTAGGTGAGAAGTTAGGCTGTAGGGGGACTTCATTTTTAAGTTTTCCGAAATTTTTAGACGTCGCCTGCTGCAGATAACATAATTCTAGTCATTTAGCTGGATTATTCATAGAGGTGGACATTACTTGCACGAGAAATCGAAACACATATCCCACAAATTAACACAAATCAACTAATTAACTTCTTGCTTAATTATTTGCGGCACATATTTGCAATTTACGAATTGTAACCGGTGAGTTTGCAAGGCATATCATATCACTTGTAATCAATTTCTAGAATGGCACCAGTTTGGATGTTTAAAAATTCCTGAAAAGTTAAAGCTAGCTATCCCAATACAAAGTTGAGAAATTGGTACTACCCATTTGCCTATGAATAATCACACACACATATCAGAAATAGACAAACATATCAAATCTACAAAAAAATAAATGTCAACAAGAAAAAAAAAAAACGACCCGGATATGCACTCGCAGTAAGTAGATGAAATCTCATCGCCCGACATGATGCCGAGGACGGGCTTTCAGTTGTCGTATTTCAATTCGGATTTGTGTATATAAGAGCCACAGTGTTTAAATAATGTACAACCACATGATTAATGTTTTTCAGCAAAGAGACAAATACACAAATGTCACAAAGATCAAGGGACCCTATGCCTAACAGCAGTTACTGGAAGCTTAAAAAAAAAACTTTCTCTTTATCAGTTTACCCACCAATACGAAGAGCTGTTTTCTCAGGTATTTTCCCAATTCTGTCTTCTTGAAACAACCCCGGTTGTATTTTACTCTTAGGAAACATGTCGCAGCTAAAAGAAGTGAAGGTTTCACTGTGGGAAAGTCTCCAGCGTAGAATGCCAACTTCAGGAGTAATATAGCAATCTATGCTTTTCGGCACATTTGGTTTTGTCGCAATTTGCAAAGATAAGCGCTGACTTCTACGTTAATAAATAAGCTTGAAAAAACTTCACTTTGCCCGTCAACAACCTCATCACATTAATTTTCGACGTCTTGCGGACCAATTTGTCCCTTTAATCATCGTCGTCACGTGTTTCCTCTTCGTCGTCGAGATTGTTCTTTTATCTACGACCTGGTCTCTGCATTTTATACACACCACCTGCTCTACCGATTGCGTGAATGTATTTAATGAGGTGCTTATAGCTGGCATCGCGATGGCGTCAGCATCCAGAGGTGTATACATTCGATTCGAAAACGTTCGACCATGGGTGCGGAAGTTTCTTGTGCTTTCTTGTGGAAGCTGACGGGGTCGGTTGATGGTGAGCGTTCGATTACTGCCTTCACTCATTAGGAAGGGGCGTTCTGGCTGTTGTTAAAGGATTAAGTCAGACCGGTCACGAGATCGCCGACATGATAAAAGGACCGCGAGACGCTGCAATATTCTGTGAGAGATTAGTGGAAGCTTGCCTAACAAATAATGATCTAAACACTGCGCTATATATAGCTTACGTGCTCTTCCAAAAGCCAATTTAGTTGAAATTACAAGATCAAACAGCGGTTTATTTTAGCAGCAAGAAAGTGTGTGTCTGTGCGTGCGTGCGTGCGTGCGTGCACGCGCGTGTGTTTTCACGGTCAGGCTGTAATTCAATGGCATATCGTAGCTTTCGATCGACCAACCTTGCAAATTTACGGGCTTTTTCTCGTCGTTAATTCCTGTCCTCGCTTCCAATTCGTCGTTCTTGCGTGGCTTCGTAGCTAAAATAATTACCGATCAATCAAGAACCTTGTCGAGATATTATTATGCTCAAGCACAGCGTTGTTTTCGTCTCTGACCAGCTGCTGAGCTGCGAGCAGCGCATGTGTCTATGAAACGGTACATATAGTCCAGACACATAAACCGTTCCTCCTCTCCTGTGTACAGCTGAACCCTTCTGTCCGAGAGAGAAAACTTTATTGTTTCCATGATGGGAACATAGCAACCTGAATCTAGCGAGCGAAGAAAAAGACAGCTCAGCGGAAGACCAATGTGGCTAGCACGGAAATAAAGCGCTAGCGTTATGACTCAATTTCCTTGCTGTTGGTTTGCATATGCACAGTCGTATTAGCCTCGTGCTTTCAAGGTACCCGTACAACGTGCGCTTCTGCATGTACTCGGCCTACTCTCTGTGAGCGTCCCTATAATAAGACCCCCCCCCCCCCCAAAAAAAAAAAAAAAAAAAAAAAAAGAAAGAAGTGAACCGCCAGGAATGAAGGGATGTGCAGTAGTATAGTGTGGAAAGCTCGTCACCGCCGAACGATAGAAACCGTTCAGATAGAAGCCGCCTTGCTTGTTGGCTTCTTCCTTAGCTTTCTGCGAAGAAAAGTTCGCAATCTTTCTTGGGGCTTGCGGGATGGAGTAAAAAAAAACTATACAAAACTTCAGAAATTGAATTGCTCGTGTTGGTTTTTCTTCACGTTGTTCTTTTATTCTTTTTTTAGTGGCTTCCATGCGCGCACTCGTATATATTGGAAATTGACGAGTCTTGACGGTCGGACGCTGCAGTATATAGAGGACGAATTCTGCTTTTCTCAAATCGTGCTGCTGGCTTCCAGAAGAAATTGCCGCTTAAATCTTGAATTCCAGCAGCCCAGATATTTCCTTACTGTTACTCAACGTCTAGAGTGCGTCGTCCCGCGATGTTATATCGAACTTCCAGTAGAATGCATGTCCTATCGTAAACAGCGTTCGTTTCTATTCTTTCCCGCATTTACATCGAGTGTGCCAAAACGCTTAAGGTGTTACGAGCCGCCGCGCTGACATCAAGGCGTCAGTGTTTGCATGTATACGAGATGTGGGAAAAATTACATAAACTCCTATTGCTGCAGGTATGCAGCGTTGAGAATACTGCAGGAGAACTGCCAGTTGAGACCGAACGCACGCGGTCAAATCAAATCGCGATGCATTCGTGCGATAGCTGGTTCCTTTGTTGAGATTTGTATGCGCAAAATAGCTAGTTTCGGATTCTTAAAAACAAGAAGGAAAAAAAAGGGTAGGCGGGGAAGGAAAAGAACAGAAAATGTCCCGATGGCTGCAAGTGCGAAGTGCAGTACAAACTGGCATCTGCAAACCATCGCAAACGATGCCGAGGGGAACATCTATGCTTCTCCCATTCCTGGCGTGCTCGCGCGGGAGGCTGTTGGCATGGCAACCGTCGGCGCACGTCCGGAGTTCGCGTCTCACTTCCGCTTTGCTTCCGGTAGTCGAGGCCGATGGTGTAGCTTCGCGAAGAAGGGACCAGCGGGGGGGTTCCTGGGGTTGGCGGCCGCCCGACGCGGCCAGCGTGGGCCGCTTCGCTCTCCTTTTTTCTTTCACGAAAAGGTCTCCTTCCTATCGTGGCCGCCCGCGGTGCCACTGTTGTCAACTTCCGGCTGACTGCTCTCCAGGCTTTGTTGGCCTGTCTCCTCTTAGCGGATTCGATTAAAGCGTCGGCTTCGCTACGGGAAGCTGCTGGCTCCGCTCGCTTTATTGCCACCCAAAACAAAAGTTGCATAACCGAAAGTGTCGTTGGGGTGGCAAAAGGTGCCGGATTATCAGATTAACAAAGACAGAGTCCACGATTTATCCTAGACTGGAACGAGCAGGCGGGACGACACCAGTAATTGGATTCGGCTTTGCGAGACGTCGACCACATCTATGTCTAATCCCCCTACTCTCTGCTTTTTCTTTTCTCTTGTTATTACTGTTTGTGTGTGAGTGCGTGCGTGCGTGTGTGTGTGTATGTGTGCGTATGTGTGTGTGTCTGTGCTTTTTTTTTTCTTTTGCCCAAGGTGCTATTATGATTTCTGACATTTTCGCAGCGAGATCGCCGTGATATCCTATTTAACTGTGATTGTCTAATAGAAAATTAAGCGTAAAAATCCGAGCCCGAATTCACAAGACTTTTGGTAAAGGCTCTCTGCAATTGGCATTCGCTAATAAAGGCTGGAATTTCCTCCTTACGAACTTTTTTAACGTAAAAGCTTTTTGCGAATACGGGCCTCGGGGCCCAGTTTACAAACCTTTTCGTTTCGTAAGTGCCGCTTGCCATTTGTCGGCCGCATTCACTAATGATATCTCTTGTACCACGATTGGTTCGAATCAGCTCTAAAAAACAACTCTAACGTGATAACTTTTCGCGTATACGGGCCCTGAAAAGGCGTGTGGTATACTTTAATGTAGCTCAGTATAAATCAATTACGAAACTGCTGCATGAACACGGTAAGTGTCTATAAATCCGGCCATATTTTCTTCCTTCGTGCCTGCTCAGGTTCTGCCTCCGGTTTGCAGTGGTCTTCAATAATGAGAAATCCTTAATGTTTTAACTCGTCGCAGATAAGATGCGCCGCGAAACATGTGTGAGCTCATTAGAAAAGTCTTCAATGATGTATTTGCCCTAACGGCCGCGCCTTTATCTTTCTGGCCCACGCTGGTTTGAAAAATGTGCGAGGCACTCGGGAAGTAATTATATCTTAATCCTTGTTTTCGCCAGACTTGTGAAATATTGCGGCAGCGTCGAAAGTGAAAGTGAAAGGGTGCACCGATTTACTAGGTAATGCAAGAGGAAACAGTTTCGTGCCTCTAACGCAGACCATTATACCATCGTAGGAAACGATCGCTTTTTTAAGCGAAAAATGACAGCGGCATTTTTCACGTGTTGGCGTGATGTACTCGCCCCGAGCTCATAGGTGAAGTTTGGTGTCGGCGCTTGCACAAAGCTAGGACAAAAGAATACATAAAATACGTTTACGGTATATTTAGCGCTCAGGCGTTTCTTTAATGATACAGTGGTACACTGGCTTCCTTTTACGCGCATTGTGGAATTCCAAGCCGCATATTCAAACAACACCAGTTGACTTCAATAATCGCTTAATCAGAAAGTCTTGTATGTGCAATCCTGCGCGTAGACGCGCATGCTTTGTTGAATAGCGGCTGCACACTTGTGGTGTGTAATTTTACTCCCAACTTTATTAACGCAACTCATGTGTTTTTTTTTTCTGTACTCGTGCACAAGAAACGCTGCGAGAAAAATAAAGCGCGAAGTCATTGCAGCACTTCATTGATTAAAAAATGTGCTTCGGCTTGATACTATTAGGTCGTAATCCAATATCGGGACGTGTTTTTGTGTTTTTCAGTGGCACTTTGTTCACAAATCGTGCGTGCTTCGTGTAAAACTTGGCTAGCGAATATATTTGGGATGCTTCACGGAGGCCATGTTCACAAACGAGGCGCATTTCTTAGTCACGTCCACCAGCGTGAACTTGCGCTCGAACTCCGACCAAACGTTACCGTCAAAATAACCGTGCCGAGAAACATTTCGTGTGCGTGTTTTTTTAATTTTTATTATTTTTTATTTTTTAATGAAATATATGTAAGGATGCGTTGTTAGAGGCGCTGGCACTTCCTCTGCCGTGATGTGTAATATAGAGACGATAAATATTCAGCAAAGAATAAAGCCATAGCAAGGCATAAAAAATTGGAGGACGCTTAAGCTTCGCCTTTAAGAGTGGAACGCGATAGCGTTATCGGGACCCTCTCGCATCGCATTTTTCTTTGAGTAGGCTTCACTGCAACACAGAAGCCAGCTTTCAAAGACCAAGCTTACACCAATCCCCCTTATAGTCGGCTTCACTTGTAAACAGAAATAATACATTGCTGGGAAGACGTTTTTTCAGAGGCAATATAAGTCATATTAAAATGTGAAGGCCCTAGGACCTTTTTTAATTATTTTAATAATTGTTTGCTATTGCCCCGACGCACGCGCGTGTTCAAAGGCCAAGTCCCAATTTTACCTGCCGAGGATGCGAGCGCCATCTGGACAAGATTTTCGCAAGTAGGATACCCGAGCGCGCCGCTGTTGGTATGGTAGAAATGCCGGCAAAAGGGGTTTGTGTTTGAGTTTCCTCGTAACAGAATTATGTTTTCTCGTACATTCAAATAACAGTCCGAGGCCACCATGTCTGCACCTTGCACGACGCGGAGGACCTGCACGGTCGGGGTGGTTCGGGATGATTTTGTCCGCCGCGGTCGCCGACGCCGGCATTTCTGCGACACGGGGCCCTTAACGTTAAAATATATTTAAATAAGAGCCTGAGACGTTCACCAAATTACACACACAACACGCACACACACACCGACACAGACACACGCGCACACACATACGCACACGCACACGGACACACACACACACACACAACACACACACGCACGCACCCAACACAAACACGCACGCACACACACACGCACGCACGCACACACGCGCACGCACGCACGCACGCACGCACACACACACACAACACACACACGCACGCACGCACGCACACACACACGCGCGCGCGCGCGCACGCACACAACACACGCACGCACGCACGGACACGCGCGCGCGCGTACCGTAGTGACACTGTATGTACTCGGCAAACAGCAGTTCCTATCACACGCATCCCCCTGTCACCACGTACACAATCAACATGCGCGAGCACATTTCCGTAATCATAGGCTTTGTGCATGCTGTTACTACAAACGGAGCAAATGTAGATGAACCTACTTGAATAAGTGTACAAGAACAAACAAAATAGAACAACATTACCTAAACTATTTATAAATCTAACAATTTTTTATTCATGCGTGCTAGCGTCTCCGAAACTCACTAGATTAGTGGCCAACGACAGCATGCAATCCAGAAGACAGACTCTGCAACATTCGGGGTGCAATCGAGGACTATACAACTTCAACCAAAAAAGAAACAAAAACAAAGGGAAAAAAACAAAAAAACACGGGTTTTATATATACAGGGTGTCTCAGCTATCACGCAGCACGATTTAAAAATAGAGGGATGGCGTTACGTGAAGCAAACCTAGTGCGTATTGTTTCCAGTAAAGTGGAGTAGCCGCCAGTAATTTTTTCGTTTCTGAGATTTAATTAGTTAATTGTAATTAATGATTTAACTCCAGAAGTACTGTCCTAATTATCAAAGTGTCAATGAGAGAATTGCAGAGCAACATGAAAAACTCCCGAAACAACTTTCTGTAGCTCAATACGTGCTACATATGTGTGTTTTTCCGAGCGTGAAAGAAGCCCGCGAATACAAGCAACGTGCCTCGAGCGGCCAGTCGCGTGGCAATTCTGCGTGTATCCGCGGGCTTCTTTCACACTCGGAAAAACACATTTATGTAGCACGTATTGAGCAACAGAAAGCTGTATCGCGAGTTTTTCATGGTGCTCTACAATTTTATCATTGACACTTTGAAAATTAGAACAGTACTTCTGGAGTTAGATCATTAATTACAATTAACTAATTAAATCTCAGCAACGAAAAAATTACTGGCGGCTACTCCGCTGTACTGGGAACAATACGCACTAGGTTTGCTTCGCGTAACGCCGTACCTCTCTTTCTTTTTAATCGTGCTGCGTGACAGCTGGGACAGCCTGCATAAGGCTCCCATACTGCCATATATCAGTAGATACAGGAATCGGAGGATATTTCGGTTTTTATTTTTTCATGTGTGTAGGGGTGGTGACGGAGTCTATAAGCAGCGACTCCTGAAGCCCACTGTTTGAGAAATTTAAGGCGCGCTGCCAGCGGATGAACGCATGGACTGCAGCTGGCCGCGGGCGCTCGTCCTAAGCATCCATCCTCGTGGCGCTCTGAGTTAGTTCCATTTGCCGTGCCGCGTGGGCAGCTTGGGTAACTGGGCGCACTGTTTGAGGCAGAGATCTGCGAGTGTGCGTAGCTTCCGGCCCGAGTGGTCACATGTGCTGCAGGAAAGCGTGCACGCGGTCGCCAAGCGAAAAAAGGACCGCGCCTACTCCCGGTTATGGAGCGCGTGCGGAAATTCCGTCGTTTGGGAAAGTCGAGTCGCTTTCTGCTTCCTTCCCGCCGAACGGCCGCTATCTGCTGCTACAAGGCTAATGCAGTTGTCGTGTTCTCCAGCTGGCAGCGACTTTTCTTTTGGGCTAACCCTTCTCTCTCTCTCTCTCTCTCTCTCTCTCTCTCTCTCTCTCGAGGTCGATTAGGTCTCGCTTGTCCAACGGAGCCCCGTGTGACTAGATGCCCCAGTGCGACTCAGGCCTGTTCTGGGAATACTGAGCCACATTCGGTGACACAGGGTTGCTACGCCACGGACAAGGGCACGAGCACGTTCTGGGAGCAAAGAAGTAAATTGGTGGGGTCCCCGCTCAGTGCATGCGTAAGCAGCGTCCTATGCACTCACTCCTGGGCACTGCCGCCTGTCCCTTAGCAGACAGCATTGATTTTCCGAAAGGGAATATCGAACGCGCGCGTGACACTTAACCGGCAACAAACCATACGCATCGAAGACAATAAAGAAACTAAAGAAAAAAAGAAAGAAAGAAAAGGGCGGCCGCCAAACCGGCAGTCGTCCGAAAGGAGCGCAAATTTTTAATGACAACAAACGCGGAATTGCGGGTAGCGACTGCGGCTTCAAATCATGAGCCGCGGTGTTGTCCTGTTAACGACAATGGAGCGCGCTGTCCCGAGGGCCGACGTTGCGACAGCCCGCTCACCATTCCGCGCATGCAGTCTTCACGGCAGCGCGCGCACGGGCGAGGCTAATAGTGTGGCTCGCAGATAAGCCGGCTTCGTAGAGTGGGAGTAGCGAGGCGGGCAGGTCCGACGGCGCAGACAGACAGAGGTTTAGCACAAGTGCGGGTCGTGGCACTTGTTAGCTGAACAAAAGGTTCCGGGCGAGAAATTAAAAGACACGAAAGGCGCGCACTAAAAGAGAGCTCTTCTTCCGGTTTCAGTATTTCCCTTCCGCCATGTAACGGCAAACCTCGCTCTACTAAGCGTGCAGCGCTTCGCACCGCTAAAGCCTGCTCATTAAGGCCCGAGCGAGTCGCGTCGGGGCTAAATTAGAGGCGTGCCTGTGTTTCTTGCGCTCTGAAATGCAAATGTCGCCTTTCGTTTAGTTGCCGTTGCTGTCCGGCGCCCCCATGTCGGAGGCGGCGCGCGTTGTTGGACCTGAAGGAAATGGCCGTGTACGCGACGGACGCGCGTCGTTATTGAGGGCAGCGGAGCGTCTAAAATGCGTTCGTGCGCATTTTTGATAATGGAGCTAAGGGGGCCTAGCTCGATGACCTGCCGCCCCGGCCACACGCTTTCTGATGCCCAACGCGTGTGAGGAGATTCGAAGACAAGAGTGCCAGCGACTGACCCCTCTTACGGCTCTTTGTCCCGCCAGGAGTAAGGCGGATCGCGGTTGTCTTTGTATGCTGAGCACGCCTCCTCTCCAGTTGTCTCGCTGAAGACCACGAGTCCTTTGTCTGGGGTCATGGTTCGGAAACACTTCATGGCACTCCGCTTATAGTAAACGGTTAAATTGGAAACAAAACGAACATTAAAATGGCAAAGGAGGGCCGGAATTATGTATAGAAATAATTGTGAGAGAAGGCAGAAAGAGAGGGAGAGCGAATTAAAGCGAGGAACGCAGGGCAATGGTGGTGGAGGCGAATAAGCCGCGACCAATCGCAGCTCACCGGCTTGCACTTTAGTATTGCTGCAACTGCGTATATGTAGCGGATATCGTGAATGATCGTGAAACTGACATAACAATGACTCGGAGCCATAATACAGGGGGCTTGACAGTGAGCGTGCCTGAGATAAAATTCGTGCATTGCGGCTTTGCTGACAAAGCAGCAGGGACATCCATATACCAGGCATTTCTCATGCGGATCCCTCAAGCTGCCGTAGCCAGCTGGCGTGGTGTGCTGCACTAAATAGGTTTTGTTCGAACACCTCGACGATGCTCTTCCTACAGCACGTTCTGGACATATTAAGACGGCATGCGGGAAGTATACAAGACGTCAGCTACGAGCTAATTCAAAAGAATTCAGAAATGAAGTTGATGCAACAAGGACGATAAGAGATCAATGGAGTAAGAGATCCTGAGGTCTAATAATTTTCCTTTTCTGAAACGTTGCCAATAGAAAAGCTAGAGTGTGATCTGAGTGAAAAATATTACGTTATCTCTTCTTGAGCCCAAGGTACACAACGCCCTAGTAGGCGAAATATTTTGTTTTCGACGACAAATCAGCAAAAAAAAAAGAAAAAAAAACTTACCTTTTTTTTTGTTTTCGCCACAGAAAGATATACAGCTTTTATTTCCAGAACCAACGTTTGGAGCTCCTATTGTAACCTTCTGCATAGAATACGGTGCTTTTGTATGGTACAAATTGGGTTTCCCTGAGAAAGTAGAGAGCGTCAAGAAGCCTGATACGGCGTATTTTTCACGTCCGCTTTCTCTTCGCCGGCTTGGAGCGTTCGCATTTGCTTGAGGAAGTTATTCGCTATAGCAGTCTTGACACGCGGTGCGCCTTTCAGAGATCGAGGAATTGTCTCAAGACTTCGCCAGTGCGCTTCATTATCGCTTCATTATCGCCGTTGTGCCGCTTCCATATATCACGGTCCTTACTGTCATAAACTTGGGCAAGGCTCCAGTCGCGTTCGATATTTCGTGCGGAAAATTGCAATTAGCTGTGTTTGGCCCATCGACCAGGAGGGAGGGTGAGGGGGGGATGCACCCGCAATCAGTTGAACTAACAGTTCTACACTCTGCGGAGCAGAGATGTGTGGAGTAACGAAGCTGAAGGACGCACGGCGGCAAGTGAGCGCGCAAGCCGGCGCTGCAGAAGCAAAGCAAGGCCGTATAACTGCACGAGAAAGTAAAGAGAGCAGCAGGGCGAGCGGTTCGTCAATAAACAGGCTGGTCTCCCGCGCTTCCAAGGGGATGTGCCGCTCGAATGTAACAATGATATTTTTATTCGCCGCCTTGCTTGCCGGGGCTGCCGTGATTTTTTTTTTTTCTCTTTTCGTTTTGTTCTCATAGAAACTTCATCTGCACTCCTCGGGAGCTTTTTCCTCAATACTTCTCCGCGGCGCAAATATTGGACAGACAGGGAAGAAGAGAGCGTGCTACTTGCGCTTAGCCTTGATTGAGCAGAAAAAAAGAAAGAGAGAAGAAGCAGTAAATATGCGCGGAACTATATTGGAAGGAATTCCCCACGCCACCGAACACTCGCAACGGCAGGGTATTTTGCGTTGATTGCTGAAGAAGCATAAAGACAGTCCGCTCAAATGTTTCAACTGTAGACAGTGCAGTAAAGTTGACGTTTTGCGCTATTTCTCTAACGCGCTATCTCTATAATAATAAATAAAGTCGTTCTTACGTAAAAGGCTATAAATGTACCATTGATTGGCGATTTGAAAATGACGGCACATTCTTGACATTCGCAAAAAAAAAAAAAAACCTGGCAATCAGAGCGTGACAATGTTCTCCAACTCTAAACGTATGCATTTTTATACCAAACTGCATGTGCCTGAAGTCTAAAAATGCGGTCCTGGTGCACACTGTTTGAAGATGACACAACGCATGGCCAAGTAGCTAATGGGAAAGAGAGATAGAGAAAGAAAGGCACGAAGGTGGTCGCACCCGGTTGGTTGACTAACCTACGCGTGGAAAGGTGAAATGGCAGAAATTGAACTATAGGAAGGAAGAGTCAGTGCACGCACACTCGAAGATGGCTGACGCGCATTATCGCGTTTGTGACATTGTGCACATTAGAGTAAAAAAGTTTCCTAGTGCAACAGACAACGGACAAACAAGAATGGACGCTCATCAGCGCTGTGAGTGCCCATTCTTGTTTGTACGTGTCTGTTGCGATGGAAAATTTTTCTTGATGCAGCAGCAACTAGCGCAACGCTCAACTTTGGTGCCGCAATGTTCTTCGGCCAGGTCCCCAGGATTGTTACTTCCGAGAACAGTCTGCTTTCTAGTCGACTTATAGATCATATTGTTGACAGTGAGAGGGTGGACAGTGGCACAGAATGGGTCCTATAGTTTCCTTACAACCGCAAGAATGACATGCGTCACTGTTGGTCATTCCGATGAAGACTGGATAGAGGTACCGCAACACTTCACATCGGAAAACTGCTCATGGAAGGCCACTCGCGGCAAAACGCGCCATCATTGGTATGGCCAAAGTAGCCGGCGTCTTCGCCATGGAGGCACTCACGTAAAATCATCACTCTCCATTCGAATCAATGCTGCAGTAGCTATCAACAGAATCCTTTAATGGTATTAAATGATTCTGCTATCACTGCGGCTGAGATCACTGATTATTCCTGGCGGAGCCAACCCAAGACTGTAGTCCCTCTCGCTGCTATCCCACGTGAATGAATCGACCGGTTCTCAATTGGCCCTCCTCGATCGGCGGCGCACAGCAGGCTGCAAAGAATAGCTCCGAGACCCATCCTCTGCGCGGCAGATTTTGCGGCGCGCGTTTTGCCACCGGCGGTGCTGCGCGCACGTGGTTCCGCTATGGGCCTAACCTCGACTCAAAAATGAAGTCGGGCGCTTGCACGCCCTGTTTATATTGTACGGAAGACAGTCATGCAGAATGAATCAAATAGACATGTCGTCCCTATTTATTTCTTTATCATTTCTTATGTTTGTCTTGCGACAGAAATTTATCCTCACAGCTTTTTCGCAGGACATGCGGAATCAATATTACGCCATTCAGTAACCTCAATTTAGTTTTTACAGCTGAGCTGTTATGCGCTAGTTTCCAGCGGATTGCTGCTGCGTGCGTGGAGTGCGCTCTGTGAAGGTGGATGACTCCGCTGGTCATCCACCTTCGCAGAGTGCATGAAATGGCTCCGAGGTTTTTTTTTCCCTTTTTTTTAATGAAGCTGTATACAGGATCGTCTAAAATGTCCCGAACAGTGTTCGCTTGTTCTTAAGTGGAATGAGCACGTGCGTAGCAAACTTGAACTAATCCGCAACATTATGTGAGGAGCACACTTCTTTCATTGAAGACTCAGTATACTCGTTCGGTTATGAAGTACTCATCGCTGCGTAAAGATTGACAGATTACACGGAACATAGTTAACTACGCTGTTTCTGAAAAATTAACTTGTGGACAAAAGCAAGATTTATAATAATTCTTGTCATTTTTCTTTCTGTTTCCCCTTTCTGACTGGCTATAGCGCGAATCTGTGTCCTCGCTCTGACCGGGTTATAGGCCACTCTGCGGGACGGATGATAAAATATTACAATCGGCGGGAAATAATTCTTATAAAACACGTCTCTAGCACTCCTTTGACAGATCACACAAGCAATAATATAGCGGATGTCCTTAAGGTTTGTACATGTCACGGTTTCTTGCGTCATTTGGTCATGACACCTATTCATCACATCATTTCTCATCATATTATTTCTACTTAATTTTATCTTTATATTTTAAGCTTTCGTCCAGACTTACTCCCAACTAGGAGGCTCACGTCGGCACCAAGGTTTATACATTCGTGTATGCAGCCACATAATCATCAACGATGAACCGCCTCTGCCAAGAATAAAAAAAGGTGAAAGCAGAGAAAAATAGAACCCGCGATGTTCGGTGATGTGCGAAGATACAGACGCACCGCCCCCGCTGCCCCTTTCTCAGTCACTTCCCGTTCCAGTTGCGCAGTCACGTCCTTCAGCGTGCCGTGCGCGTACCATGTACCATCTGCAACCAAATGGAAAATAACGCTGGTACGATGTGACGATTCGCCTCGTTCGATTCTATTCCTTTCTTTTGATCCACGAGTCACGAACGGCCATTCATCGTGATAATGTTGACGGCGTGCCTCTCTCACCACTGAAAAAAGCGCGGAGTACACTTGGAAGGAAATCGCTGCATCATCCCGGTCTGAAGTATAGACCCAAACAGGCAAAAGTTTTCGGAACACAGGATCCGATAAAAAGCAACATTTCTTTGTAACAAATCCAACCTCGAACAGAAAAGCGCACGAATACTTCGCCAAGTTCACCGTACACGACCGCCACGTTGCTCATCTTAATTTCATGCTGGGCGACGAAGTCGCGAGGGACTCTAGGTTATTGTTTTCTTTTTTTTTTCTCGCAAATTCCGCGCTCCGCGAAACTCTCGCGGTCAGATGTGCATGTGCGGGGCCGTCCACGCATCTCCAGCGCATGCACTCGAGTCGCGGCGTCCATGCCATATGCCCAGGCAGCCTACGAAGAGAGAACGGTGTTCTTTCTCGAGAGAGTACGCTTTTCCCGTGAGCCGCGCGTCGACTGCAAGTTCATCTCTATACACCGGAGCAGGCCGCGAAGAACAACTTGGCCGCGAAACCGTCGTCGTCGTCGGTGGTGGCGGCGGCACAATGCCGTCCGTGCTTCTTTTTCTTAATTTTTTTTTTTTTTTTTTTGTCCTTTCGAGGAACGCAATGCCACCACCACCACCACCACTGTAGTTCGATCGTCGCCACCGCCGCCTACTCCCGCACGGAGTGAGGAGAGAGAGAGAAGACTCCGTGCACGACGAAGGCTTCCGTCCGTCGCCCATCTCCATTTTCATCTTATCCGCGACTCCGATGCACCGCCGCCGCCCTTCCACCCCCCCCCCCCCCCCCCCCCCCGGAGGCTGTAATTTAGGTTCCCGCTCCGAATGAAACCAGCAAATGAAAAAGAGAAAGAGAGACCAAGTGAAAGAGGAAGAAGAAAACTTTCCCATCCGCCGCCACGCCGAGAGCGTCGGGCGCTCGGACCGATTCCGAGTTGCCTCGTCCCCTGCCTTTCGGAACGGCGGGCGCTCCAGCTCTCTCTCAAAGAGAGAACGCCGTCGGCGATTTCTAGCTCACGCACGCGCAAAGTCGCGAGCACAACAGACCGCGGCTCCCCCGCCGCCGGCAGCGGAAATAAGGAAAGAATGGATACGAGCAAAGAAAAGTAACATTGCAGTGCGCCAGGACGATGACAGTGAAAGAAGAAACGAGCGAGAAGAGGGGGGAGTGAGCGGAACCGAAATGGCTCTTTTATAGGGAAGAGGGAGGGTCGTGCATAAATGCAACCAAGATAAAAGAGAGGCACCGACCAGGAGATCACTGAAGCGGGAAATATATATGAGAAAAGGCGATAAGAAGAGGAAATGAAGACGACAAGAAAAGGTCAAAGGAACCTACCTCCGGTTCAACAATGGCTTTGCCCGTGAGAGCATGTCCTCTTTAGTGGACGAGAAATGAACGACATTGAACACGAACCTGTAAACACATACGCACGCACAGCGAGAAAAGAGCTCCTGGGAAGCAGGCCCGTAGCCAGGAATTTTTTTCGGAGGGGGGGCACTTGCTGATGGCCCAGACCATTTGAGGAAAGCACCTATTTTTCAGCAATTATTTGCGGTAAAAATCGCAGTATTTTTAGTTTTGCGATGGATCTTCCTAATAGTATAATATTTTTATACGGACGATTTGTCGCAATAGATTTAACTAAGAAAAATAAAACAGTGTTACTCAGAGCTAAAAATAAAAAGACGCAGAGTGGAAATATTCGTTTTATTGAGGCACACTGTCGGGTGCGGCATCTTCAGTGCTTGGCCAGTAGCATGCATTTGCACCGTTATGCGACTATTGCTGGAGGCTCAGAGCCTCAGATGCCTACGACCGGCGTAACGCCCTGTCACTTCCCCGTGGCCACACTCGGGCTGCGGCCGTGCTTGTTCGCCCACGCTTGAGCGCAGCACAATATAGCAGTCGCGCAAGCACCCCATCACGGGTTTTTTTTTTTTCTCGGCAGAAACAACCAGAAATTGGGGGGGGGGGGGGGGGGGGGGGGGGGGCATTAGAATGCAAATAAAGGCAATGTATTTCAAGTAACAAAAAAAAAAAACAAGAAAAAAATGTGGTTGATCCCTCTTATATAGGAATCGGTATAGAACACGAAAGTGAAACGTGTCTTCAATGACATGCGGAGGCACCACATGCTACTTGCTCGAAAGCTACAACGCGCCGCAACCGACTGCGCTTACGAACGCGCATCCAAAGTGCATCCGAAGCGCAAGCGACGCGCGATGCGCCGCTCGGTTAGCACGGTCCCAAACAGTGTCGCCGTCTGGTGGCCTCCGGCGGAAGGCATCACCGGCGGTGCCAGCGTCTCCCATTAGAAACGCCCGGCGGTCGGCACACTAGTAAGTATATTCTAGGCACTATAGTCGTAGTGCTGAGACTACCGAAGCGTTCACTGTCGGTGCGCGTTAGTGTCATAATGCAGTACTTCTCTTTTCTGCTCGTAGGCGGCGGCACCGCCCCGAGCAAGAGCGCGGGTACACGGAGGAGTGTTAGATATATAAGGCGCGTCTGTGTAGCTCTCTGCAATTGCGTTTGTGGCGCAATGGGTTAAACGCTCGGCCATCTATCGTCGCGGACCGAGAGGTCGTGGGTTCGATTTCCAAATTTTGCATGTTTGTGGAACTTTTTCTTCTGGTTTCTTTCTTTGTATTATGTTCTATGACGTATTTCCGTGACGGAAATACGGAAATACGTCACTGAAGTCTTGGTGGACCCCGGAATAAAACACTTTCGTGTTAAAAAAGGCGAGGAAGGAGGGGAGAGAGAGGGGGGCCGGAATATCAGTTGCAGATCGTTCCTTCTCGTGTGCGCTCTTTGTCTCTGCGCAACTTTGCACTCGAATGAATCCGCTAAGGAATGTGCAAGACAGGGTGCTGTTAAGATGCTTAGAAGTATTTCTACATAGCTATTCTCGTTTCTTCCGCCCGCATCAGTGCGACTGTGTCTGTCCTCACTGCCCGAAAATCTATCTTCTGGCGGGATACGCTTGCCCTCAATCCCCACGTGTCTGCTCCCACCCCCACAATCTTTCGCGGGTGGTGGAATAAGTCTCTCTCCTGAGACTTCGGACGTGGGTGGCCCTTAGACCCGCCATCACTTGTACCTTGGGTCAATCATACAGAGACCACGTCCAGTACGTGCCCGAAGTGCTCCGCTCCTGCGTCTGCAGCAGATGCTATGCCATCTACTTTGCACGCGCTGGGACAAATACAGTCTGCGCCAAATGTACTGAGCAATGTGAAGTTAAGCACTGGCCAACCTGAACGATATGACCGATAGCTCATAGACGATACATTTCCAAGGTCGCTGTTACACTATCTGCGTGAAACGGGCCTCCATGCTTACATGCAATCCTATTCCAACATTATGCCTCGTGGCAACCCAGGGGATTAACAAACTAGGAAAAGAAGCGAACACATGTCCGCAAACACACGTAGCGAATACCGTAGGAACCAACAGGAACCAGCACCGCCACCGCAGTGACGTTGAAATGAAGAAGTCGAAATGTACTCAATTCGCATGTGGACAGTTGAGTCGGACTGGCTAAGTCTGCGGTACCTATGTAAATTATGTGTGGAATGTGCACGAGGTACAAACCACCCGCTGCGATCATGTGCGGTCGAGCTCGGAGCATTTCTAAATTAGTCCTTTGAAATATAAAATTGAGGCACAGAGGTTGCTTGATCAGTTTTCGCCCTTCTCTAGGGTCATGATACTAAGCGGAAAGTGAGAGTATATGCATAACCACCGGCAGCATGCTCAAGAAGCGCGTTAGCAGTCTGATAAACAAGTATACGATAGCAGGCATTTGCAGTAAGAAATGGCTATATAATTATTTGTGTGTAACGTCAAAAGCAGAGCCAAATGATGAATACATTTTAAGAACAGCGGGAAAACACGAGAGCAGCCCCGGTCCGGTGCGAATGTTCTTACTTGACTAGCATCAAGGCGATGTTTTAGTAAATGTCGGTTTCACGGAGGTTGTACTTGTTTTTCCTGTCAATGGTCATCTTAATAATTGCAACTTGTACATGTGCAAGAGGGATAGAATAAAGGCAAGGAGAGACTAGGGTACCTCGCATGCGATACTAACAATAATAAATAAAATAATTAATTGATGATTATTCATATAATAAATTATTATATAAAACTGATTGATTGATTGATTGATTCGGAGGAGTTGCGAGAGATGACAGGGCGATGACTGAAGTTACTAGACACCGCTGTGTTCGCATTTAATTTTATCCTAATTGCACCCCTACATATTGCAGGGTCCGTTTGAGTGTACATTTGCAAGTGCAGAAGAAAAAAAGAGTGTGGGCATATTTGGTTGCACTTAGTGTTGACTAGTACCTGCAATGACGAAGAGACGTCTTACCACGGGCCCAAATGATGAGCATTAACCTAACTACACCGACCAGACTATGTGATGACTATCATCAGTTCCTTAGGCGACCGGTATCCACGAGAACCAGTGCTGCGGTGTTATCTTCTTTATCGGGGTTCCTAGTGGCCTATACCACCTCTCTGGTAAACTTCGGCAGGCAACTACTATCGGAGGACGCTATCCTCGGCCCATGGCCTGACAATGCAACTTCAATGCGGGCAAATAAAGCGCTATTCAAGTTTCTGCCGGACACGAAGCTGGACGAGCGGCTCTAGATAGGGTCACCGTCTAATGTACATAAGCACTCCTCTTATCATCCACCACAGTACTTTCACTCCCCTTCCCTCTTCCTCAGTACAGAGTAGCAGACTAGAGCACACTAGCTCAGGTCGACCTCTCTGTCTTTCCTATCAATAAAATCTATCTATCTATCTGCTAAACTTCTCACTAGTAGTTTCTGTTCCACTGAGAGTTCGCTCAACATTTCCCTTCGACCTCCGCCTACTAGATTGCTCCATTTCCACCAACTCTCTGCGCCGCTTGGTGCGACGTAATCCTCATTCATCTGCACAGACCAATCACTAGCGCCGTTTTTTTTTCTTCTTTTTTGGCAGGCCGCCACCGACTGCTCTCTCCACTTTCTGCTCCTAGGACCACTCTTCCCCGCAAAAAAGTTAACAGTGAGGTTGTGCAGAAGATAAACTTCGTGAAAAGGGTATTCTGTTCGCGGGAACATACTCGGCCGCTTATTTGGTCCTATTTGCCTCGCGATTTCTTCTCAACTCTCAATTCGTTTGATATTTATCGATTGATCGTTTTGTTAGCACTACTCGACCCCTTACAATGGCTGTAAAGCTGTCGCCTTCCTCTGCGACTGTCCCTGTGAATGACTGACTCTTTATTATTTTTCTTCTCGCTCCTTCTTATCTATTCTTCCCCTTTCCCTCTCCCCAAGCGTAGGGTAGCCAACCGGGCACGTCCTTGGTTAACCTCCCTACCCTTCCCTTCTCGTTTCTCTCTCTGTCGCCAGTGCTCTTGTCGCAATGCAGCGAACCTCTGTAAGAGACTGCAGTCGGATCGCACTCGACCTTGTGACGCGTCTTGGCGCGAAGCAAAGAGCGACCACGCTGCAATATTGCCACGCCGCAGTGCCGCAGGACGACTGCTCGCGCAGCCCGGTGTCTCAGTAAGTGCCACTTAATTGCTGGCGTCCCCTGCGCGCGCGATGCTGGGCGCCGCGCGAGCGACTGGCGCGGAATAAATACGCGTGATCTGACCAGGCGCCCGATTCGGGAGTTAATTAAGGCCGGTTTGCGGCGGCCAAGAACGCGGAGTCGAACTTTCGGGAATCTGGCCGCGCTTCCGGGGGCGAGCAAGAAGAGGGGGCCGGCCGGCCTTGGTCGCCGCCGTGCGGCCGCCGCTGCAGGCAGCGCGCCGCGCGGAGGCCTCCGCGTCTCGGGGTCCCGGCGGCAGCTGGTCGGGTAATTATTTATCCGCGGCTCCGAGTCCACTCTATTATGGATGGGCCGAGGCGTGGCACTGGCGCTTGGGCCCACTCGAACGCCGGCTGCGGCTTTTCGCGGCTGATTTGCAGCCTGCGGTCCGGTGCCCCCCGTGCTGGCCAACTGCTGCTGCTGCTGCCGCCGCAAGCGAGGGCGCTGATCGGCGGACACGTGCCGGCGGCGCCAGCGGAACTGGCGCCCCACGACTCCGCTGGGTGTCGACCGCAGCGGTCGGCTGGCAGTGTGGGTCGCGCAAGCATCTTCCTCTCGTGTCGACTTTTCCACGATGACCTGGCTTAGCCTTTTATTGCGATAGCAATTATGTGGACACTTCAACCGGATTTCTGCCGTCGGCGTCGCCGTCGCCGGGAGGTTCCGTATAAACCCCAAGGGCGATAACATCGTCGCCGCGCGCCGTATGCGCGAGTGAAAGTGCGCGGGGGACGCGCGCTATCACGGAGAGCGAAAGTACGGCGGGGAGCAAACGCGACCTTCGTCGCGCGAAAGGTCGTGGGGTATGGGAGGGAGGGAAGCGGGGGGATGTTGTGCTGCGGCACCAAATGCGTATCTTGCA
The DNA here is from genome assembly GCF_013339745.2 of Dermacentor silvarum. Taxonomy (NCBI): domain Eukaryota; kingdom Metazoa; phylum Arthropoda; class Arachnida; order Ixodida; family Ixodidae; genus Dermacentor; species Dermacentor silvarum. The sequence goes on along the minus strand of NC_051154.1, from coordinate 70,327,153 downwards.
ACCGGGCGCAAGGGGAACTGGCCACTCAATCTCCCACGCGAAAGCAAGAAAGCGGGAAGGCAGCGCGGGAGGGAGGGGGGGGGCAGCTTCTACTCTGCCAACAACAGCGCTTGTACTTTGCCCGGCTGTGGCGGTCGCCCGCACCGTCTCTTAAAAGCGATCTGCACACAGCTCTGACCTTTGTATGCACTGTGCATTCGCAGCTCAGTTTCCGTTGAAGCGATAGACCGCACGAACCTTCGCTCGCTGCGGCGGCTGCGCTTGCTGCCAGCGTTTTGACAGTGGTTGTCTGCGGTCATTGAGTGTGATCTAATCATGTTTGCTTCTGCGCACTGACACCACGCTTGTTAATTCAGTTAGTAAGCGAATGTGCCCAAGTTTATGCATCCGATAGAACTACTATCCCTACTCCGAATAGCTCTCTACTAATTTGCTATCGCAATTGATGCTTCGCCTTTCGGGCGAAACTGCGACATTTTTCACTGTGCCTGCGCGCTGTCGTTTACAATGCTCGCCCTGGTGAAATCACGTGCTTCGCTTGTGGCGTCATGGTTATAGTCTGGTTTTCTGTTTTATAGCTGTCGATTTTTTTCTTGCTTGGGTAACTTACTATGCAAGCACTCGAAGTTGTTTCCGCCTATCTATCCGTCCTTGAAATGTTTTTCTTATTGTGAGAGTGACCATGCATTTTTGCTGACTCACGTGTGACTGACGAGCGAATGAAACGGTATATCTTTTTATTGTTCTCGAATTCCTCGCGACGTCTTATAATTTAGTACTGCGCTTACATTTGTACTATTTTTGGCCTCTCTTAATTTGTGGTGTCAATTTTTTATCTTCAAAAGAAGTAAAACCAGCATAGAAACACATTGAATATGTGGGGTGATTTCTCGTGCAAGCAAAGTCCGCCTCTCTGAATAATCAAGCTCAAGGACTGGAATTATGTTATCTGCAACAGGCGATTTTTAAAAATTCTGTAAAACTTAAAAATTGGCACCCCGTATATGGTCTATGCCCACCTTTGTACATTATACATGCCGCTATTTCCTCCGTACGTAGTTTCATTTTGTCACGACATTATTTCATCATCTCAATTCTCATTATACTATTTGTGATTTATTTTATTTTATTTTAAATGCTTTATTTTTTATCACACAAAAAGGAGTAGCCGTCACCTGCAAACGGTGACAACAGCCCCTCTGTTTATCTTTCCCAATAAAAAAAGAAGGGCTTTCCTTTTAAAATTGTGGGCAAGAGACTTACATCTAACGAGGAGGCTCAAGTCGGCCATTCATTCATTCATTCATTCATTCATTCATTCATTCATTCATTCATTCATTCATTCATTCAATCGCATATTTATCCATACCTGAGTTCTAGTAACCTTATGGGCAATTTATGCAGAGAAAAAAAAATACTCACAAAGTGCCGCATGACATTTCTTCCGCATGCAGGGAAGGCACTTAGCTGCCCTTGTGTCAGAAAAAAAAAAGAAAAAGAAAAGTATGTTCGAGAGACTCCGACTACCTATACACGTCTCGCACAGGTCATAACGTCCTCGTATTATTTTATGAAGAGGAGTTGTTTGCGCAAATGCATCACTGAAACTAACCAGGCGGTGGAACAAAGACGCGTTTTGTTTTCAGTTTTTTTTTTTTTTTTCATGAAACAACTTTGTAGTTCAGGTAATGGACGGGTCAGTATTGCGTCACTTGCTCGTTAGGGCGGCACAGCTCTACGTGTCATTTTATGTAGAGACGTGCGGCACCATAAATCTATGGGAGGAGCGCTACGTTGGTGCGCACTTGCAGCGAGTGAGTCGGCACGTTCGTTTCTTCGTATAACTATGTGTGGGAGAACCCAATGCAAGCGCAGCGTCCTGCCTAGATCCTGGCCTGACAACAAGGTTCTCTGATTTCGGACCAATGGATATGCATTTGCGACGTCTTGAAGATTTGCCACTGAGATATGGGGCAGAAACTTGGAGGTTAACAAAGAAGCTCGAGAACAAGTAAAGGACCACACAAAGAGCGATGGAACGAAAAATGGTAGGCCTAACGTTAAGAGACAGGAAGAGAACGGTGTGGATCAGACAGCAAACGGAGATAGCCGATATTCTGGTTGACATTAAGATGAAAAAATGGAGCTGGGCAGGCCACGTAATGCGTAGGATGGATAACCGGTGGACTATTGGAGTTACAGAATGTATACCAAGAGAAGGGAAGCGCAGTCGAGGACGGTAGAAAACTAGGTGGGGTGATGAAGTTAGAAATTTGCAGGCGCAAGTTGGAATCAGCTAGCGCAAGACAGGGGTAATTGGAGATCGCAGGGAGAGGCCTTCGTCCTGCAGTGGACATAAATATAGGCTGCTGCTGCTGATGATGATGATGATGACGACGATGATGATGATGATGATGATGATTTGCCAATAATGCTGTGAATCACATAGATGTTTCATACCTGTGTGAGTTCTGTGATCAGCCTACGCCTCAGGGCTGAGCGTATGCCGTAGAAACTTTCTGTCGTTGATGTGCCCTTGATGTTTAGGCCGCAGGTTGAATGGTAAGCCGTCTCCGAAATATATCAAGCGCACGTTGCTATGTCATGCATGGAGTTTATTTTATTCATTGATTTATCTTTTTGAGGTATACTGCGGGTCATATTTAGCATGACTCAAGCAAGAGTGTGCACAACCTCGAGACAAGATAATAGATAAATAATATATAAATGAATAACAACTATCCATCGATGCCTGCAAGTACATAACTTAACTTGTTATTAATTACGTTTCGTAACAAGAAACCGCATGCCGCAGTACGAAGCCGTGATTTTCTTGGCACATCCTGCATACACGTGTAGTAATGTCCATCGCAAATGCATCCAAATCGTACTTAGACTTCTCACGTCGTCTCACCATAATAAAAGGCCTGTTAGACGGAAAATTCAGTGTATGAGTCTAGGAATGATATTGCATTAAAATTATGCTGAACATTTTAAAGTCACAAGGAAATTGTAACCACGTGCAACACACCAACGCTCGTCTCGCTAATTGTCAACCAACACCTATGTTGTGGGTGCCCTTGTTAGACCGTAATGCTGCGGTCATATATATATATATATATATATATATATATATATACATATATATGTACAACACGCTTTCGCGTTGTATACATCCCCTCGCCAGCCATATACCATTTACTGGAATCAAGTTACTAGACAAACTAAACATCGTATAAATCCGAAGGAAAAGACCATGAAACGACGAGGGATTTCTTTTCCCTCCTCTGTTTTATTTCTCTGTCGAGAGCTGAAAAAGAGGGAAACATTAGATAGTCCCCCCCTTGCGGTAAAGCGCTCTCAAGCGCTTTGTTTTCAGCGATGAAAAGCCGAATAGCATTTCGACAGTGCTTCCTGCCCTTCCACTCGCGGCTTCCTTTTCCTCTCACGGGTGCCTTTTATTTCTCAGGAAAGGGGCATTGTTCGGGCGGCGGCACAAAAAAGTGAAATGCAATGCCGGAGGAGAAAACAAGCTGGAAAGACGCGAACATCGACGGTATTCTTCCATCCTCTCTGTCAACCCGCGCGTTGATAACAAGAGCCAAAAAAAAAAAAAAAAAAAAAAAAAAAAAAAACACGCACACACACACACACCGCCTCCTCGTTCCTTGCTCTCGTGTTTCAACAGGAAAACCTGGCACCGGGGAAAATTGTATTTTTGAAGAAGTACCGTATAGGCCGTATATTACTGCTGCTGGTTGTTGCTGCTCTTCCCCCGTTCAGTTCCTGTAGGAGGTTGTGGGATTCTCTTTAAAAAACCGTTAATAACGGGACGTACTTCGGGTATACTTCGAGGCAACAAAACGGCAAAATGAGCAAATGAATAAATAAATGAATAAACAAAAAGTGGGAAGGAAAAGGTGGAGAGAGACGCGGAGACAGCACGGAATCGCGGGCGCGTGGACGGGGGCGCTGGCAAGCGGCGGAGGAAACGAAGAAAGACGTGACCGGTAATGGCTGTCCGCGACTCCGTTCGTGCGTTACATTGGACTCGACGCCCCGTCACGCCGAGACGACGACGTTGGCTATTGACAACTTTCACGAGTGACTGCAGCTCGCTTTATTTGGCGTTTTGTAGCTGCGTTTTTGGCTTACCGTTTTGTCTGGCCTTGTTGATCGATGTTGTTTCTTGTCGGTTTCATTCTCAATGCGTTATCTTCTCCGACTAATTATAGCGCTCGGATACTCAACCGCTCTTTTTTCGTCACCTATTTAATTCCTTTGTCGTGCCCTTGAGACGAATCGTGGCTGCAGTTTAAACCGATGGGATTTCAGCGGGTTCAATTTTCTTTTGGCAATCACTGCCTCGCGTTGAAAGAGCATACAGAACGTAGCCATTGTGTTGCAGGCTTGCTTCTTATGCCAAAAGCTTATAAAAAGCGACTCCTTGCTATATACTGCTGGTACTTCATGGATGTGCCCAGGTCTTGTTTACGACTGCTGGCACTCTTACCGTGCACAAATGGGAAAATCAGTCCTTAATAATGAGGTCACTGCAACGTCATCGTTGCTGCAAATGATTCACCGCACAAATCATATATGCAGTTGCACGTCACTTGCGACGTGTCCTTTAAACCTCGGACGCACACTGTACGTGACGAAATTATGTCCTCGATTTTAAGGTATAATCAAAGTGTTCCCTCGCAACGTTGCCGCCGCTGGGAGGCGCCACCTAGTGTCAGCTATCTTATCCGCGTCGCCCACTTGGAACGTACAGCGGTGAGCACTGTTAGGGTGAATACCTCATTAGTATTCAAGTTGGTACAACTTCATCATACGTTCTACTTCAGGGGGAAAATGTGCCGAATACGACGCCTAATGATGTTGCCCATAAAAGAAATAATTGTTTTCTTTATTTTGTGCTAAACATAAAGTGCTATAGGCTCGTGAATACTAATGAGCTGTTCGCCCTAACCGTGCTCACCACTGTACGTCTGGTCGGGCCAATAATGGTAATGGTATAGATTGGTAATAAACGCTAATACGCTCTAAATTTTTTTTTTCGGATTTCTTTATTAAGGCAGGCATCTCATATATACGCATGTTAACTATAATGTTGTCTTAGTGTGGTACAATAAATTGGAGGATAAATGCTTTAATTCATATCACCAGTTTTGTACACAGGTTCATATTAACTCAGCGAACAATCAATCGCAACATGAGCAAGGAAAGCCCTAGTTCGCGCGCAGGGGAGCAAGCACTAATGGCTTGCGCGCTGAAAGAAGAGTGCAGTGACGCTGCAAGATTATCTACGGATTTACTACGCATTTATTAGTGGATATATGAATATATAAAAGAAGAGGTTGGTACGGAGTTATGGGGGAAAAAACGTAGTAGGCAGGCACTGGACAGCATGAGTAAAAATTATCTGCGAGTTTCGTAGGGCCAAACAAGCCAAATGGAGGTTCTTATTAAAAAAAATAGACATTAAAATTTTTTGCGAATTTCTTAGACTTTGCTACGTGCACTTAAGTATGCGCAAGACGAGTGAAAGTGTTTGCGATAACCTAAGAGGTACGCTAATTAAACGTCGCGTATTGGATGACTGTGTGCTGAAATGAATTGCTTTTCCTACTGAAAGACCGGAATAAAAGCCTTTCAACAAAGGCCTCCTTTGAACTCGAACAGGTATTTCTGATCATACCACGGCATACTTCACCGTCTTCTCTTACGAAGCCGTTGTTTGAAGGTTTAAAAAAAACAGAAAAAGAAAAAAAAAACCGTCCGGCTGGCGTAGATCGTTCGGTGTCTCTCTTCGTTACAGCGCAGGCGTTATTACATCACTTTCACTCCATCTCATTTATAAGCGCCACCTAGGGCTCCATCCTTTATGTCGGAAAAGCCGAGTTCGCAAATGTGATGAGCTCAGTGCTAAAAACGTTCCGAACCTGATTCGCACGCTTGGCTCGTGGCTTTTTCAGTTGAAGCCGTTGCGATGAGCTTAGCGACAGCATAAAGTGGATAGGCGGTGCCGACGCCCATCAAGAAAGTGAGGTAGAAACGAAGAAGAAGAAGAAGAAGAAGAAGAGAGAGAGGAGGAGGATGAGGAGGAGGAGGAGGAGGAGGAGGAATGCAGCGAAGCAAACGGGCCACGAAACAAAGAGGGGTGGGCGGCGTCTTTGACATGTTGAATGTAGACAAAGCGTAATCTCATTGCCACGCGTGCACACATACGCATACTCGTGCAACCGGAATAAAGAAAAAAAGAAGAAGACAGGGAAAGTGCGCGCAAGCATTCCTCCAATATAATTTTAGAAGCCGGTGGCGAAAATTTATTCGATGCACAAAATAAAAATGCAAATGCACGACCCCCTCCTTCTCTTCCGAGCAGTGTGCTCGCGGGCCCGACAAGCTTAGGAGGCGGCCCTAGTAATAAGGCTGAAGAAGAAAGGGGGGGAATACAAAGAAAGAAAGGAAAAAAAAAAAACTAAAGGGCCCGGGGCGCAGTTCCTGGCGAATCCTTTGCGTTCTGCGCGTTTCCTCGGGCGGGCGGCTCCCTCTTGTCATTTCTTCGTGTAAAGAGCGAGCGGCCTGCCGCGCTTTCGAAGAGAATGGAGTTGAGGGGGTCGGAACAGGAGCGCTGGCTGTTCCGCCTGCAGGGGGCTTAACGCTTTCGGGTGCTTCTCCTCGGGCTTGCCCTTAGCGTCGCCCGTTTCCGGTGATCGCGTGCACTGCTCGCTCTGGTTTGGCGCGCGCCGGAGCTATAGCCGAGAGAGAAGGGAATGAAAATCGTGCACGCTCCTCAGGTGTCCTGCTCGGGGCTGGACCCGACGGCCGCTCAATCCATCCTCCGGGAGCGCAGCGTCCCCACCACTGGTCGACAGAAGAACAATACTCGACTGCCGCCGCACGCATGTCGTCGCCGTCGTGTTTCTGGAGTAGCGCACACGAGCGACGAAGCGAGCGCGCACGCGGGTGAGGCTCACAGAGTTGGTGGCAACGCAGCGAACGATTTTGAGTTCGCAAATTGGATTATTGCTGCCGTTGCCCCCCCTCCCCCATTCCCCGTTCGTCGCTCTCGTTATTCTCGTCCGCGGCTGCAGGGATTTTCTACGAGGCAACCCCGAGCGCCTCCAAAGGAGCGTGGAGGCGCGGAAAAGGCGCGCGGCTTATCTGAACGGAAATTCCTCGAGCGTCACCCCGAAAAGGCGCGCCGGGCGGTAAACAAATGGAGGGCGACGATTTGCACTGACTTCTGCTCTTCCCGCTGGCTTTTCCTTTTTTTATCCCACTCGCATTTTTTTCCCCTCCCTGTCGTTGCTCTCCTCGGAGATTTCAGCCGTCGCTGTTTTCGTCTTCCTTTTGCGGACAAAGTGCGCGCGGAGCGAGCAGTTTAACCAGAAGAGCTGAGCGCCTGCGCGAAATAATTTTTTTTAAGCCTTGCTCGCGTTTCTCTCCCTCCCTCTCTCTTTCTTTTTTTTTTCACGTCGACTTCATCGCCGTCTTCTCTGAAAAGAGCAAGATGAGCAGAGACGAGCGTTTCGCCGGGGCACAGTTTGCGTGAGTACTGCGGAGTATGCAAGGATTACGTGTGTGGCTGCGAAATCTCCGCGTGTTGTGAGAATGTTTGGTAGAAGCCAATCAAGTCAAAGTTGTCCGGCAGTAACGTCGTTCTTCTCAAATGCATCCGACAACAAGTGACAAAATTCTTATTGCGTACTGTAGCGACGCTTTCATATACTAGCACGTAGTTCACTCGTTGAACAGCGCAATATCGAATTGGCGTAAGCATCGTCATTCAAAATAAGAAGTAACTGAAAAGAGCGAGATATAACCAGCACGAAAGTTTCCCCCTTTTTCGTTCTTATGTGCTCGTCGCAAGGGCGAGCTTTTGCGTCTTTTATTGGCATGCGACGAAAAATACAATGCAAGCACTTTGACGTTCCAATACAGCATAGGGGGAGAGCAAAGCAGAGGAAGGCGAGATGTTCTTTTTTGTCTGACTGCCGTGAAAGATATGCTGTGGCATCCCGTATCATTGTTTCCTCTGCCCCCTTCTTTCTAATATTTTTTTTGCGAAATTCCATAAAATACACAGAGGAATCGCCCGATATATTACGCTTCATCTTCATTTACTCAACGCCCTATCTGAAATTCCGCGGCCTCACGATTATATGACACAGCGCCGGAGGTTATTTTCTATCGGCGCTGACACTTGACGGATCGCGTATTGCTCAAAAATATTGAATTTCCGCGCGAACTGTGAGCGTATCCTGGGGTTGAATAATGTACCATTCGCGCTTTTATGTACGGCGGACACACTACGGCGTTCACTTCCACGGGCTGCAAACCAAGATTTAGTTGGAAATCCAATTTGAAGTTCAGTTAGGAAATGTTTGGAAATTCAGTTTTTTTTTAAATTCTGCTCTGACAGCGTTGGTACATGCATATGAACCAGCGAAGACTAATTATTCACATTCGGCGTTTCTTACAGGTCGGTGATTGAACTTGGGTGCCGAGACGTTACCCTTCGCCTCCCCCCCCCCCCCCCCCCTCCTTTTTCGTCTTCTTACTTTGCTCACTTTTACGTACAACTCGAGTTTGGCGCACGATGACCCGGGATGCTAAAGTAAAGCTAAAGCCGTAGTTCTTGCGTCTGAAATTGCGGATTTTGAGTTAATCGTACACTGGAAAGTCAACAGAATCGAACGCCGGATCTTTTTATAATCATGGCACGCGTTCGCACAGTCGTGGATGGCGTTTACGCAAGATGTTTAATAAATAGAGACCCCAGACTTTTCATGATATAAAATTTCCCGATTACCGCGAAATGACTGTATCAAATGCTGTTTTTCGTGGCAGTTGTAAGAAACTTCCGTTCCCACTTTAATGTTAATTTTACCCGAGAGAAGACGAAAGAGCAATTGATGCGCGCAGCACTTTTAGAAGAGAAGGAAAAATTGAAGCCCCTTCTTCGCACACTATTTCTTCACAAAACCAAGAAACTTCTACTCAGAGTTTCTCAGCTCATGAACTTAAAAACAGCGTATTGATATCGCTGGCGACAGATGCTTATACTGCGGAGGTTTCCAAATACGGCTAGTAATTTTCAATTAAGAAATGGTATTTAACTACAGCTGACAGCCTGTTTCGTATAAGACAGTAAGAGGCGATGAAGAAAAAAGAGCTAATCGAGCCAGCACGAACGTTTCTATTGAAGTTCTCCAACCGGTACAGCGTATTCTATTTGGTTTGAGGCAAGATAAAAACAAAGTAGATAATTCAATCTTGTTTTCCATGGTTTGCGTTATTGTTCGATAATAAACTATTCCGCTGCAATCTGTTTCGATCGATGACTATGAGACGTAATATTGTAGAAAATAAAAGGTCTCTGACCCAAGAATTCTTTTTAAAAAATAACCGATTTCAGCACCAAGAACGTGCCGCTGCTGTGTCAGTTTGCAGTATCGTAAATGCTTGAACCATGGTCGAACTTTTTAATCAGCCCAAGGTCCTCGTGGGAGTCTTTATCAAACTGCGGCTCAAAGAACCTTTCACAGAGTTCCGAACTGTCCTTTTGTACCGCTTGGAGGAACGCACAAACATATCCTCCATTAATTATACCGTGCCACAGGCGAATTACTTTCTCGCCTATTCGAGTTCTGCGAGGGAAGCGCGCCCATTTGCTGTGGTTGGCTTCGTCGCAGCTGCGCAGGAAATGGCGTGGCTTTTTTTGTGGTTAGGCACCATCGCTAACTTCGGCGGTATATTCGGTACGTATATCAATGCATGGGATCCTGTAGCTCGAAGAAGTCACGATTATTTTGCGCGCATGACCCCAAGTTGGCCAAGGATTTTTGTTTCGACCGCAACTGGATTCAGGAGAACATTTTAAATGTGTAAGCATTTGTAGGCCTATCCAACGAGAGACCTGTCCGTCCATCACGTAAGACGAATGCAATGGGTCATATACCCCCATAAGGCTGAGGCTACAAGCGTTCAGCAATGTGAAGCGAACAGTGCATACATTCGTTGAAATCACCCATACAACACACAGAACGCATGGTGGATAACGACCGAAAACGGTTGATAAGGGTCGGATGCAGTCCGGTAAGGTTTGTAACGACCGATAAAGCGTGATGAATGTCTATGCTGGTCGGGTCAAGTTTGCTAAGATCGATAATGACACCGCGCTGCGTGGAGATGAGCAAGTGGCACAATGCTTGCGCATCGTTGGACAACTCCAGTGGAGTTTCTGCGTGAATATTTTTTTTTTTTGTACCGTCTGGGCCGCCCAAGTAATATTCTGGAGTTATTCGACAAGGAGCTGCGAGATAAACTTGAGAGCGGCATTCAAATTCAGTTGCCGTAGCTGAACTAAATAATGAGGCCATTTCTTTCCAGTTTCTATTCTAAGATGGACTCGATAATAAATAAATTTCAAGAATCACTACGCGTTCATATGCCACAGCGCTACCATCTGCACTGGCACTCAACTGCGTTGCCGGGGGAGATGAGCTATACGGGAGCCGGCGTAACGCCATGCGAAGATGCTTTTCGTCCACGCGAAGCGGTACAACGTAACCCAACCGACTCCAATTATCATTTTTGTTGAGGGAGTACAAGATCGACTGCACCACTTTTCTCTCTTGCTCTTTCCTACGGGTAAGGAACGTGGCCTGCGTGATCAGGATTGCCACTTATTACCACCGCGCTGCGCACATTTTTCTGCGCTATTGCACCCAAAAATGGCAAGCTCGGGCAAGAGCCTCCCTCACTGCTATATGTGCATATTCTCTGCACAAACGTGAGCTGTCTTGACCTGCGAAATGTACTCGCAGCATGGACGAGACTACGTTTCCCTCTACGAAGCCGCCTTTAACTTTCTTGCGACCCAATGGTCTGAGCGAGGCACCTCATAGGGCCACTAAAGAAACACTCATTTGAGCTGTATTAGCAAACTACGTTTCTAAAATACTAACAAAGGCACTATGACCGTGAGAGGAGGCTTGGTAAGCCAAAAAAGACGCAAGAACTAAAGGACAGGTGGTGACGTTGCCTTGAATCACCTACGCGGCCGCCAGTTAGCTTTTCTTTATCGGTAAAGATGAACTACATTATATTCTAAAAAAAAGTCAAAGAATGAACTTAGCAAGTTCTGAGAACTTTTACTGAGCTTCAACGGCCCAAACAAGAAAAAAAAAAATGCTTTGAAGTCAGTGACGTCACATTGACGTACGGACGCTGGGGTTTCGAAGCGAAATTTTAGAAACAGACCTTTGACATTTTCTCTTCTAATAACGAGCCTCGATCCTCCCGTGACATGAACAGAAATATAGTTTTAAAAATAGGCTTATCGCTATAAACAGACTGTTTGTTTCTGTTTAGTGTCATTTTATGAAGCTTATTTTGTCAATTTGACAAATCAATTTAGCCAACATTAAATAGTACCGAACTATTTTAAGGTAACATAAACACATGCACAAAAAAGGTACCAATTCTCAAAGGTTATGCTGCAGTTGACAGAGTATATGAATGCCTCAGAGCCATCAGACGCCGGTCTGAAAGGGCATACCGACGGAGCGGAAGTTTAGGAGCATACAGAGGCGCTCAAAAAATCCACAATGTCTTACGCAGGCGCAGGCAGAATTATATAAAGACGCTGGCGTGATTTTTTTTTTATTTTTGCAGCACGTTGTCTCCTCACACCCCTGTCTCAAGAATTTGGCTAGTTACTCGTGTATTAAGCGGCCCTGTTACACAGAGATGCCCATTTCGTGCTCTCGCGGTAGCCAGGGACACCTGCAGAGATGGCGGTTGCAGATTCATTTTGCCAACTTATTTCTCGACCTGGTTTGTCAACGAATTGTGTAGAACTTGAGAAATCAGTCGCGTTAGCTCAGCAGAAAGTTGAGATGCTTGTTATTCAGCACAACATGCTCAACTAGAACTTACATTCTCCTTAAGCGAGCTGCTATGCGCGATTGCATATAGAAACGCTTTTTTCATCGCTTACAGCTGGGCACCGCATACACAAAGCACTTTTTACACAGAATTGGCCGCGCTGAATTCCTCGATGTGATTTTGGCTTTGTTGACGAAGACACATATCACCTTCTTCTAGAATGCTCGCACCATGACACACCAAGACGACGACTTAAATCGTCAATTATGGATTTAGACCGTAGACCTCTAAGTTTGAAGAAATTAGTATGGTCGTGGCCAACAACAGCAACGCAAAAGTGCTATTTAATAGCATTAAAAACATTTCAGGAAGACATTGGCATAATTACCCGTTATTACGCACGGGAAAATTGTTTTTAAGAGAATTCTTTATTTTTATTGTCAACGTGAACGTATATGATATTATTGTGTTAGCATGGTTGCTTGAGTGCTTATTGTTAAGTGACGCCGTTATTCGCGTTGTTGCGTTAGATGCGTCTTTGTAATCTTGTCTTGTTATTTGGACTTGTATCTGACAACGTAACTTGGTTGCAGCTATGTTGTATGTTGTTATATGTTTTATCTTGAAACTGTAATTTGTATGCATCACATATCCAAGAGCCAAAGAGTAGCCGGTGCCGTATTTCGGCGCCAGCATTTCCATCCGCAGTAGTGGGCAATATTATGTAAATAAAAAATATATAGAAAGATCTGACTGTAAACAAAGGGCGTTGGTCCTGAACCCCGCTTCCCACTTCAGTTATTTGCTTACTAAGGTGTAATAATACCAGACCGAGAAACATTTTATTCGTGCACCAATGTGTATACCTTGCTGGACAGCATCCATAAATTAGCTATCGGAAAGTTTTGCAATGGTTCTAGGTCCAGTTATTTTTTCTCAAAGAAGCGCATCCTAAGCCACCCCAGTTTCGCCTATACCTTTCTATATTCGTGTTGACCCGGCCGCGACGTGGATCTGTACAGTACTTCAGCACCACTGGATGAATGTCATGTTTTGTGCTCGAACTGCATTGACCCGAGGACGTAGATTAATTTCATCACCAACGCAACCCTAAACTTACCAAGCATTAACGTAAAATGGCAATGCTTGTAAACGCTGAAGTATTATTATTTGTCCGTGATTGAATTACTACATATAATTCCAGGCCCTCTCTGTCAAAATGTAACGATCAAGTGTTAATCGAAGGTTGCGTTGTTCACGGATTCCGGCGCTATAGCAACAAGCAGAGCTAGACAGGTCGTAATCATGACAAAGGCCGAAAGTAGCTTGTTGTCACTGAGATGCCTTCATGGAATTGGGCGTGTACACGGCGGATACCAGGTTTTATTTTCTTGGCTCTTCTGAGATATCTTTACGCGCATGTCACGGTGCTGTGCCGTGCATGGCAAATGCGTAGGAGAGCCTATAGCATTACACACAGAAAAGGGTCACGAACAAGCACCAAGAAAAGCACTGATGGCTTCGCCATCGCCTGGCGAATCCTTCTTGCAGCGTGGCGCAGAAATAGGTCAATACGTTGAGGGCGCCATGTCCTCCTCGAATGCGGAGGTATACCGGCCGGGCAACCAAAACATAATCAGGACGACAACAAGCCGTTCGGGAGAAAAAGATAAACGCAAGCATTCGCAAGCAAAGAGGGAAGAAGAAGATGAAAAAAAAAAGTGAGAGACAGCCCACTGCCGTGTGCGAACGCTCGCGGGCTCCGATAAGGTCCCGAGTCCATCGGCCGGCCGGGCCACGTGATTAATGCGCATGCTGTCATGTTTACCAAGAGTCGCATGCAGGCCATGTCCTCTCGACGTGTGCGGCATGCTGAAGCAGCCATTAGCTGCGTTCCCGTTAAGCGATGTGTTTCTTTTTATGATTTAGTTTGTGCCTGTGTTTCTTAACTGCGTCTCGAACACACCGCTTTCCGGCCCTGAGCGCCTTTTCTAAATGTTCTCTTGAGTCTAGACCCCCCCCCCTTTTTTTTTTCTTTTAATCTCTCCTCTCTCTCTTCTCTGCATCTCTTCCCGTGCCTGTTTGCTGCCGTGTGTGTTTAACCTGGCACTGCGGCTGCAGAGGCGAACGGCAGGGCAGCGGTATAGTTGTGGACCCAACAATACAAAATAAAAGGGAACGAAAAAATAAAGGTTAGACGAGGTTGCACTTTTTGCTCGAAAACGTCAGTAGCGCTTTGCACTAGCGCGGGGTGTGCATCATGACACTATTGGGGATCTCTTTCTCTCCCCTTCGGGAGGCGCCCTGTCCCGTGTTACTTGCTCTGCGCCAGCTCAACCGTGTCAAAAGAAGAGAGAGAGAAGAAAAAGTCAAAATAAAGACACAAAAAGAAAAGCGCTCGCGGAGTATAGTAGCAGAACCCGACCCATAATGGGATGACTGCCCATGGTTAATTGCACCGTGTAAAACAGTCGATGCCCGGCCGCATCATGTCGTTGGACCGCGCGAGTCGCCGTGTAATATGTAGCACTTCACTCTTACTGCAATGACAGCTGCAGGGCAAGGAAACACGGGGAGAAAATTATGATTAAAGAACAAAAAAGAAAAAAAAAGAAAAGGAAACAATGCACCCTGGTCTCCGACGCGGTATTCATTTAACCTAAGCAACCGCCATGTCATGTTGCAGTCAGCCTCCTTTAAAGAATTTATAAGCCGGTTTTCGGCTTGAGTTTCGGGTTTCTCTAAAGTCCAGTGGAGTTGCGTAGCACTCGCATAATTGTCAAAATAATTATTTAACCGGAACGTGTGAAAACAGCCGAGTTCGCAGGCAACGTCGGTATCGTGATTTCAGCCGCTACATTTTCCCCGGCGAAAGCTGGTGAAACCCTTCATGGTCTCACAGTCTTTCTCATTTTTGTTATTGTTTTTTAAAGCGAAGTTTTCTTTGCCAACCCTCCTCGACTTTCCAGACCATGGAGGGGGCTTCTGTCTTGCCCAGTAGTTCATATGCAAGACAGCAATATCATCTTTACTACCCTTACAGTGTCCTGACTGCTGGCCATGTGTCCTACGAAATAACTCATTGATAAAACAGAGGATATCTAAATATCCTCATTACAACAAATATACTTCACCAAGAGCGCCATTCCTCTAACAAAACACAGCTTTCTACCCTACTTTTTTTTAGAGTTTGGGGTTACGCGCATGTGCCTAACCCCTTTCGCTGAGCAAAGTTTACTGTCGCACTATCTCCAGGATCGGCCCGTCCTGCGCGTTTCTACATGCCCCTCTGTCGTCTGTAACCGCTTTAATGACTCGTTTCTGTTTTTTTGCTGCAGAAAAATGTTTCGCCACCAACATGGCTTCCCTACAACCGGACGCGGTACATGCGCGCCTCTCTTCAGTTCGAATCGCCTTTTTGGTTCTGCATAGTCCGCAAAGGTGGTGAAAAAAAAAAGAAGGAAAGCAAACCCCGCGCATCCATCTTAACAGATAAAGTATGCATGCCGTTTCTTGCCATGCAGCACTGGTGCACTGCAGCTACTACTGCGATGGGCTTGCATTCCCCGAGCCGGGGATTTCAATTTAAACTTTCTTCTTCAATGCGACAATTGCCATTCATCTGCGTCTGGGGCTTTTCATCTGCTCTCGTATCTGCATTCATCTTAAAAAGCAGCGCAACAAAAACAAGACAGGAAAGAAAGAAAAGAAGGAGGAAGAAGGAAAGAAAGAAAGAAAGAAAGAAAGAAAGAAAGAAAGAAAGAAAGAAAGAAAGAAAGAAAGAAAGAAAGAAACGAAGTACAGTGTACGTCATTTCTTCTTATTCGTTTGCGCCTTGTTTTCGTTGCCGCCGCCCTGCTCTACAAGATTAACTCAAACCATCTTGCCCAACTCGCCATCTTATTACTCCGTCAGTGTGAGCGGCCTGGATGCTGCATGGTTATGTAGCCTTCACGATGGAAAAGCCTCATGCAACCACTCTGAGTTTTTCTCCAACTCTCTTTTATTATTTTCGTCGATGCGTTTCTAAGGTAGCTGTATCAACACCGCTAAGAAAATCACAACACCTGCGCGCCTAATTGCAGCCGTAACGTCAAACATGTTTACCAACGTTGCCACTGATAAGAGTGGCTTGACGAAAGCACAAGCGCGCCAAAAGCACCTTTGCTTGTTCGTTGCTCTTACCATTCCACTGCACGGACTGTCGGTGCAATTTTGCGACGTCACTACTTGGAGCAGAAAGGTCTTGTGTTATTTATACGATGGAGGCTCTACTCTCCCAGTCTACTGCGACGTTACAGGACACATTTTATTGCGATATCAATTATATGGACACACCAAGCGCATTTCCATCGTCGGCGTCGCCGTGATGTTCCGTATAAAGTACAAATTCGATAACATCGTCGCCGCGAGCCCTGTGCTGTATGCGCGAGTGAAAGCGTACGAGGGTGAGCCGACGATGTGGTTAAATCTTGCGCGCGCAAGGAAGGAAAGCGGGGAGGTAGCGCGCCGTCTTCCATCGCGCGCAAGGCACCGGGTGGCGTTCTACTTCGGCGGCGGCTGCGTATGGCGCGGCCGCGCGGGCCCTATCTTGAAAGCGATGTGCGATGGGGACAGAGTGCGCCGAGTGCTGATAGATAGCTTCGTGTGCGCTGTGTTCTCAGCGCTTAGTTCACGCTGAAGCAAAAGGCAGCACGAAGGTCAATTCTTCACTCCAGCGTTTTGATAGCGAGTGTGCGCGGTCATCGAGTGAGATGTGTTCATGTTTGCTTGTGCACGCGTGGCACCACGCTTGTCAATTTAGTTAGTAAGCGAACATTTACAAGTTTATACGGCCGATAAAACTACTATCCTTACTTCGTATAGCTGTCCACTAATTTGCTATCGCAATCGATGCTTCACCTCTCGGGTGAAACTGCAACTTTTCTTTTACGGGCAGCTATATGTGATGTCCGCATCCAACCCCTGAGTGATGGCTCTGAGTAATGGAAGCTTACTGGACTTAGAATCGAAATAAGATAAAAACATTGGGCAGATCGTATACGCATACGTGGCAGTTGGCGTTAAGCCAAGCTCTCTTTGATGTTGGCGCACATAATAAATAAAAATTATGCAAACGTAACGTTAGTGTTGCAAATGTTCATATATGTTGGCGTGAATGCAGTAGAATATTTATACAAATTTAACGCATCGAAGCGAATGTTTTGATGTAAGTGCGGCGTACGTTTGGACGTATACAGCCATTGTTTTATCTTGCTGACACTTTCCAACCAGCCTTTAACAAATCTACTGGCATTTGATGCGAGACAGCGGCGCCGAAGGCAGTGGGCGACGAAATATCGCGTGTTTTCAGCACCATGCACCTATTGACGAAAAGTGACTGAACTGCCTGTAGAGGGAAACTCTATCGTGCTTCATGGCCCTCTTGAGAAAGGCCTGTGGCAACGTTGTAGTCGTTATTTATTTATTTATTTATTTATTTATTTATTTATTTATTTATTTATTTATTTATTTATTTATTTATTTATTTATTTATTTATTTATTTATTTGTTTCTGTTACACCCCGTGTATACTAAAAACATATTGCGTAAAGTATAACATCTCATACTATCACGATGGGTCAGTTAAACAGAACTATTTCGTCCCGATGGCAGCAACGTCAGGACTGCCAATCCGGTAACAGTAATCGTAAGTGAAAGTAACGGCAAAATTAAACACCTGTAGGACTTCATTTATTCGCCATAAACCGTTAAACGCCGGAAAGTGCCCGCAGAATTTCGTTTACGCATTCGGTAGAAACCGATAGGTGTCCGAATTTTGTATTTTGCTTTAACTATTTCTGTAGTTTCTCCAATTCTCTCTAATAATTCCCTCCTTGGGTGCGCTCATCGCAGCGCATTTGCCGAGGAGCTGACATGGCATAGCTGTTCACCAGAAACGAAGCAGGTAGTACTAGTACTTGCAATCGAAATGGCTAATTTCCTTGAGTGGAAACTAAATGCTGAAGTGGTGTGTGTGTGTGTGTGTGTGTGTGTGTGTGTGCGTGCGTGCGTGCGTGCGTGCGTGCGTGCGTGCGTGCGTGCGTGCGTGCGTGCGTGCGTGCGTGCGTGCGTGCGTGCGTGCGTGTGCGCGGAATATTTAGAGAAGCAACGTATACCAACCTTTCTGACGGCAGGTTCTTGTTCGAAGCGCTCTCCCTCGTCGAGGCGCATCGTCATAGGCCGAACGGTAACTAAAAAAAAAAAAAAAAGTGAACAATTAGCCCAGTTCTATAGAATCGTGCGGGATTTCAGTGTCGTTTAGAGCTGCGCGAAAACAGCCGCGAGTGGAGAACGAGGCGCTGCTCGTCACAAACCGACGGTTGCAGCTGCATCGTCGACCGGTCGTCCCGAGTTGGCGGAGCGAAAATGTTGCAGACGAGTTCCGGTGTATTTTGAGCGGCGCGCCGACGGAAGTGGACGGAGCCATGCTACTTCATTGGCTTCTGTCAAATTTCCCTCGTCGGGAGCCGTTATGTTTTGATTCCGTTTGGGGCCGCCCGCGCGCTGTCGTGCCCCTCCTCCGTCGGAAGCATTAGACGCTTGGATGGCCGTTCTCCGCGAACATTTCCTGGCGCCGCCTTCGTTCGGCCTACAGTTACCGTGAACTTGTTTGCTTTCCCGGCGGGGGGTACGAAAAGAAAACCTTGTCGCTCGTTGGTTTAGTCGGGCGCAGATTGATGGCGCGCATTTCGCGGACTTATCGGCCGGAACTGGCAAAGACGTCGTCGAATAAAACGCGCAAAGCTCGAAGCAGCAGCACAAAATATCCGAAGTGTAAACACCGGCGCCCACTTTGCGCTCTGAGGAAGGGACAATGAGTGCGAGAAGGAGGGAGGAGAGAGATTGAAGCCATCAATTTAACTTTTGTGATCATCACTCCGACGTAATCCTTCTCGAATGTTGGCTTTACGGAGCCATTTCTGGAGACACAGCGGAGCGCTGGTTAAATAAAAGCACACACACACACACACACACACACACACACACACACACACACACATATATATATATATATATATATATATATATATATATCGTTTTGGAGAAAAGTGATGCCTTGGACGCGATTGGAAACGTCTTTTTCATTTCTGCCACCAACAGACCGCTTACCCTTCTGTTTGTGTATGAAACAAACTGGGAAATAGCAACACGCGACTACGTTTCGTTCGGCTGTCATGCCTTCTATAGTTGTCGGTGTCGTCATGGCCGGACGTGTTAGTTTATCATGTATGCATACATGTGCATACATAAAACTACATGTATGCGTTTTTTTTTGCATAGTTTTTAAATAAATATAAATTCTGGTGTTTTACGTGCCAAAACTGCCATCTGATTATGATGCACGCCGTAGTGGGGAAATAATTGTGACCAGCTGGGGTTCTTTAACCCTAACCTAAATCTAAGCACACGAGCGTTCTTGTGTTTCACCTCCATCGAAATGTGGCCGCCGCGGTAGGAATCGAACCCGCGACCTCGAGCTCAGCAGCGCAACACCATAGCCACTAAACTATACCGCGGCACGTCTGGCACAGTTTTAGAGCCCTCGAAGGGTTTCGTGACTTTCATTGCACTAGTATTCTCCCGTAAATGTGGTTGCAAATACCGGATAGAGTCCTGGGCCGCGATTTTGTAGGGATGCCGTTTACGATGCTATTCCTTTTCGCGCTTTTCACGCTTTGTCAGTGGTCAGAGCGACGCTCCGCCCGCGTTATCAACGATATCAGCCGGCCGTCAACACTGGAAGCAGAGTTGCATATAATTGAGCGGAAGCCGTCGCTACAAAATGGCGTCCCTGTCGTCACTCGCGTTCCGATAACTACCTACCTGGTATGTGACCCGACACATTATAAAAAAAAAAAAAACGAAAGAAAAAAAAAGAAGGAGAGAGAGAGAGAGATGGTCATGTTTAGAAGCGAAGCCTCCTTTACGAGGGCTCCTGGACTTAACTGATCATGGCTGCTGGCTGGCTGCTGCTGCTGTCTTGTGGAATAGCAGATACCTAAAAAAAATGAATTACGTGCCCGATGCTAGCATTCAACCTCTGCCTCCAGCCGCCCAGCACAGCATCCGGATACGCTAACCAATGGGCCAAAATCGCTTTTTTTTAAATCTTTCATGGTATTCATTACAAACATAACACGTACGTGCATAAATCGTATACACAGCGACTGAAACAGCCGTAGCCACGTCTACAGACACCAAACAAACACTTCACACTACAATTTATGCAGTAAACATTTCTTTAAAAGGGAGGAAAAATGATATAATTCATCAACAATTGATACCAGTCCGGTTGAAATTCTCTTCGATCGTAAATCCAAAACCAAAAAAGGTGGCTGACAGATGGAGTAGCACACGTGATATAAATGTTATAAACAGGGATAAGGTGCCTCAGAAAGGCTGGCCAACGTTTAGATAGGAGGGCCTATCTTCGTCAAAGGCCTTTGTAACCTTTATATCTTTGATCGTAAAGTATTTCAGTTGTGAAATCATTTGAGTGAAATGTGACTGTTCAGAGATAATATGCGAGTGTTCTATAAACTGTGCAACCCCATAAGTAGCAGCATGTCAAAAAGCAGATCTTCACATTTAGGTGGTATAATATATCGTATGGTATAAAAATTTATATCAAGATCCCTTTGAAAAGTTCTTTGGCACTTATTTCTCTATCATGCCAACGACAACTATTTCGTTGAGATGATCACCGTGGGTTGATAATGATGATGATTTCCATACTATTGCACATACTCACAACTAAGGAGCGGCCAAGGAGCGAGAGCTAAATTTGAAATGAATAAGAAGAAATGAAGAAATAAAACCAATATAGGAGTTGTCACATTGCGCAGCGTGGGTGTCGAAGAGCACCAGCTTCCTTTACTCCAAAGACTCAGTAATGAAATTAGCAAATTTATAGCATTTCATTAACCGCTTCGCCTCACATAGATTCAAAAATTCCAGTAGAATTTGCATAATTTTTTATTCTTTTTTCTTTTTCTCCATGGGCGATGTCGCGGGGGTCTGGTATAGTTCGTTTTTTTTTTTTTTCGTGGTCTTGCTTTTTTCGCAGAAAGCTATATGTCTGAAGGTATAAGGTCAACGGGATTCGGCTCTATGCATTTCAATTATATAATTGAGTGCTGTGATTTTAGAACGATGATTTTTTTTATCATTAGCCTATGCGCTCACTAATTGTTCTTACCTTTTTATTCATGTCTCACAGGCACCAAAAACCCGGAGTCAACCTGTCACCGCTCCGCCACAAATCTTCGTGTGAAGGTGAGAGATACCCACTTGAAGAAGGCTTTATAGCTGCGAACAATTTCCCACTGTAACAAGGACTTCCGGATTGCGTGTAAGAAGCCTTGGAAAGCACATTCAAATACTTCCTTTGAAATGAGCTTTCCAAAAAACTAAGTAAGCCTTCATGAGCAGCGGTCTTTATTATTCATTGCGCTTTTTTGCAAGTATGACTCGAGGAGGGGGGGGGGGGGGGTTGTGCTGTTTTTCGGCAATTCCAATAGCAGAAATCGAGGGTGGCACGAATGACGGTGTAGATATAATAAAACAGACAGGCGTTAAAAAAGCCGCAGTTCCGCCTGCAAGGCGAAGCATTGATAGCGATAGCAAAGTAATAGACAACTACACGAAATACGGTTCGCAGTTTTATCGACTGGATAAACTGTAGTCAACATTCGCTTACTAATTAAATTAACAAGCATACACGCGCACAGGTAAATATTAACAGATCTCACTGTATGACAACGAACGCTTGCTGTGACAAAGCAAGTGTGGTGAAGAGCGAATACATAGGGAAGTTAACGCTTCGTGCTACCTATCGTTTCAACACGTCTTCGAAACGTGAGATTACGTTACGTCCGGGCACTAAGCACGCGGGAAGATAGCGCACATGACGCCGCCAGCCAGCGCTGCTTGCACAAGCTTTGCAGCCGCCGGAGATTACCTCCAAGCCAAGCAGGGCGCGTATGCACTCAGCTACGCTGACCGCTTTGAGCAGCCACGGCCGGGCTAGAGGAGAAGACGTGCACTCATCTGCCCCCCCCCCCTTTTCCAGTGTGATTGATCACGTGAATTCTAACATCGGGCGCGGGAAGACGGTGTGTATCAAGCCACGATCCTTCTCCGCTTACCCTTGCACGTTTTTTCCTCGCAACCACAGCGACAATTTACTTGTTCCTTCCTATAACAACTGTCGCAATAAATATAAAAATACGCTGACTCTGTTTCTGGCTTAGCGGGGCTATAAAACGTTAAAAATGTTAAACGTAAGCATCACAGGGTTATTAATATAAGCTGCCTCTTCCTGAATTGCGTCCCTGTTAACGGCTCCTCAATACAGGTTCCCGTCTTGTTTATAATAAATAAGAGAAAAATATCCAAAAGATAAATCTTCTAAGACCTTATAGTGGGGCCTTCAACTACGCCGCAGTCTTCTTGATCCTTCGACAAGCAACAAACAGAAACCATAACTCGTAAATACTAACCTGTAACCTGGACCCTGAAAAAAAAAAATGAAAGTCTATATAAAAATAAACACATAAAAAGGAAGAAAGGATAAGAAAATATTAACACTAAAACAAACATCGAATTAATCTATAGACTGTTCATTTACCCTTCTAGAAACTTCGCGATGTTTATTTTACGACGAGAAGTGACTTTACTGCGAGAACATTGCGGCTAAAGGGGCAGCACAATTATTCGCAATTTTAAATCGCCTTAACAACATTTTGATGTAAACTAGTCGGCTCATATTCAATCTTTATACTTGAAACAGCTTGCATTCTTACCCGAAAAGAGTA
Source organism: Dermacentor silvarum (assembly GCF_013339745.2). NCBI lineage: Eukaryota > Metazoa > Arthropoda > Arachnida > Ixodida > Ixodidae > Dermacentor > Dermacentor silvarum. Next base: position 70,304,390 of record NC_051154.1, on the reverse strand, counting down.
GAGGACACGCTATGTCTGTCCTCTAATTCTCTTTCTGTCCTCTAAAAGAGTAGAGGACTGTCATTTACTCGTTCTTCCCGCCAATTTTCCGCCGTTTCTTCCGTCAGCTGCTTGAAGTATAAAGATCAAATCGTCCGCGACAGACGGAATTCCTTACGTTGGAAGCCTGCGGTACGCCGTCAATCTCGGAGATTATATTGAGACGGGAGCTACCGCCCGCTTTGTGTGAGATGGCAGCACAAAGAATGTGTCACGCTTTTTCTATTAGCAGTTGAAGGTGGCCTGAGGAGATACCATCAGTGGGGTCCGTATCGGAAGATCCAATGAAACGAAGACAGCTGCATTTTATTTCTTGTTCAATTGTAACATATATTTAACTTTTCTTATTACCGGCAGTTGACAACACCTTAGCATTTAAAAACGGGACATGTGACATCACGGGAGCTGTACCCTATTTTCACGATGACAATATCAGTCCTTTCGTATTTCTACGTCGTTGCCTCACGTACGAAAGCTCTGTCCTTGAAATAAAAAAGGCACTTGGGGTGCCTTAGAGGCCCTAATGTATCATTTCAGTGTGACTTAACATTTGCCTGTAGCCTTTAAGCAATTCCCACTACTCCAATATATTACGCACAGACCACTGACTTCGCCATTGAAGTCGGAATAGAAGTATACGTAACGGACTCGGCCATTTTACTACAGCAGCAAGTGATTCTTAGACTCGAAAAAGTAGGACGTTTCTTGCATTCTCTAAGCTGGTGCCGTTTCTTTCCACTGGCAGAAAGCAAGCTCACGGAGCCGTCACTAGCAGGCTTAGGTTTTTCCCATAAACGAAATCGGGCGAAAGCGACTGAAAGCGTATAGTCTGTCCATAAATGACAGCCGCAGGCGTACTTCTGTGTGTCCAAAACGCTGAACGCCACGCAGAGTTTTTGCAGCAGGCTTTCCACGGATGCGGCTTGTTCAACCAGAAGTGAAAAGCATGTTTTCCCGGAATTAAGCAAGCCTGACTAATCGCTCTTTAATGGCCAACGGCGGCGCCAGATGCTAGCGACGCGAGGAACAGCGCGCGCTCTACCGCAGTGCGAGCTCTTCGCAGTGCGCAGCACGCGCCGATGGCGGCAGCCCCGGGTCGGCGTGCCTCGGCGCCAGTCCTGCCAAGAAAATTTGTAGTGCTACCCGCATTGGGCACTCGTTCTAGACGCTGGTGTTTTATCCGCCCGCGCACCCCGTTCGGCGCCGCGCATCGGTTTTCGGCGCTGAAGCGCCATGGCTCCCGTTCTTGGCGCTAAGCATCGGCTGGCGCGACGCAAGGGGCAATTATTTACCCTCCGAAAAACGACCTGTCTCCAGACGGCGGTGGGCCCACCAATCATTCTGCCCCACCAGACTTCAGCGTAACCGCGGCGGCGGCGCGATAAGCAGTGATAACGCCTCCACCGTCGAGCCACCCATCAGTCGGGCGCTGCCGGTGGGCGCCATACAGCGGGGCAAATTGAGCCGGCCGCAGCGCGCTCGGCCATTGTTGTCGCGTCTCCGACGCCGTGTCCATGGTCGTGCAAAGGGGGTGGCGGCCGCCATAAAAAAGAAAAAAAAAAAAGAAGAGGGGAACCAACACTGCGGCCCGACGCGCCGCCAAGGAGCCCGCAGACAAGGCGCGTAATTGTTTTCCAGGCGTCAAACACTTTCTGCAGCCCTTAATGCCCACCGTTATCAATAAAGAATACGTGTTGACCCTTTTATCCTCTTTTTCTCTTTCTGTTTTTGGTAAGTCTGACAGTTTCTAGCTTCCTATCGCTATGCCTGGCCAACACGTTGTTCTTTTATCCTGACACGGGAGTAAACCGCGAATAGCTGCCCCGGCAGTATACTGCGGGTAATGTCGTGTCGGATGAGATCGCGCTTTTCTTGAAGGATCAGCCATGCCGACGCATGCACCATTCGTTTAATATGTAATGGCGTGTAGGGAGGCTATACTTTCACCAATGAATAACTCACATTGTACGGTCAGTCCGTATGCATATCCATCTCACCAACGATCGATTTTGGCGAATCGCTGGATGCACTTTTCCAGCCTGCGTAGGAAATCAATAGAGCACATCTGGATTTCGAGGTATACATTTCGATTAATCTTTTTTTTTTTAGTTCTTGGTGAATCTAGTGGATGGCTGGCATAGCTGAATTGCTCAAGTCAACTATACTCAATATTGAGATAATGTCTCGTATGTCAGAAAGCATTTTAGAGCAATCTTCATGCTTTCAAACGCTGCTCTAGCCCGTAAAGTTCAGTCGTGAAATGCAGTTTTGCTGCGGAAATTTGTTAGGCCGTTTACCTATGGCAGCTCAATCCCAATATTAAGTTTCTAGCAATAATCACTTTTGGGCAATTTGGTGTTAGTCTTACGACACCCGTCAATATGGTTCTTCAAAGCTGCCATCATCGCAATACTGTCGACTCCCGTTATTTCGGCCCTTGCGGGGCCACAAGATTTGGTCGAATTATCCGAAAGGTCGAGTTAACGAACGGCGGCAAAATGAACGGCATGAAAGCTTTTTTTTATTATTTATTTATTGCTTGAAGTAGTCTGTCGTCGTCGGCAGAAAACTCCAAGTAGTTAAGTATTACAATATCTATTAACTACACATTTCGTTGTCGGTCATTCGCCCACAGAACTCAGCACTGTCGTCGGCGCTGCGAAAATCCTCAAACGAGGTAGTGCCCAAGGCACAGTGCAAGTCGCCATCATCCCGACTGGACAATTTGCTGCTGTCGCCGTCGTCGCCTAAGAAAGTAGTAGCGCTGTCTCCTGAATTTCTAGTGTTTTCAAGCTTTCAGTAACCGCTGCGCACATGAGGGGGCGCCAATGAAGGTCGAATTAACCGAAACATTATGCTTTCTGGTTCGAGCTGAAAGAGTTATCCTTCCATAAAAATGTATGGTTTCTCGCCGGGACATTCCAGTGCGTTCGAATTAGTCAAAAAGTCGACTTGACCTAGGTCACAAATAACGGGATTCGACTGTTACAGTCGAATCATTGTCTCTTTGTAATGCCCACCTGCTATGCTCTCAACTGAGAGGGGCAGTTTCTAGTTAATAATAATAATAATAATAATAATAATAATAATAATAATAATAATAATAATAATAATAATAATAATAATAATAATAATAATAATAATAATAATAATAATCCCTCTCTCAGTTGAGAGCATAGCAGGCACGTGGGCATTACAAAGAGACAATGATGTTTAAAAGAAAAAAAACAGAAAAAAGAAGCGACATTTTGCAAACATGCGCTCTTATACAGGGCATTTAAAGCAAAGATTACGCACAAATTCAAATTAACATTTCAAAAACATGCATGCTGCGCACACTAAATGAAGCGCAACCACCAGGAAGGATTAGAACCAGTTTGCCAAGCAAAGAGAATCAACCCGTCTCGACCATGCGCAATGTGCAAGCATCATGAAATAATACTGAAAAATAAAAAAAGCGAAGCACAGCCAGGCACAGGATTGCAATCTGTTAAAAAAATGGTAATTTTTAAAAAAACGCTCACTGGAAATTTTGAAAATGGGTACATTCGTTGGCAGAACACCATTGGAGCATCCTTTTTATTAATTTCAGAGTGATAAAAGTATGTTTTGTGCAAACCATACACATTGGAGAATTTAAGGGTGCTCAGGCGCTTCAACATTTCAATCAAGTAAAAAGCCACATGTGTCTATTGTTCACAATTCACAACTGCCTATGAATATCAGTCTTCATCGGTGTCTCGATAGACGTCAGTCGGAGTCAACCGGCGTCCCCGGTTGTGAAGTGGGTAGACAAAGCCTTTTCTTTTATTTCTTACCGTGCCTTTCGCTTTTCCTACTGGCTTCCTTTAATATGTTTTAAGCTCGGTGTGGTTTCATAGATCAGCAGCTAATCGTAAGCGAATCATAGCGGAACTCAATCAGATTTCTTCAGGCGCATATTCTGTCTGCTGTAGCATCGGGGCTGGCGCAATATTAGGCACAGTAAGCAACGCAGCACTAACACAACAGTAACATAACAATAGCACAACAGTAGCACAACAGTAACACAACAGTAACATTATTTTTTATTTTTTTTTTTTTGTGGAGTTGGCGCGCCCCGGACCCTCGGGCGTAAAGCGGAAAGACACAACTACTTGGTCCTCTTTTCTCCTTCATGCTTTCGATATCTTATTGCTAGCTTCGCTTAAATTGTTTTGCCTTGGTGCTAATTTATAGACCAACTGAAGCGCTGAAGAGGGTGCTGTCAGCCTATGAGAGCAGCTACAGGAGCTAATGCACCCTTAAGGTGCTGTATTATTCCCCGTGCTTGTGTCGGTGGAGTGGTCGAGTCGCAACGTTTCCGACCGACGGCCTCTAGGTCCGCAGTTCAATGGAGGCTGCTCATTTTTTTTTCTTTTATTTTTTATACGAACGTCTCGCAAAACACTTCGGGATTACTTCCGCATACGTCCGAACGACTAGGGTAGTTACAGAATACGAGATGCACTGTAAAAATAAAACGTAGTGTGCGTTTCGCCAAACACACATTGGAAGAAAGGGTGCAATTCTAGAAAATCACCCTTTCAAATGGGTGTATTAATTCGCTTAAACACCCTTTTATATGTGTGTAAGAGGGTGAGCAAGAGAAAAACACTCTTAAGGGTTAAATGTTTCTTAGTGCGAACTGTAGGCTCTGGCAGTCCGTTCCATTTTTCAATGGCAGCAGGTAAAAACGCTTTGGTCGTATCTGTGCATCTGTCCAATCGATGCTGCAGGTATATCATTCACTATTCATGAGCTTCTTGCAGTACTGCCTGCCCGTGCTGGATAGCACCAGTAAAACGAACACGCGAAGACTCCAGAACACAGAAGCCCAAGCTCAACGGACGTGCCTCGGACTTCCTAAGCGTCCATCAACAGCAGTCGCTGTCACCATAGCAACGTACATTGTGGTCGACGCTTTCAGAGTGCACATTCGGCATGTCGCACGGATACCTTTGACCAACTTGCTTGCATACTAACAAGCAGGCCGCATACGAGTTTTACCCGACCTATTAGTGCTCACTGCGCAACGTTACCATCGAACTACACCTGCCTACAGCGCGGCTGTGCCACCATAGCGTTGCCGTCGTCGCCATTGTGGTATCTACATTCTCCTCGAGCACACCTTACCATTCCAGGCATCAAAAAGACGGCACAAGTGTCATCAGTAGCTTTGCAAGTGACAACATTATTATTGCTTCACAAAGTCTCATCTACCTTATAAGAAGCAAAACCATTGACCTAATCTGGGCACCTCACTGGAAAAACTACTGGGGTTGCCTTTTCATACATGTACAATTTTCTATTTTTTATTATTTAACAAACGTCTCTCTCTCTCTCGCACAAAGTCCACAGGGACCACTTACACGTTTACACCGATGGATCGGTGATGTACTCTAGTTCAGCAACAGAACTGTTTGTTGGCCTAGCTGGTGTTTGCTGAAGGACATATTTTTGCTGCAAATTAAGACACACACACACACAAAAGAAAGAAACAGACGACGGCAGGGGCGGTGTTTCCAGCTGATTTATTTTGGGCGCTGACCCAGGAATAAATAGAGAGTTACACGCATGTGCAGGCTAATTACAAACCAAGGGTATCCAGCGGTCAAACAATCTCGTTTCCGATTGATAAATCACAAGAGAGGTATCATTATTACTGCTTGAGTTTTTTTATTGCGATAGGAATTAAACGGACACTCCAGGGGCATTTCTGCCGTCGCCGTCGCCGTGAGGTTTCGTATAAAGTCCAAGGGCGATAAAATTGTCGCCGCGCGCCGTACGCTGTATGTGCGAGTGAAAGCGTGTGAGGGCGAGCCGTCGATCGAGGCTTAATCGTGCGTACACGAGGAAAGCGGCAAGGAAGCGCGCCATCGCACACAACGCTCCGGGGGATGGGCGGCCGCGCGGAGCGGGATGGGCGCGTTCTACTGCGGGCGGCCGCGCGCTGTATCTCGAAAGCCATCTTCGTCGCGGGCACAGTCCGCCGTGCGCTGTGTTTCCGCGACTTAGTTCGCGTTAGTGCGAGATGCAGCACGAAGGTCAATTCGCTCGCTGCTACTGCCACGCTTTCGTACTCCAGCGCTTTGACAGCGAGCTTCCGCGGTATCAAGTGAGATGTGTTCATGTATGATTGTGCGCGTGACTCCATGCTTGTTAATTTAGTTAGTATGCCTGTTTACAAGTTTACTATCCTTACTTTTACTATCCTTACAAACTACTATCCTTACTTCCTATCATAATCATCACCATCATCATCATCAGCCTATATTTATGTCCCCTGCAGGACGAAGGCCTCTCCCTGCGATCTCCAATTACCCCTGTCTTGCGCTAGCTGATTCCAACTTGCGCCTGCAAATTTCCTAACTTCATCACCCCACCTAGTTTTCTGCCGTCATCGACTGCGCTTCCTTTCTCTTGGTGTCCATTCTGTAACTCTAATACTTCCCCAGTTATCCATCCTACGCATTACATGGCCTGCCCAGCTTCATGTTTTCCTCTTAATGTCAACAAGAATATCGTCTATCCTCGTTTGCTCTCTGATACGCGCCGCTCTCCGCCTGTCTCTTAACGTTAGGCCTCACATTTTTTGTTCCGTCGCTCTTTGTGCAGTCCTTAGCTTGTTCTCGAGCTTCTTTATTACCTCCAAGTTGCTACCCATATATGTTAGCACCGGTAGAATGCAATTATTGTTCACTTCCTATAGCTGTCCACTAATTTGCTATCGATATCGATGCTCGCCTTTCGGGCGAAACTGCGACTTTTTTTGTCAGACTGCGGGGCATTATCACAGAAGTCGTACACTTATAGCAAAACTTTTTTTTAGGGCGAGTGTAAAGCATAGACAGCCTGGTTCAGCCTCGTTAACCTGCCTGTGTTTCCCCTATCTCATTCGCTTTCTCTCTCTAAATCACCAAGAATAAATTTATTTATATTGTTATTGCTTTAAGTCCACTATATGTCCATGATCATGACACGGCGCTCAGCAATGCGAAGCGACGTGCTCTGCATGCGCGCTCCGCACGGTCATTTCATATCCCTTATTGGTGCAAGTGGACTGGGAAATTGCCGTCCGCAATGCATACCGCTGTCCTATTTATTCGCATATTCCTGTGTTTCCATAGGTCTACATCTGAGCCATCTGTGTGTATACTCGTATGTGCTCAGAGGGTAGCAAACCGGGCTCTCGCCAGATAGATCTACCTTTCCTCTTCTTCCCTTTCCTTGTCCCTTTCTGCCGCGAATTTACGTTTATGGAACCACGTTGGCGTCTCTCGTGTGCTCCCTTCACTGAAGGTTTTCTCGTTGTTCGCTTTACTTATTTGTATTTTTTTATTTCGCCTTTGTTTATAGCCTCAACTGGAAAGCAGCTGCCGCATTGTAAGGTGGCTAAGTCCCCTTGTTATTTAAGTAAGAAACGGGCTTGGACAAGCGGCTATGACAGTGATGTCACGTACCACGCAAGAGTGACGGACTGTGACTGACGATGTGTGTGCTGTGTACGTTATGTGCTCTCTCTCTCTCTCCTCCCCATCTTTCATTCCCCCTCACCCCGCTCCCATGTGTAGGGTAGCAAACCGGTTGTCCTGAACTGGTTAACCTCCCTGCCTTTCCTTCTCCACTCTTTCCTTCCTTCCTAAGTAATAATAAGTAAGCGGTAACAATATATTTCTGAGTAGGATCGCGTGACAAATGCTTACATTAGCAAATTTCCTGACACTGAAGATTGTCTATATTTTGTATTTGTGACCTTAGCCTGCTTACATTGCCCATAGTCTTAATCAACTTCTCATTTTTACCTGCATTCTTCTCGAAATATCTTTTTTTTTTATTCGGCTAGCGTCGTATGCGTAAAACATGATAATTCAAGAGCATCGTCTGCCTTTCTTATCTCCGACAAAGGTACATCGCTTGGTTTGCTCCTCTCGCGTCGCTACTTTCCAGCCGTCGATCCTTCTTGGCGCGTGTTTCTTATTGTGTTTTAGTTATCTTTGGCGGTTAGTTTAGAGGTTAGAGCGGTGTATTTTATGCATGGAAGAACCACGACATGACGGTCGTCTCCTACACGTTTTCATTGGCTTCGGGGCTTCGCTTCAACTTACGTACCGAGAAGCCCCAGCCACTTTCGACAGCCATCGATACCCTGGGCCAGCTGCTCTTGACAGCAGGTGGCGGTGGAAGTAAAAGCAGTAAAAGCGGGAGCTGGCCTGCGCTTATCAGAACCAAAGTTTGGTTCGAAGGCTTTGCCGACAGGCAACTTTGTCGGTTGGCGAAATATTCTTGCCTAATATATAGGGTACAGGAGGAAAACAGGCGTCTTCCATCTAACCCAAGAGTGCCTCATAGTTTTCTTCTTTCCGCAACTTTCTGCGAATGTTTAGGCACTTTACCGCGGGCGCTCTTCTGCAGACAGAGCTTTCATAATTCTCAGATATCTGGGGAACGTACCGAGTGAGCAGGAGTTATAGGAAAGAGCGCGGATGGGTTCAATGACATACTTCACCAACAGCGCTCTGGAAAATTAAGCTTTCACTTCAGAATCATCTACGTTGCACAATCAACGCAGCGTTGATTCAGAGCATGGTGCCGTCGGCATTTTGCGTTTAGAGAATTGACTAGTGCGACAAAAAATCGAAAAACAACATTTTCGATTTGAAGCCGAAGATTAAGAATAAATTCTTCTCTTCTATGACGGTTGCTGTATAACTCTCCAGGAATGTTGTAGTGGCGCTATAGGCAAGCTGCATGCATGTAAACAGAATAAAAAAAGTGAACGGCGATGGCGGTGATGATGATGTTGCCACAGGCGGAGTTAGCCTAGCAGGCTACTCTTAAGCGTCTCTGTCCACGTATCAAATATATGTCACCGTGAGTCAATCAGCTCAGTATCCCTCAGAAATTTCAGTAAAATGGGCGACACTTCCTTGCGCACTATTCGTGGAGCTTCAGTTCGTGAGGAAACCCTCTTCTACTCATGCTGTCCAGAATTCTCTTCCTTTAAGAACAGAAGCGCTTACGGGACTAGATGAAGTGCTCAATAACTCCCACTTCGTTGCATTCAGTTTAAGATAGAGAAGGGCACGGCCGACCTTAAAGGCCCATGCAGTAGTGTAGGCCGAAATCGAAGCGAAATCTCCGCTGCATAGCATAGGAAAACATAATATTTAGTGCGACAGCAAAGGAAGAAAACACACATCTACTTCGAAGATGCACTGGGAAGAATACGATCCACGAAAATGCACTTAGGTCAGTACAGTTGAGGAATGACTCACCTGACGATTAAAAGCGATGGCTAATGGAGAATTTTACAAGTCGCTGTATCAGTATCTACGTAAAATGGGCCACCGTGCTTGCATTTAATTTCATTTCGGCGTTAGGCCGAGACAAAAAAAAAAAAAAGAAAAGGAAGAAAGAAGGAAAAACGAATAATAAAAAGCTTATCCACTGCTTTCCACTCGTCTACTTATTTATTGTTATCATCATAATTAGAAATAAACAAACAAATCGAGCCCAGGTGAGAAAAGGTCAAATAATGTCTATAAGCCCTGATTTGCGTAAGTGAAACAACTTGGCCTTCGTGGCTCGGATTGCGTCCCCACTTCATTCCCAGGGCACGAGAGAGAGAGAGTAGATTTTAATGAAGAGAAGGGAGGAGAGGTCGGCCTGGAGAGCGTGTCTCTAGCCTGCTACTCCTCACTGGGGTAAGGGGAAGTGGGTGATACAGAGAGAGGAAATCACTAGTCTGCATATGACCTTGTATATCAAGTGCAATCTTTTCTGCTAACCGTTCGGTGGTATAGCGGAGGCAGTGACACAGCACGTGCTTAACATCATCAGAGCGGCGAACTTCTAGTCAAATCCAGTCATAATATCGAGAAATATCGTTTCTATTCCGGACAATAACAGAGCTTGTCGTGTATAGTTTTCCCGGTTATACTTTCCAGACAACCTAAGCTAGCGAAACTGGCGAGTACGGTGAGAATTCTGAGTGGTCTCGTTAATGTCTCAAAACGGGGACCACCGTTGTACAGGCAGATGAAATCTGTACTGCCGTCCTGTTACCTAAAAGAGAAATAGGGTTGAAAAAAATGGGCAGGACACTCCGATTATCCTTGGGAAAGTTTCAGAACAATTTGTTTACGATTCCGTCAGCACTTTCAATAGTGTATCATCGTACTTCTACACGGCGATAGATAACTATCGTCAAGTCAATATAGTCTGCATGGTTCACCGTGATAGATCAATATTGTATACGGCCATAAGATTTGATCTGGCTTAAGTGTATATGCCTGCAAAGGTAAAGCCAAAGGTTTCTAGAGTTGTGGTGGCTTAGCGGCTAGGGTGTTGCGCTGCTAAGCAGAGGTGGGAGCATCAAATTCCGGCCGCGGCGGCCGTATTTCGATGGGGGCGAAATGCAGAAACGCCCGTGTCCCGTGCAGTGGGAGCACGTTAAAGATCCCCGGGTGGCCGAAACGGCGTGCCTTGTAGTCAAATTGTGGATTTGGCACCTAAAACCCCAGAATTCAATTCACGCGCTATATTTGCAGGACGTTTGCGTCCATGCAACGACAGATGGCTGCTGTTAGTTCTCGTGCGTTCTTTTTACGGGGCCTTTCGGTGTCGCTGTCTTGACGAGTGATGATAGCAGTTTGGTTTGTTTTCTTTTTTGGAAATATACGTTCCTTTGGCAGAACGGCGCACGTCCTGTCTTTGTTCGGTCTGTCCAAGTAAGCTTGCTTGCTGTACAGAAAGGACCTGACTCGGTTAAGCGTCGCCTTTTACGGCGCGACCTCCTTCGGCCGTGTAATCTTGCTATCCGCTCTTCTACAAGTGCATTTAGCTTGCAGCATATACATGGAACCTAAGCATGCGAGATACAAACACGGAGCACAGGCGCTGAATAATAGGTGATAATTTATAAAGAAAAATAAAGAATAAATACAAATGGCCAACCTGCGCGCACATATACTCTATGCAAGATATTTTCCCACATAACACACACATACACGGCTAACGGGCTGGATATTTACGTTAATTTATATATTTTATCAATACAGAGTGTTCTTTATCAACAGAAGCGTGAGGGTGCAGATACTCGTTATCATCAAACGTAACGTTCTGGGCACAGCTATGTTCGATGTCAGTTGCAGAGCTTGCGCTGCCACTATGCACAAACCTTGTTCGATTTCGTAGCGACCACTCTGGAATAAGCGACGGCTCACTTGTGTGGCTTCGATAGTTTTTTCATGGGTTTTTCGTACGTTCCGTTTAATTTGATCCGCGACCTGGCCACGTACCGGAGACGCATAACGTGCTTAACGGCTAACTTCGTCATTCTCTGCGTGTCAAAAGGCAAAGAATACACGAGGGTGCGCAGCTTTGACATCGAGCTGACGCTAAACTGTCAGCGGAGAACAGCAGAGCAGCGTCGCTCATTGCAGTAGGTAGCAGACGTGCTCCGGCAAGAAGCTGGCGCGAAGTTTAGCCGGCGTCTCTTTCCCAGAGCGGCCGCAAGCCCGCAGCCCAGCGTAGATAGGGGGCCAGCGACCGTCGCTTCCCCTGGCATCCGTCCTTTGTGCTTCCTCTTTCTAATCTTAATCGAGGCCCAACCTTGTGTTAAGCGCGTACACACAAAAAGGCCCGCTCAGGGAGAAACTCGCAATCCCCCAGCGGCGCGTGGAGGGCATCCGTGGACGCCTCCTGATCCCCGACGCTCCCTAATCCCGTCTTTTGGAGGGCAGCGTCAACCCGTAAGATGCGCTTCCGAGGGCACGTGACCTGATAGCCTGATGCGACCCTACGCGAATCTCCTCATTCTTTCTTTGCCACGAGCGGCTCTTCTCCTCACGTTTCGTGTTCCGCTCGCTCCGCTAAGTTGGAGAGCTGCCGGCGAGGCGGAGGCAACTTTGTTTTCTGGGTCGCCGCCCTTGTCTTTGCGGTGACCGCTCTTTCTCTTGGCCGCTCGCCAGACGCATTCCCCTGGGTATCGCTGCTCGCTCCGCGGCTTTTGATATCCACCGCCGCGCCGTTTTACTGCGCGGAGATCTCGCGTTGCGGCGAGAGGGAAGCATTTCTTCGTCTTCTTTCTCTCTCTTTTGCGGCGCGGGCAGTGCGCCCTCCTTCGAGTGGCTCAGCCCCAGTACGAGGTCGTCAAAACTCTTCTGCTCGGCGTCGCTTTCGCTCTGTGCTTCTTTAACGGCGATGCTATTGCGTAACTGTCTGTATGAAGCAGCGAAGCGCCGCGAGAAACAAGGTCATGCCTTCACATAATGCTCTGAAACAAAAACCCTTTTATCTCGGTGAGAATAATCAGCAGGAGAAAAAGAAAGAATGATGGCTGCCATTGCTTTTTTTTATTTTATTTTTTTTTTCTTGGCGGAAGAAAAAAAAAAGGCACCAGTCCGACGTTGTCTGCGGTACATTCATGGCATTAGCTGCAGCCTTAATGACCAAATCGTGTGTCCTCTCGCTTTGACTTAATAGCGCTTATTTGCCTTCCATACGGGGAGAGTTTGATCACGGGAAGTGGCCAGAAGTACGTGGCTGGACGAGGAAAGACGCTGGCAGCCGTTTGTGTACAAGCAACGTGCCGCACACACACAAAAAAAGAAAAGAAACGAAAGAAATAGCTCCGACATCTTTTTCTCAGTCAGCGTGTTTCGCATGCGAGGCACCCTTGGGCGCGTACGACACCAGCAATGTGACCTTCCCGGCTTACGTGTTTCGCATCCGCCGGTCTGACGAGCCCGACGTTGGCCCGCTGTTGTGGAAAGGCGAGCTTTGCGCTCTGCGTCTTCTGTCGCGGTTTTGCACCTTAGTAAGAAACCGTGTTGTGCAGTTTTGTTGTAATCTTTTACCCCTGTCGGCAATGACTATAACCTGCAGCACTTGTCCCGTCGTAAATAAATAAAAGAAAGCTCACTTGTGGGAGACAGATTTTAATGAAGGCTGAAAACAAGAGTGAAAACTTTTTATCAGTTTCTTCAGTGGTTATATATACAGCAATCGATGTACCAAATCCCAAACGATTTTACGATAACTATGTAAAAGTGGGGTGTGGACAATGAGGCGCCGAGGTAAAATGAGCACGTTCACTTTCAGATGGTGTCAAAGAGAGGACACGCGTATTCGTCAACGCCCTGTGGTCATACTGATTTATTTAAGCTGCATCTCATTGAATAATACAATGGTTTCAGCGCAAAGCCTTCAAGAAGGGCATGAATGTATATGCACAAAAGTAACACCTCCGAAAAAATTACAACACTACGTGCTGCATGAGCTGTATTGAAAAGTTGCTTTGGTGCGTTAACACTTTGCTTCGAAATCTTGCTCAATAACCTAGACAAAGAGTCACCCTCTCGTTAACGACTAAAGCCCATTTTTCATTTGATAAATCAGCCATGATGATACGATTACGACGTGTCTTCGTTTTTCCTAAGGGTGCAGCATTGTATTTCGAACGGTGACTACTCTTGACGCCTGCGGTCTCTTAAGGTCTCGCGCTCGCTTCTTTTCTCCTTCTCAAGCCCCGGACTGCCGCTTCTTGTCCCTTCTCTCTTTTTTCTCCGTCATCGCTTGCAGCCGTATACTATCATCTTGGTTCGACGCCTTCGCGCTTCGCGTTTTTTCTTTTCTTTTTTCTTTGGCTCAAAGAAAAGGGGGGACGCGTTGGAGGAGGCACGGAAGCATTGGGGCAGCGTGAGGTCTGAAGTCGAGCGATGGGTAGGCAGCAGGACGGGCAGGCACCGCGAATCTGGCCGATTATTTATCCTGGCGCCCCTTTTCTCCGTCCCTTTGGCGGGACCGAAATGAGATCCCGCCGAGGGAATCAATACGGCGTAGCGGGGGCTCCCAGCGCAGCCCGCCGAGGACAGTGGACTCCTGAATTCGAGATTTCCTAGCGGCGGCGGCACTGCGGCGTAGTATTGGCTGGACGTCTCTATCGCCGACATCCGCAGCGAAACAGCTGCCTTGTGTTTTTGTGCGACAGCAGTTCCTTCGGCGCAGCCCCCGCTCAACCCCTCCGCAAGGCGCACTCCCCGCTGAGCCCTTGGCGCCGGCCTCGCTGCCGTGTTTGCACAGGAAAAGCTTCAGGCTGTGCCTAGCTTTCTGGGAGAAAACCGTTCTTCCTCTTGTGCATGGCGATCCCATATGTACTTTTCTTGTTTCTTACTCCGCGACCTCACCAAGTCGAAACGCGGGGAGAGTCCATGCCGTTTACACTTGGACATCCCGGTTCCTTCCGAAGCGCTGTCGCAAAATTCACAGAGTCGAGCGAAGCGAAATTGAATCAGCCATGTTTTCTTGCGTCATTCGGATAGCTGTCCTCACAGACTGATGCTTCTGCGAAGTATGAGGAGGGCGGGGGAGAGAAGGAGAGAGATGTTTATAATTTTGTGCTTTCGCTAAGAGCTTTACTTATCGAGAACGTTTTCTTTTTTTTTTTTCTTTTTTTCAGTTAATGACACTTGCAGAGATGTGTATCTAGCCTGTTCTGGTAATTTTTTTTTATTTCGAAAGTTCGCCCAATGGCATAAACTATTAAATATAAAAATGTAGGCCGGTTTCGGCGATGAACATCAATAGTGCTCGATGGTTGTTTCCATGGAGCCAAGAATCATAGTCCGGTGGTCGCGTGGGATGAAGGCCCACTGTTTGCAGGTAGCGCCGTCGTATCTGGTTCTGTTATTGAAGGCACGTTTTCAGATTTCATTCTTTTGTGCTCAATCAACTCAAGAAATAATCGGGATATGCAGATGAAGACGTCGGATATATCGATCAAATCAGTCTCGCTCCTCTATAGCCGACCTACGTTGTCGATTTTCATGTGACTCTTATAAGCAGCAGCCCATTCGTTGTAAAAAGTGGTGACTCAGTGGCTGTCGCGATCTGCTGCTGAAGGCGACGTCCCAGGTTTAATTCACGACCGCGTCGTCCGCAGTTCGATGGAGGTGAAATGCAAGAACAATCGTGTACTTCGATTTAGGTGCACGTTAAAGAACTGCTGGTGGTCAAACTTAAACCGGAGCCCTCCACTAAGGCGTCGCGCAAAGCTCCAGTCTTGCTGTAGGTCAATCAATCGATCAATCAATCAATCCATGCATGTCAATTTTGAGGCCCGTATACAGTGCTGTGCGCGCGTTCAATAAAAAAATTTTGTGAGTTGGTAACAGTTTAGTGCGCAGGCATTGCGCCAAGTACACATGAACACAAGAAAAAGCAGTTGAGTGCGCACAGGTCGCGGTGCTTCAAGTCACGCACACTGTGCTCGTGTGGGCTGCTTGCCGTCGTTTGTGTTCAATGCACACTCCATGGGGCGTGCGCGTGCATTGGTTCGTGAGTGCCTTCAGCTAGCCGTCAGCGTTAGTGAAATCCGACCCCTCCACAGTAAGAAGACTCGCGAGGAGAAGACCATTTCAATGACAGCCTTCGCTCTACGAGCGTGTGGGCTGGAAGTGCGTGCGAAGAGTGGGCGTAACCGAGAACGTTACCATGACAGCGGTGTCATTTAAGCTAATAAACAAACATCCATGGTGTCTGAACCTGAACTCTCTAGGTTCTGGCAGCGAGCGTCGCTCAGCCGATAACGCCATCAGGACGTTGGACGCAGAGTAAGAGGATCATCTATTGCTCGCGAAACAGTGTGGTGAGCGCCTCCCGTGTTGAATTCTGATGACGGTGGCATCGCCAATGTAGTGATGCTAATCAAATAAAACAAAATTGTTCAGAGAGGAGGGGGGCAGGCGGTGTCATTATTATTATTATTATTATTATTATTATTATTATTATTATTATTATTATTATTATTATTATTATTATTATTATTATTATTATTATTATGAAGGCTCAGTCAGCTGTTCCTGCACACAATAATAACCATCTGGTTGATTGATTGCTTGATTAATCGTTAATATTCATCATGTGAACATATATAAACTCCACACAAAGAGAAAAAAATCACGTGCCATTCCACTGCTGTGAAGGTGGATTACCAGTGAAGCAGTTTAGCACACGACATAGAGGTGACGCAGAATTTAGATCAAAGGTATGAGCAAATTTTATTTCTCTTGAGCGGTGACGGCGGTCATCCTGAAGAAATATAGACGAACAAATTTTTATTTTGGTCGGTGCATGGTCTTGATCGGCAGCATACATTCGCATGGAAGACTACGGCCGCCACCTCGGGGAGCCGGAGGCAACTAGACATACGCGACGGAACCGCCACCCGGCGGAAAGTAGACATGCGTGACGGGACAGCCATGCCGGGAGAGTGGAAGGAAACTAGGCACGCAAGCGCTTGGAACGACGACAAAGAGAGGGCGGTGCGAGCGTACACATGGCCTACGCGGGTCGCACAGCGGCAAATCTTTGAGAAACCCTTATTATCTACCTGAAAGTCTAATGGTTTTGAAAATGATGTCTATTTATAACTAATGTACTGAAAATGCATATCCGAGGTATGAGACGTATAAGCTTTTGCATAGAATGAAGCGATATTGCATCAAATTCGGGCGCTGAGTTTTTGCACACACAGATTTCTTGACGGACACGAAAAATCCACGGAAACCTTGCCATAGACAGCTTCGCTGCAAAATAAGCGGGTTAGCAACTGCTTTCTAAAAGGGACACCACGTCCAGCCGCTTGAAGAGCATAGAAGAGAAAGGGGAAGGAGATAAAGAAAGGAAAAAGGCAGGCACACGACGACACACCACATCACGCGCAGAGTATAGCAAAAGAGGGAACACCTGGAAACACACACCGCTTTCCCCTGTAACACTCATCTTGAAAGATAACACCAATGAGGGCCGAATGTTTCAGGCTGTTAGGGAGTATCCGCAAATTAGCAGAGGTGCCTCCTTTCTTTTAAGATCGCTCCTCATTTGAACCTTAATTGGTTGCCGAAACAATAGCGCGTATAAAGCTCTCACATATACCAGGAGTAAATCACATACCTTAGAGCTCAGCTCTTTCGTGGCTGCCTTTCCAGCGCCTCGGCCAATGGTCATTGATGGCGTGGCCAATGGCCGTCATCCAAAGAGGTTCAATCGCGCAGGCGGCATACGGGGAGACAAAGCACGTGTTCTTTTGTTCGGCACAGACCGGCCGGCGTTCACCGCGCGCCACGAAGCCCTCGCCGGGCGAGACCGCGCTGACAATGACCGATCGCGCTTTTCTCGGCCAGTGACGCGAAAGACTCCATACGCAGCGGCGAACATTGGGGAAGATTACGCCGCCGGCCAAGCGCCAGATGAAACTGTAATCCGCATTCTGCCTAATGGAGTGCACAAACTCGGTCGCGGAGCTTCACGGCCTCTATTTTCACGCGCTGCACTACAACGCATTCTCTGAGAACACGTTCACAATGGTGTTTTTCGCTGTTTTCGAGCGTGAAATGACTTGCTTGGGTGTATACAAGACCACGTGATATCCTTGATATAACGTACTTCCCGATAGTAATTTAATGCAACTAGACGTGTTCGTATTTCACAGAATTCTTTAGGTGTCCACCTTGAGCCAGACACTTACTACGGGACTGCAACGCAGTTCCCTTTAGCAAGAACAACCAGCTCAATCGGTTTGTTCCTTGCTTGGTACTGTGTGTGTGTGTGTGTGTGTGTGTGTGTGTGTGTGTGTGTGTGTGTGTGTGTGTGTGTGTGTGTGTGTGTGTGTGTGTGTGTGTGTGTGCGTGCGTGCGTGCGTGCGTGCGTGTGTGTGTGTGCGTGCGTGCGTGCGTGCGTGCGTGTGTGTGTGCGTGCGTGCGTGCGTGCGTGCGTGTGTGTGTGTGTGTGTGTGTGTGTGTGTGTGCGTGCGTGCGTGCGTGCGTGCGTGCGTGCGTGCGTGTGTGTGTGTGTGTGTGTGCGTGTGTGTGTGTGTGTGAGATAGATCCTGGGAACGTCTTCCTTGTATCGTGGTTTCTCCAGCGACGCAGGCGACTGCACAGTCTGTCCATAATCGCGTACCAGACTCTTGTAGCTCGCAAATTTTCATAACACGAACGTGCCATGCGTGGATGAAAGCCACTGTGTTCCTATAGAAGTGTGGCTGATCATCTATTATTCGGGCTGTCGTGCTAATTATTTAAGGCTAAACAATAAAATGTTCAATATTTATTTAAAGCCCTAGTTTCTTTAAAGTGATGTCAAGCCTTCGGAAACACTAATTTCATATGTCTATATGTAACACTGCATGCGGAATATTTTATTTTTCTCCCATTTTAAACAATACCCTGCTTGAAAGCACTCGAGAGGCCTTCCCGATAAAAAAAGTATCTGAACTGTCTGCGAATGAACAGGTCACCCGCCTTGCCTGACACGACAGCCTCGCGGAAGTGAAAACCGCGTGCGCGGTGTTTTCAACGCGATAAGCGGTTCGGCGGAGCCCACGCTGTCACGAATCGTATAGCGTGCCCATTACGCCTTGCATCGCCACGCGAAGCAAGCGGCGGGCACGTATGTTGCGGCGGCAACCGGTGCAATCTGTGCCCTGTCGCACGCATCTGCCAGCTACGTCATGCTAGAAAAGGCTCTGCGTTCGCATGCGACGCATTTGAGGAGGCGCAGAAAAAAAATCAGATTTTAAGCGCCAGAACTACGATATGAGTATCAGACACACCGTAGTGTACCGGGAGGACCACCCGGGGTTCTTCAATGTGCGCTTAAATGTAAGTGCACGAGCGTGTTTGCGTTTCGCCCCCATCGAAGTTTGGCCGCCGCGGCCGGGATTGAATCCGCGACATCGAGCTAAGCAGTGCCACGCCATAACCATCTAAGCTACCGCAGCGGGTGAGGATGCGCATATGGATTAGGTGGACGGATGGCATCAATTATGAAGAGGAGTGGCGAAAGGTGCTGCGAAGTTGGCTTTGTTTTATGTTTTTCCGCATTCCCGATCCTGATCTCGCTTTGAGCAGCAGGCAGCAACCGGCCTTTTGAATTACGATTACATTTTCATCGTGCATATATCCTCTAAGCCCGCTCTGCATTCTTGAATTTATGTGCAGCGCTCTTTACTACACCAACAATGCAATGTTATCCTTTGTACTTGCTCGAATTATTGACTTATTCGATGATACGCGAACTGTTTGCGACTGTAGTCGCCGGCTTTGTCACGACATGTGATTGTCAAACGAATGGGCAGAAATGACCTGAGGAAGTGAGCAAATACCCCCCCCCCCCCTACCCCCTCTACCCCCCGGCTCCCTTCTACACACAATGACGAGCTCTTAGCGTCGACCAAAGAAAGCAATCAGTTGAAGAAAACGGTATCATATATACGTATACAAAGTTAGTATCGTTTACAAATGTAGGGAAGTTTTTAGACACTTTCAGAACACATACAGGAGCCGGGAACCGAGACAAGTCATAGATACTGCGAGCTGTAAATGAATAAGTGAGCGCGCAAGTCAATAAGCAAAATAATAGCTAATGAAAACACGAATGTAGAAAAAATTATGGGGTTTTACGTGCCAAAACCACGATCTGATTATGAGGCACGCCGTAGTCGAGGACTCCGTAAATTGGGACTACCTGGGGTTCTTTAACGTGCACCTAAATCTAAGTACACGGGTGTTTTCGCATTTCGCCCCCATCGAAATGCGGCCGCCGTAGCCGGGATTCGATCCCGCGCACGAATATAGAAAAAACCTGGAGAAAGAAAACTTAGGATATGCGTCAACAATCCACACTCTATTGCCACCAACAATGCCACACTCTATTAAGAATGCTATTAAAGTTTTTTTTTTTTTCTTGTGTGACGTTTTTTTTTTTTTTTTCGTTTTTCATTGAAACAGATTTTACTCTGCACCTATATCGTACCTCAGATGGCACCCAGCCTATATACCCAGTGTCTCCAGTATCTGCTTCCTACTTAAATTTTTCCATGCTCACCTAGTCTTAAATTTGGTTAATCTGCTGAACCGATTCCACTTTGACTTTAACCACGGCGCCGCTTTACCGAACGTGAGCCCCATGACGACTATTACACACCTAGAAGCGCCTCCTACTAATTGCTTGTCCTTATCAAGCATAAACACATTCGTAATTTTTTTCCAGCTTCGATGTTCGATGTACAACTGTAGCGTGTGTGAAAAATAATAAAAATAAAAAAGCGGAGTCCGATGCATCCCAAAATCGGCCATAAATTTCTAATTAGGACATATACCGTTTTGGATGACAAAAAAAAACTGGCTTGCTAATATCAGATTATTGATAAATAAGCGCGTTCACGCACGCTAGAATTATTGTTGCAATGCTTGACTAGTGCTTGACCAAATATAAGTTCGGCTTAAATCGGTGATGCTACATGAATGTAGAGTCGTGACAGCGAAAGTTTGAATGTTAGCAACCAGCCGAAAGAGTATGTACATTGATTCCTAAGCGTGAATATTTTTTTCTAATTATGTTTAATACCTTGAGCGCCCTCGGTAATAGAATTTCTAGCGTAATATGCCCGCGTGACTATCTGCAGTCACTGAGTGATTCAAGTTAGCGTCATTAGCCTAGATAAACGCTCTGCGTGCACTCCAATAATTCCATATGTTGTCCGTACGATGGTTACTTAAATTTAACAGAACTTATATGGAATTTCTATAGATTCCGTAAGAATTATACAGAAAGCATACGGAAAATATATCCGCTTATTGGACTGGCATAAACAACGAGAGAGAGAGAGAGACGAAAAAAAAAGACAAATGCAACGAGTTTAGTCAGAACAATACTACATTAAAACATATAACCTGAAAAAAAAAAAAGTGGCTGCCGAATGGTTTTAGAGGCTAAAGTGGTACGCAAGAAAAGGGCCTGGTTAATCGCGATTGCGAACGCATTCTTAGCAAAAGTGGCCGACCAACGACAAACTATTCGAACAAACAGTGCCGTGGAGTCGTCTCCTGGTTTCCCATTTTCTGAGAGAATCAATACACTCAGCACTCCTCGCAGGACATGAACGCGTCGTTCCACAAGACCCGCACACTTTTGCCGCTTCTTTCGGTCTTCTCTCGTCGTCGTATTAGAACAAAATAAAGCGCGCATGACTGTTGCCAGGTGGCGTAACCGGCGCAGCGTGTAGACTTATGCAATAAGTTCTAACGAATGTACTCACTCTGAAAAATGAATGCAAACAGTCATTTATCAATGCGGCCCGCGTGCTGCTGTGTCTCGCGCAATATACCAAAAGAATCATTTTCAACCAGGCTACGTGTTGTTCGCCACAAAATTGTTTTTGGACTCACTTTAATACTGATCATGTTCAAACTTTCGCTCGACGACGCCTCGTTCCAGTTTCCCTTTCTTTTAGGTGTGCTTTTTTTTAATTTTATTTCTCGTAAGAACTTCCGACATAGAAACAAATCTCGAAGCAATTATCGGGAGTGGATGCGCTCTCGCAAGCACTCGCGTGGGTCCGAACGCGATAATGCGTACACTATATAAAAGAAACGCCAAAGAGATAGTACAAAATGATTCAAGTACAAATGGGCAGATGGAATTTTTGTATTAGGCGGCAAAATAAGGGAGTACGGGGGAGAGAGCGAGTAAGGCCTAAGAGAGAAAAGGATAAGAGACAGCGCTCAGATATAAGCCGCAGCGTGCATCTTGAAGAGACAAACAATCCGGATGTGGAGATTCCAATCGCGCGAATGGCTTCAGGACTGTTCTTTCTCTGGCGATGTCGTTACAGGAGTAATATAAAGAGCGATGGTCGAGTTTCTGGCCAAATAGGGAGGCATGTTTTTCAGGGAAGCTCGTCCGTATATGTATAGATCTGGAGCGCGCTTGGTTTGTATTTATTTACGAAAGCGTATGTACCTTCTCGCGCGTATCAGGGGCTCCGCTTCTGAGAGCTATGCATGTAATCGGTCACAGCGCCGCGCCACGGCCATTCGTATAGGCAAGCAAGCGCGGTGGAAAACTGCTTCGTTTTTAAGAAGGAGCTGTCTCTACAATACCGAGGACGTAAACACCGTGTTCAAATCAGTGCTAAGTGCTCGGTTTTTACCTTTTATTCTTCGAGGGGGGGGGGGGGGGGGGGGCTGCGTGTGTCTTGTTGCTCTGACCAGATTACTTCTGCTGCTAAGTTCGAGCACCGCCTGCGCTATCGCGCCGTATTGTGCGAAGTCTGTAGTGGCCCGGAGTTGAATAAAGTTGCAGCCGCCTTATTTTCCCCAAAAATGTACTCTGCTGCACAGAAAAGAGCGCTTCCGCAATGTTCTTTTCTTACCGCTGCTGGTGCGATGAAGCTTTCCAAACTCGATATATATAGAACGGCAAAAGGAAGTTTAGTGCAAGACAGAAAGGTTTTTAACGGACTGCAATGGCACTATAGGTGAGAAAGGCTGCTCCTAAGCACGCATGTGTTGTTTTTTTTTTTTTCTTGATGTTAAATTGTGCGTTCGTTACTGTGGTTCCCTTTTGAAAGTGCAGGACGTCGGTTGGGGTATTCACGCGACGTGTTGCCATGGTAACGCCCTTTGTACCAGCTTTATTCACCGAAAGTAGCCTTGCGATCAGAGCACATTTCTATTCAATGACAACCGTATATAGAGGGAGTTGTGTGGAGTTAATCTTATCATTGGGAACTAGAGCGTTGGGCTAGTTCCTAGGTGAAATCAGAAAGCATCTTAGGACCAGACGAGGCTCTTCGTGCTAGTCCTAACATGCCTTTTGAGCCTTGAGCTAGCATTGACGTCATTCTCATCACTAATTCTTTTATTATTTTTTAACCCAGGAGCGCTTTATGACTCGGTCTGCCATCACCTTAATGCGCACATTTCGCAATGGAAGTTACGCCACTGCTCGCGTAAACTTGTGCTTTTGTTGGGTAGATTCGAATTAAGTCGAGGGATTTCTTTGCACTTTCTGCAAAAAAATTTCTCCATTCTAGCGAATGTGTGAATATATATATATATATATATATATATATATATATATATATCTTTTTGTAATGCCCACCTGCTATGCTCTCAACTGAGAGTGGCTATCGAAAATAAATAAGTAAATGTATGACCCTTCAGCTTTATTTTTTCCTACAAGTGCCGTAACCTTTCTGCTGTTCTTGCGAGCTGCCAAATGTTCAGCCAGTTTAGTTCGTTCTCTGTACAGCACAGAGCGCAGCATCGTGTATGCACTGTCAAATTAGTGGCACTAAACAAGTGAGGATTCAACATGCATCGCTTTATACATTTTTTTTTTTTTTCGTATGATAACAGTGACAACTTGCCGTTGAATTCACAAGAAATATGTGCGCATTCCAACAATAGGTTCAACCTCTATTCTCTGTTTAAATAACCTGTTCTTTCTGGACTTGCAAGTTTCGTGTTTTTTATTGATAAAACCAACACAAGCGTCACAATGTCAAGTTTAATTTCTCCTATTTTCTTGCCTAGATTAACAGTCTTTTAACGGTTAATAATAGGACATAACGTTCATGTTCCAAGCAGACACTATAGCGTACACAAACAATATTTATCTGCGACATTTTCTGTTTCTTCCGGGAGTTGAACTTGGCGCAGTCCATCGGAGGTGGACGTCACAGAGTGGAACGTTATCATGCTTGCAGAAGCAGCGCCCACGGCGTCTCGCTTGTGTGGCTGTGGCGTTCTTAGTACAATGTCGTGGGTTCGGTATCCAGCCGCTCGGGCACATTCCCATGGTGGCGGATCGCAATGGCGCCCGTGTGCTGCGATTTCAATATCGGGTTAGAGAACTCCAGGCAGTCAATCCGGGGCCCTCAACTAAAGCGTCCATATTAGATCATGTGCAGCTATGGCACATTGAGAGAGAGAGAGAGAAAGCAAGGATAAGAAAGGCAGGGAGGCCAACCAGAGCATTCGGTTTGCTACCCTACACTGGAGATAAGAGAAAGGGGGAATAGGAAAAAGAAAGAGGGAGAGAATTACCACTCTGTGCACGCGGGAGGATGCACAGGCGGACTATGAAGATTCACTCAGGTCGGCGCGCTCCAAGAACTGCACCATTGCACAGATAGCCTCTTGCGCCAGCGACGGATGTGACCACGTTGCGAGACCTTTGACGCGGAAAATGTTTTCGAATCGACTCGGCTTAAAGTTGTCTGGAGAGAGAGGCGTTGAACGCCGAAGTGAGGACTGATGTACAACAGGTGCTCAATGGTTTCCGCCCGCCCACAGGAGTCCGACGTCGGGCTATAGGCCATTTCAATACGGTAAGAGTAAGCGTTCGTAAACGCCACTCCCAGCCACAGGTGATGCATCAGCGTTGCTTCGCCGCTGGAAAGGCTAGGTGGCACTTGTCGCCGTAGCGAGGTTACGCAGTCGACAATTGGAGACACGCGGAGAACCAAAGAACTTGTGTCTCTCGTGGGCCAAGCAGACGAAGTGCCCTGGCAGCATCCGTCCTCGCCGAAGATATTGGAAGTGGCTGGATGTCTTCGTGGGGCAGACCAGGCTGCGATTTCGTAGCTATGCCTTATGACTTATTCTATACTGGTCTTATCATCCACCGCTCAGGGCCGGCTGATCCCGTTGATAACGCGAGCGGACCGTCGTTCTGACCACTGACAAAGCGCGATAAGCGCGAAAAGGCATTATTACCGGAAAGGCATCGCTGCAAAATACCGGCCCAGGCAGCCTGGTCAGCAAGGTCGTTGCCGAGGGTGCCGCAGTGAGCCGGAAGCCACTGAAGACGATGTCGTGCCCACTTTCCAGAGCACAATTATGTATTTCCCCTAATGTCGGATGCCATCTGCTCGTATGTTCTGGGACGTAAAGCAGACTGCAGGCTGTGAAGAGCTGCTTTGGAATTACAACACATGACCCATTTCTGTGCCGCTTAATCGGTGACGAAGTTCAAAGCGGCGCGGAAGGCTGCAACTTTTGCATACATGTATATACACCGACGGTTCGACTTGGCCTACCAGCTCAGCAGCCGCTTTTGTGGTTCTAGCGAAGCAGGTCACAGTTAAATTTAAGGTGCCACACTTAACGACGCCTATGAGATATTCATGTCAGTCAATAATGATCAGGCCTGCAGAAGAGGCTGCTAAGAACAGAGTAAATTAATTAATTAATTAATTTGCTGACTAAGGCTCTGAAAGCACACGCCAATCAGCAGTGAGGCGTGCAATCTAGCTGGGACGAATGTAATTACTTGGATGTAGCCCACTTCGCGCGTGTTTTCTGAGAGGCGAAGTTGGTTCGTTCCTAGTTCCCGTCCATTCATTCGACATGAATTCGCCTCTGGTGTTTAGAAATCTCAGCCAAAAGCACCTTGCGGTGAAGACACTTATAATAAGTTACCATTGCGTCATCGTGGATTCTGTGTTTTAAATCATATAGACCTTGATTTCCTGCGCAGCACTTCAAAAGAGTGGGCGCAATGAAAATTATGATGAGGCGTTTTGTCAGCTCAAACCGGCAGATGCACCAGCCACTTTCAATCGAATGGCACTTTGCAAATCACTTGGGCTAGTTGGAAGATGCGTTGAAACTCAGCACGTACAATGCACTAAGAAAGAGGACACAACACAGGGGCTGTCTCCCAACCGTTCATTCGAGAATTGTAGTCCATACTTATATGCACACTGGCCAGCGTAATCGCCAGGAATCTGTACATACTACAATCACTCATCCAAAACATCACAAACACAGTCTGCATGGGATGGTGGACATACTCTGTTGTTGACACCGATTCTCTTCCATATTCGCTATCGAAATAACCAACATCCTTCGCCTAATTACCACCCGACGCGTTCACGAGAACCCTTGGTTAGACGCGTTAAGCATTCTTTTCTTTTTTTTTTTTCTTGCTGTACCTTGCGACGTGGTCGTTCGCGACCTGATTTAATTTTTCTTCTGCCAGGCGATAATTAACGGTATAGCAAATGACTTGCAGATAAACACTCATGGTATAATGCGTCACTACAACGTAATTCCATCTATATATATAACCGAATAAATGAGCTCCAAGCGTGGGTGTATCGCTTGCAACATCCCTCTCTCCACTTCATACTTATTCAGTATGCTCATTCATAAAGATCGCTCTTCTCAACGACCATTACGCCGCCTGCTCGCGGCAACATCACTGACACATGGTGCCGTCGATCTTTCTGCAGCTTGTTAAGCGCCGCATAAACGCGCCACGAGCGCGGGCGTGTGAGGAAGGCGGCGTCTTATATTCCCAGTCGGCTGTGCACACGCTTCGTGTATACTTCCTTCCTCGCTTTACGATGGTGTCTTTACGGGCCCTCATTTCTTGGCAAGGCAGCCCATTTCTGGCCGCATCAAGGACACCGGCTAGGCTAGTGGCGCCGCTATAACGCTACACAGCCATATATAATTCGCCATCCGGGTACAGTACCGCCATATATTTATATAGGCTGCACCAATTCGCGACAGAGTCGCGCTTGTTGTTGTACGGGGAGACGCGTATCTTCTCTATGCATGAGTGGCTTGCTGTTTGTGAGAGCGGGAAAAGGGGGCGGGGGGGGGGGGGGGGTGCGTTGGCCATGTGCTCGATTGCCGCGCGCATACTTTTATCGCGTGCGCTGTTCGCAAATGCGATCGCCCGCGCTGCCGATCAGTCAGCCCACGGCAGCGACCAAAGCGAAGGCGTAAATGCCTTTAGACCGCGGCTTATATGGCAGCGTTTCCGATTTTATGCGCTCCCTAGCATTACTCCCTTTTCTTTCTTTCTTCCCGTCTTTCTCGCTCTATAGGCTTCACCAACCGAACGGGTGTGTACCTTGCCTCCCCTCTTTCATGGTTTACAGCTCGACCAGGTGCCGGCGTGTCACGCCTTGCCGATTTTTTTTTTTTCTTTCTTTCTTTCGTTTACAAGCTTGGCCCTGGCCGACGCCTGGCCGGAACAAATAAGTGCATTTTTACGAGTGCGAGAACGCCACAGCGAGCGCGTGCACGCCAAACGACGCCGCCGTATGGGGCAGACGCGCTACCGGCACCCGCGTCGTGGCGCTCTGTATACCGGCCGCGTATGTGTTGCGGCCGACGCCCACGTGCTGTCCGGTCGCTCTGCATGCATCGCCCACGCAGTCCCACATCCGCCGTCGATATTTGCTGTCGGATTTATTTTACGCACGCTCGTTTCTCTTTCCTCTTATTTACCGAGGCCTCGGGTTCAGTTTACGCTGGCGGCCGGCTGTGCCTCATACGCCCACACCTTGAGACCGGAACGCAGACATTCAATGCGCCTGAACGTCGCTTCCCACGCGATTTGTTATCATTTATTAATACTGCACTTAGGTGCTTCTAGCGCTTTGATTCACGCGGTACAATACGACTGCGCTGAGAGTCTTCGATTCGTCCTGAGCGTCAGTGTTGTGTACCAGCTCGAGGAGATGAGAAACGCAAATGCAAGAAAGCAAACACGAGTAATCTTTACGCGATTTCACTCGAGCATGCTTCGGGGAATCTGTGTGCAACCAACTGTTCAACGGGCACTGATATCTAACACGAACACTTATATCGAAATAAGAAATCACGCTGGTCGCTCGCCTGAACGAGTGCTCAATCGCAATAACAGTGCGGGTATCCCTGTTCTTACGAATTAATCAGGTTTCTTTGGGTTCTTTTTTTTTTCGTGTGTGTGTGTGTGTGTGTGTGTGTGTGTGTGTGTGTGTGTGTGTGTGTGTGTGTGTGTGTGTGTGTGTGTGTGCCTAATAATAATGTGACGTATTTTCCGCTTCGTTCAAGCTCCTTTTGTTCCGTCGCAGTCTCTGAATCGCAGGACCATTACTATTCCACGACCTCTTATTTCTGACATCATAAAGAACTGGGTCTGCTGTGTACGTCCGCCAGTCCGTCCTTGCCGTGACGCCGTTGTCGTCAACCCACCTCCACGTCCGCATTCTCTACCTCCAAAACTTCAGCTTCGTACTGCGGCAATGTTAAATTCGGAACTGGACGCGCTAGCGACCGCGTAGTCGCGATGCTATGGCGCTGGGCATATTGTGCTAGGTGCTGAAGCCACGCAGACTTTTGAGAGTAGGGGCATCTGTGCATGTATTTCGAAGGGCGCAGCTGGCAATGTTGTAGCGGGCGACGAACACGTTGTGCGCATCGCGAAGGAGAAGTTGTTTTTGTGAAGATGGCAGCGTCCGCTGTGAGAGCCATATGCTGCTGTCGCAGTTAATGAGTTCAGAGCCGGAGGATCCGCTGTAGTCCTCCGATTCTCTTTCTGCGTTTCGTGCAACGCACACAGTGGTACCTCCCAAGAATGGAAGCCTCAGCAGCTATCTCAGCCCGTCATTTCTTTCAGACATACTGTCATCATTTTCCCAGGCGACGACAATGAGCGCAACCTTGAATATGCACTGCAGAGAAATGTGCTCGATTTAATTGCTTATTTACTTTCATCTCCGTCATCGCAGCTGCGCCACCTGTGACTCTGAAGCTCATGTGATCTTTCTTCAAAGATCAAATTTATAAACTCAAATTTAACTGGAGGAACAACAGCGCCATGCCTAATAACAAAATATATTTTGCAACTATTTTTAGAGGCCGTCTTCCCGGAAAGTGAAAGGTAACGGTAAAAAAAATTAAAAAAATCGTTGAAATGTAAATGGGCTGACTTTGAATGCTCTGCGAAAAAAAAAGAAAAAAAAAACCTGCTTAGCCTGTATCACAATTGGGTTGTAGAAAACCCTATTCGTGCTGTCTTCTACGAGGCGGCCATACAGGAAAGATGCCGTTGAGAAATATGGGGCCAGGAAGAAGTAACACACCGTGCGGTACAAGTGCTACGTGTACGACTTCCGAAAGCGTTATATACATGTCAAGCTGTCTGGCATGCCTTCACGCCCTTTCTTCCTTTCTGCGTTCGCTACCTCCCCTTCCAAACATGTGCACTTCCTTTTTTTTTTTGTATTTGCTTTTAGCGAGAGTAGTCGTGCGTGCCAGCAATGCTGAAACAAACAGAAGCAGCGCTGAAAGCGAAATTGAAGGCAAAATAAAAATAGCGGCTGGTAGAATGCACGTGCACAGAGCATCAATGAGCGGGAACAAGACAAAAAAAAAAAAAAAAAAAAAACGCCGCCCTTACCGCTTAGGAAAGGCGTCTGCTTTTTATTTATTAACTTGTTTAGTTAGTTAGTTAGTTAGTTAGTTAGTTAGTAGTAGTTAGTTAGTTAGTTAGTTAGTTAGTTAGTTAGTTAGTTAGTTAGTTAGTTAGTTAGTTAGTTAGTTAGTTAGTTAGTTAGTGACTTCGATTCTAAAGGCGATAAGTACACGCAAACCAAAGAGAGAGAGAAAAAACAAAAAGAGGAATTGACTTCAGGTCACAGCCTCGGTGTAAGTGTTCCACCTTGCGTGCATGCATCCCATTCACTGCTGTTTCCGGCGCTCGCATTTCGAGGGACGATAAAGGCAAATCGCTGGCCCACGACAAATCGCACTGGTTTTGGAAAGGTGGACGGCCGCGGAAAGGCTAATTTCCTTCTGTGCTCGCACGCAGGCGTCGAATCGAAATGTGCGTGTCAATGCGAATCACGCGGTGCCCTTCCAATGTATATTGCGGCTTGGTCCAGAGGAAATTCAGGGTCCGTATTCACGAAGAGCTATTACGGTGTAATTTTTTTCGTGAAAGTTAATTCCGACCAATCCTGATGCTTGACATATTATTCGCTAAGGCGGCCAGCCAATGGCAAAGAACACTTGCGAATGAAGAACTTTGGGAATTCGGCCTCAGGCTGTTTATTTTCCTGTCGTGGCGGGGGTCTCCGGCATTTGAAAGATATTTGTTTGGAGCTGAGCAATTACAAGTTATAATAAGTGATGAAGAGTAATCCAGGAGTCTTCCACTGTATAGCTGCTGTCATGCTCTATGACGTTTCGTAGGGAAAAATTAGGCGCCAGTGAACGTGACAAAACAAATTATGAAACTGCTTTGTCACGTCATAAGTCAGTTATACTCCGGCGTGAGCACCGCGATTATTGCTTATTTCTGCACTCTATACGACGTGCACTGTGCCTACAAGCGACCTGCATACAGAGCGGACGTCTTTTATTCTTTTGTTCTGACTGAAATAGGGCGACGGTGATAGATAAGACATTCATTTGTCTCGTTCAATAAGGAAAAGGCAGATACAGCATGCTTTAGCTGAGAAAAGAATTGAAGGCCCATACACGGAACAAAATATGAAGGAAATGAATGCGAACTCATGCAATTAAGCAACGATCTTAACATTGCATAAGCGCTGTCTTTCTGTATAATGAAATTTTTTGCTGATGCAGTTATCTTACGTTTGTTGCTTGGATATTAGGTCGCATAACATACGTAGCACCTACAGACTTATTTTATATCAAACTTTTTTTTTCTTGATTGCTTAGGCGGCTCCTAATTTCTACTCTTAAATATCGTCAGTGCTTGGACAGATTTGTCAAGCCTACCGCCCTTTCCGTACAGACGAGCGGTCGAATAAATATGCTGCTGAGGCCTTTGTCTAAACGAAGCAACTGCAGTGCTTTTTTCTTCTTTTTTTTTTAGTATTCAGAGAAGAGCCATGGACTTTTGTTCTCGACATAGACGTCGAGAAGTTTCCACTCCTGGCTTTAGAGTGCAATACCTTATTTTCCTCTTTATTATCATGTGATGTGCCTTGCTAGCTCCCCTTCATTAATAAGTATGAGCCCGGAGGCCAGCCCTCTGTGAGACTTCGTTAAGTAAATGAGTCCGTGCGCAGCACCCGACCACATCGTGGCTGGTGCATACTTCCAAGCGTAACGTTTTATTTCCCACTGTCTTGAGGATTTCTTCACCGTCGCGTACTGTATGCGAAGCTCTAGAAAGCTGAGGTCTGGGGCATTCTGCCCCTTTTGTTTATTTGTAGCTTTGTATATATATATATATATATATATATATATATATATATATATATGTGGTGTGTGTGTGTGTGTGTGTGTGTGTGTGTGCGTGTGTGCGTGCGTGCGTGCGTGCGTGCGTGTGTGCGTGCGTGCTGTGCGTGCGTGTGTGTGTGTGTGCGTGCGTGCGTGTGTGTGTGTGTGTGTGCGTGTGTGGTGTGTGTGTGTGTGTGTGTGTGTGGTGTGTGGTGTGTGTGTGTGTGTGTGTGTGTGTGTGTGTGTGTGTGTGTGTGTGTGTGTGTGTGTGTGTGTGTGTGTGTGTGTGTGTGTGTGTGTGTGTGTGTGTGTGTGTGTGTGTGTGTGTGTGTGTGTGTGTGACGTGAGTACTAGGAACGCGTATTGGATATGTTATGCTCGTGAGACACTGTAAATCGGATTACACAGCTATCTACTACTGCAATAAAGATTTAGGTAGGCCTGCAATTCATCCCATTCAGTTTTGCGTGGCGGGGTGGAAAATACACTTTGGTAATGTAGTCTTTTAACCTCGAACGTTATTGTGCTATTGTCAACTGCAATAAGCATAGGTAGGAGCAGTTTAATAGTAATACATATTTTCAAGTAGTATGCACGTACAAGTATGCACGTACAAGTATTCCAGCCCGCATAGCGATACCGCTTGTGTGTCAGGATGGGCAGTGTACGATCAGAAACAATGATAGTGGTGGTGGCAATGGTGGGGAAAACGTTTGTATTGCAGTTTCAAAGTGCTATAATCTCCAGCTGCACGAGAGGGACAAGGAGAAGGACAAGGTGGCTGGCGATGAAGGGGGGGGGGGGGGGGGGGGGGGCGACGTTGAGCGTGATTTGGTAAAGTGAAGAAAACGAGTTCAGGTCGGCTCTGACGGCTAAAAATTTTTTGCCCGTGGCAGTGACCAAATCTACACTACATTTTAGGTATCCCCTGACACAATGTTCGCTCTCGTTGCGGTGATCATAAGCAGGCCTTTGGGTGAAAAGGCATTGGAAGCAGCAACTTGGCACATATAATAACACATTCTTCGTCATTCCCTTGTCTAGAAGCTTATCAATGGAGAATGCGTGTCCTCACTGTCCACCGCGCACGTCCATCGGGCGACAATAACTTTTTCCGCGATGTCAGTTGAGAGGCGCGAAGCAAACGGCAAAGACTCCAACGGGGCCCTTGAGATGTCAGAGGACATGCCCTGCCGAGAGCTTCTCTCTCCAAAGAATCGAGAAGCTGGAAAGAAGTTGGATCCTCGAGACGCTGTGCCCCGGCAACGATTCCTTCATTCTCGCCTCAAGAAACACAGCTTTTGTGACAGTTTGGCACTTTCATAACGTCAAGCGTTTTATTTGGGGCCTCCGCTGAAAAGCCGGTCTGCAGAACCCCGGAGGAAAAAGCGGCGGTGGGCGATGAGGAGGGGATGACCGGCGCGACGCATTACCGGGCGTGCCCACCGAAGACGAGCGCGCTTTGTAAGCGAAGCCAACCGCATGGCAGGCGATGGCGGCAAGCGGCGTGCCGTCCGCGGGTTAACCATGACTTAGAGCACGGGCGCAGCGGTACACATCCGGGTCATTTTTCTCGGGCGTCGTCGGCCAGGAAAAGCGGAAGCCTGCCAACATCCCCTGAGACTCAATCAAGGAAACCATATTGGAAGGGCCGCCTTCTTCCCATCCCGTCTTCCGCGCGCCCACCTTTCTCGATGCAGCGAGGAGTTGATCTACGAGGCTTCAGCCTGGCAGCGGCATCGCGGGCGCAACTGGCTGCGCAAACCGATTGTGGTTTCATGGGTGCGAGGCACGCTTTGTACGATTGCCCATCGCGGCCCCCCTTGGAGTTGAAGAAATGAATTAAGTATATATGCTTGCTGCAGAAAGGTTTGATTGGGCGCCACGCGTTAGTGCGGGGCGCCCTTTCTTTTGCTCGCGTCCAGGCCTGTAACACAGAACTGCAGTTAATGCGTGAATACATCTAATCTCAAGTTACATAGCAGACGTAGTTAAGCAATACATGCAAAACGTAACCTCTGCTGCAGAAGACATTACATCCTGCCGTCTTGTAGAACAAGAGAACGGTGACAGTGGCAGTGCTCATCCACATGCGTATACATTATAGAGTGCGTAAAAAATAATCTTCAATCTTGGAACGCAGACACTCATTCCTACCAGGAACATATAACGAGAAGGATTATTGTTACAAAGGCACTTTTCGTTATTATTAATTTACGACAAAAAATGAGAAAAAGAACACACAGAAAACGAACCAGCTATGCGCTGCAGTGGTGTGGGAGATCTTCAAACTTGGCACGCGTCCTGCAGAGAACCGATAATGATGTGTACTCTAGGTAACATGCGCCTCACATTGGTTCAAGCGATTAAAGTACACTGCTTTGTCAAACGTGTTAAGACTCTCCGCCCAAATTTAACTAGCTGCGCTTGGTCGTAACCAGATAATACAGCACAGCACTTTTCTTTTTGTTTTGTTTTTCTTTGCAGCGTGTGCATCTTTGGAAGAAGCATGGAACCGCTGACTCCATGCGTTACAGCGTATAGCGTGCATCCATGCGTTACAGCGCATAGCGTGCATCGCATGAGGCTATTTACGTAGCTAAGGCAAGTCTACAAACCGATATTTCAAAAGGAAATAAAAAAAAGAAAGTGGAATAATACAAAACGTTGTACTTTTACTTTCTTCTCGCGCTTTCTGTTTTGATCTTGAAGCAATAACCTTGCGCATTGCTAAAGTGTAACCATTGTTTGCTGAGTCATGTAAGAATTTTGGAGCTTCTCAGATGTTAGGTGAGAATTGCTTCGGGCCATTCCTTGAGCTTCAAACCCTTCTGCGTGAAAAAAAAAAAGGTTTTCTCTCCTCTTAAGCCTGTCGTGATTCCTACACTGCCGAAGCCCTCGCCCAGTAAATCCACGCTATCATAGAGCATGGTCGTTTGCAAATTAAAGTGTCGACAACGTTTTTAGTAATGATGATGATTTTTTAATGGTAATCATCAGCGTTGCTCTATCGTATTGAGGTATCGTCAGTACAGCTTCAAAAGCGAAGAAGCCCCAGAATGCTGGAACATGTACATGTGGCTCAGCATACGTTGTAGGGTGCAAAGTTAACGTACTTCACACTCGGACGCGGAATTGTGGATCTACCTACCACATAACGTTCAGCGCGACGACTCATTCTGCTATGAAGTTATCACGAGAAAGAGTTTGTTTAGTAGTTACTTAATGAAATGGCGCAACCTACTTTGTGGGATCGGCCACGTGCTCAGGGCGTTTAGGTTCCTGTCAAGCTCTGTTCTTATTTACCATCTTTGTGCGGCAACTTCATGACGAGTCGCCCTACATCACCCTATCTACCTAGTAATCTGACAGCCGTGACGTCAGGATACTCATGAGTTACTGTTGAAGAGTTTAATTTTTAGAAGCTGTGTCTGTAATAGCATAGTCACGAGCTGTGAGGAGAATATCCTATGTCTCTGTGACGACAAAGAAGACGACGTTGATGACAGTGATTGTGATGATGATTACGGGGGCGATTTGTGGTTGGTGGCAACGCGAAATTGCAACATACAAAGCCTATATTGCTCGAGGGCTATTCTGGAAGCTGCCGTGTTCAGTCCTGTTGTTGAACTCGGTCATTTTGCCCGTTGTGATTGGCTCAGAGAGAGGCCGCGTCCTGTTTTTCTAAAAGAAATCAGCTTGCTCGTTTTGCCAACACTGCGGATTTAGACTGTTGCAAGTACAGCAGTCCATGTGTGCCGTAAATCTTTATTGACGACAAAGGTGATAATGACGGGAACACGGCAATAAAAGGGAAAGAAGGCAACAGCGAATGACGGCAATAACAACCACGAGGGAGAAAAGAAGCAGATGTAGAAAGTAGCATTTCATTTTTTTTTTCATTTTATCTTGCCTATGACATCTACAAGTGGCCTGCTTGGAGCGCTCTAGAGCACTCCGAAAGACCGCCGCGCGTTCTTATTGCCAATATCGGGCGCTCTCATTATGTTTTGATTTATTTGATGATATCGGCATCTTTCCTTCACTTCGTCGTTTCAGCGCGCCTGACTCCAAATGGGAGTGCTCAGAGGCGCTCGAACCTTGAAATGAAAGCACGCTCGAGATCCTCTGGAGAGCGGTCATATAACACAAACCAGTCTGACCGTTCGGGCTGCTCGCGGCAGCCCAAACAAATTACATGTAGTACGCGTGAAAGGTCACTGTCACATTTATTGCTTCCTGCATTTTCTCAGTGCGGGCATTCGGCATGGAAGGGGCAGGTAAGAAAGCATATACTTATATATACTTGGGACGCAATCTAAACATATTGCGTCAAATGACTGCATCATTTTTCGAAAGTGATGCGCGCGTCAATCACAACGATATTGTTTTGGTGTTATGGACGTTGGGCCGTCGGTGTCTGTTTTCGGCGCCGTCACCACTGTGAAAATCCAACGAGCGTTCTACTGAAAGGCTCTCCTATTTTAGATCGAGAATGCCTCCGAGTCTGACCGCCGTGAAGCTGTAGATGCATGGAGCGACCAGTCGAAGGTATACCATTAGCTCTAAGTACCAGAATAGCCGCATACCTGTTAGTTATTAACACCAGTCACAGAGGAAGCAGAATTTGTCGTCAGCATCTCGATCAGCTGGCGCGTCATGCTGCCTTCGTGTCGCGCCATCAAGAATGAATGATGCGAATACGGCGACCGTGATTCCGTTTCGGATAACCTATTCACCTACAATATACCAGTGGCGCCATTCAGCGATGCGATGTGGCG
Source organism: Dermacentor silvarum (assembly GCF_013339745.2). Taxonomy (NCBI): domain Eukaryota; kingdom Metazoa; phylum Arthropoda; class Arachnida; order Ixodida; family Ixodidae; genus Dermacentor; species Dermacentor silvarum. The sequence continues at coordinate 70,268,722 of NC_051154.1, read as the reverse complement.
GTAGCTGCAGGCCATCGATCATGCGCGGCTCGTTCAGTGGTGAGCGGCACGTCTAGCACTTCCTCTGTACAGCGCAGCGCGTTAGTTGCCCCGCTCAAAACACTTCCCGTCCCCTGCTCATAAAACTTGTAGTGGACAGTTTGGCTGTGCCGGGCCTCTCGAAGAAGATCGCATCGCTGAATGGTGCACTGCAAGAAAATCGATGTTTCTGAGTGGGACGTCAGTTCTTTCGCTTAGCTCATTCTCTTTATCAATGCTTAATTAGCGTAACTTAAATCAAGCAAACCAATATAGATGAAATGCGTTAGTCACTTGATTGCAGGCCACCTCGTCTACAACGAAATTAATCGCTCTCTTGTAACTGTACAGCACTCCAAATCATACAACGAAATAAGATGTACTACTGCTGCTACAGACCGCGTATGACCGTTGGAACGGGAATGAGTCGCTTGTCATTGCAGGTAGTTTGTAATCTTTCGTGTTCGTTGTGATGGTAAAGACGCCGAAGCTCAAGCTGAGGAATAACACTCGATTGTGGGAGAGTGTTCTTCCATCGTGCGCACTCATGCCACCGAAGATGGAAATATGTACGCAGGTCAAAAGCAGTCTGCTAAATTAAGAACCGACGTCTTCGTTTAAACTTTTACCATATCGACAAAATTACGCATGTTATTCCTTCGCGTGCCACTGTCGTTACAACGACGTTAACTTCGTTCACTCCTGCCCTCCTGCCCACGCCCGCACACACACACGGGTGTGAGCGACGGTGTACAGTTGCAGGAATGCTATAGTCGGATACAACTTTAGAAGAGAGCGGCATTTGCCCCTCAAAGGCGGATGCACACGAGCCGGCACCAATAGGCGCGCACTTCAGGTGACGTCATGAGCCGGACGGCCGGTGTCCCCGCCGACGGAGAACATGCCTAACATGGCCGCCCTCGCTTCGAACTAGGCCGAGTCGCGTCAGCTCTGTGCGTCTCCCTTCGTCGGAGTGAATTCGAATTGTTGGTGGTGATCTGTCATGCCGTAAATATTATTGTGAGCTTACGATGCACAATTTGTGCCGCGTGCGTTTGTTCTGAGCCGTGAGCCGGCGAAGAAAGATTGCAGCGAACATCGGTGGCGCTGCGCTGCGCTTCATGTGGAAACAGGATCCCGTGGCGACATACCGCTGCAAACAAACATCGTACGTGTTTGTTCCGTGGTGTTTTGTTTTGCTCCTAAGTGAAGTTACGACGAGGAGAGTTCGCCAAAGTCTGGTACCTACTGTGAGCGGCGGGTGTGTTTGTGTACTGTGCCCCTGCGTTTCTCGTCGGACGTGGTGAAGTGATGGAGCAAAACCATTATCAGGATAAATGAGAAAAGCGTGCGCGGATGAAACCAACCTGCGAGTTTCTCAACAGAAAAGATTTGTGAAAGCAACCTCCAACGCAAAGATTCGTTGCTGCCAGCTCAGCGTGCAAACGACCGATCGTTGGCAGCAGAGCGTCTAGCAGCAGAGCGTCTAGCAGCGTCGTTCGAGTGTTGTGTAGCACCGTCGATTGATTGCTTTCCACCAATGCTAACAATCAGTGACTAACACGCGCTGCTTGAGCGAATGTCATTGGATTGTTAACGGTCAGGCGTTTGGAAGCAGTGTTTTTTTTTTTGCTTAATGTCAGCCTGAACGCTAATATAAAATTATGACTGATACACTGGTGCCTTTGCAAGGGAGCTTGGCATGAATTCGCGTCGCTGTGTGGCTTATAACTCTTCGCTCACTGCACGCGCCAGCTGTAGAAAGCCTGCTGTGACACAATCGCGCATAAGCTGTGTTGTCAGCGCTCGATTTGCTTTCCCACAACACAGCTTTGAGCTTTGTCGTGATATGTCGCTACTAAAAAATTCCTATAACAGTAAAGGCAACAGAGCTAATATGTACATTAAAAAAAAGTACGACAAAGTAGGCACAGCTGCTTGTCAACTGACTCCTAATAGTTCTACTCGCGTCTGCGTTAAATGTGTGTGCGTGTTTTCTTGTGTGTTTGTGTATATTTGTTATTTTGCCCTTTCTTGTATTTTAGATCTTAGTTTTCGCGCTCGCGTTTGTGTTGATGTGTGTGAATATGTGAGTTCTTCTGTGCGTGTATGTATTTATTCCTATTTCTATCCTTTTATTTTTGCATTTGTTCTTGTAAGCATGCTGCAGCCACGACTTTCTTTACAATTCCATTAACTCGTCTCATTCAAAGCACCAAGTCCTGTGAATAGCAGGGCTGGCCTCTTCGATGTCATTAAAGCCATTCTCTCTTGTCTACCTTGCCTCCTCAGTCTGTCACCTTGCTTTGTTTTCTCCTACTATTCTGACCTTGCTTCTTGTGCTGTTGCCGCAACGTGATTAACCAACTTGCACCAAAGAAAGTTCTATCAGCTGTGACAACAGAAACATTTACAGATACAAAATGTTAAAAGCATCACGTGGCTTACACAGTTACTACGTCTCTTACCCCTGTTAATGTGTTTATGCATCAGTGCATACGGTAGCTTGCCAGAAGTGCACAGGAAAAGGTGCCATATTGTGAAACAGCACCTTGCTATGTTGTTGCATTCAGTCTTAATCAACAGATGGTGTTGCTGCTCGTCACATGTGGTGGTACACATATATAACATTGTGCAGTGGGGTATCATTTCCTGTCTTGACGCTTTCATCATTACAAATGCAGTTTTCTAGTGAATGGAGTCCAGCAAAGCAGTGCTGTGAGAGCTTTTGCAACTTTCACCATTTATTACTTCCCCAATATCACTGTCTGTCTGTCACTTTGCCTACGGCTTGTAATGAACAAAGTGACTCACTAAAACACGTTCAACTTTACTGAGCATTTTTCCGGTACTTAAATGTGACAAAAAAATGCTAGCAAAGTTAATCACGTTAATAATTGTGCTTGCATTCGCATTACTTGCTTGAGTCAGATTAATAAATTGAAAATTGGCTATGACAACACTTCAATTTTCAGTGCAGACTGCTAACGAAGCCATAAAGCGTGCTCCGACTACTGCTATTTCACTATGGGGCGCGTCAAACTCGACGGTGGCTGCCTGAATGAGCATTTTGGGCCTCACTAAGCTAATGATGTCTTATATTTGTTCTCTTAATTGCATTACTTGTGTGAGCCAGATAACAAAATAAACAATGCAACCACATGAATGTGCTTTGGCATTCAAGCTGCTGACAGTGGCTGTCAGTTTCGTGTTGTCTGCTGCTATTTCACCACCACTCGCTATGACATGACTGTGATTTCCAGTGCAGGCTACTAACAGAACCATAAAGCGTGCTCTGACTTCTGCTATTTCACTATGGGGCGCGTCAGACTCGACGGTGGCTGCCCGAATGAGCATTTTGAGCCCGCCTACGATAATCAGGGTTAACAATAGTGTTTCAATTCAGATATGCCAGCATTTAGATGTGTTTCTATGCCACTTCTTAAATCGAGCACAATGTGTGCAGGACGGTGCTTATCAGAATTGAGCTTCTATTATAAGGAATATGCCATAAATGGAACTGCTTATTTATTTGAGAGGTCACGGAGTGGATGGTTGGCTGTTGCGAACCCACCGGCAAAATTTTGGTAGCCCTAATAAGGGCTGTTCTTTTGTTAATAAGAAGCCTTTATGCTTCGTCGAGTGGCTTAATGCCAGACCGCTCGCAGTCGGAGTCGCTTTTTTCAGTGTCATCTTCACCCAGCTGGATTATGATGGGTTAAATGTGCTCACTCCTAGACGTGTCAAGTCTGAACTTTGCCTCCAAGTCCATCACATGCTGAATGCTCTTCCTCCAGTCTTCCGCCGTTACCAGCTTGATTTTCTCGCTCAAGATGACGTCGACCGTGGACAGCTTGAAGTCTCTGTTGTCCGCAGCGATGCCATTTTTGACCTTGGCCCACACAAGCTCAATGGGGTTAAATTCGCAGTGGTACGGCGGGAGCCTGAGTACAATGCAACCGGCCCTTACAGCTGTGTTGTCTACGATGTAGCTCAGAAAGCGTGACTTTACAGATGCCACCAGCTCAAGCAGCTGCTTCTTTATCATCCTTTCACCGTAGGTGATATTCTTGCTTGTGAGCCACTCCTGGCCCGGTATTTTGTAGCGATTCCTTTAAAGTAATAATGACTTTTCGCGCTTATCGCGCTTTGGCAATGGTCAGAGTGACGGTCCGCTCACGATATCAACGTTGATATCGTGAACACAGTCCTTTCGCTGACACCGAGCATGTCGGCGCCAAACTTGCTCGTGTCCTCCACGCTGCGTTCAGGCTGCCTGTTACGCCAAAACGTGTAGCAGTGGAAGATCATGTTGCGTGAATCGCTGTTCAGGATGTGGCCGCCCTTGTTCTTGCCGAGGCTTCTTGGTGGTGTGGTCATCGAGGCGACACAAGGATCGCGTTCCGATGTCACCTCGCTGGGCTCCACGGAGGAAAACTGACACGGAATGCCGCGCGCGACCGTGCGCGAGCTCACGAGATCGCAGGTTCGCAACCGCGAAAAAAAATATTAATTAAAAATAAGCCCAACACATTAAAAAAATAAGGTTGTGCAAACACACAAAAAGTATATATGAATCTTATGCTATTAATCCAGCGACTGCTACGCCCGGTGCCGTCGATCTTGCTCCGTAGCAGACGACGCACAGCGTTGTAGAAGGCACGGAGTTATTTTTCTCTCGCGATCCGGCATGTGCTGTAGCATTTCCATCATGATAGTTTTACCAAACCACTCGTCAAGATACACAAATCTTATTTATAAGGACAAATACGCGTTTTAGAAGCAGTCACAATTTTTTGAGCGGGACTATTTCTTTAGTCGCGGAGAAATTGGCTGCTGCGCTTCGGTCAACTGGGCGGGGCCTCCTCCTGTCTTCTGAAGTTGTACCCGACTATATAGTGTGCGTGCACGCAACGTTCATGCCAGCAGCAGAAGGAATAACACTGCCCTGACTCCGCATCCGAGCCGATTGAGCGGAGCGTGACGGTGCGCCCACTTGGCTGTCGTTTATGTTGCAGCCAAACACCCTGCGCGTCTCTGAAAACCTTGTAAACCGCCACGCGCGGACCGCGCATGTACGTTGATACCGTAACAGTGTGACAGCGGCGGCGACAGCACTTTCAATCATCTTAAGGTATGCCGAAGGTAATCAGCAGCTTCAAACATTCTAGTTATGGGCTCCGAATGACGGCAACCACAGCAACGAACTGTCAGCCGCATCCACGATGCTAAATGCGGCCAAGCTACTGCGGTCGCTGCGCGGGTCATAAAAAGAGAAAGAGAGAGAAATCATATGTGAGAGATAAACCTGTTAGAATGGCAACATCCCCATCGTTTATGTCTATGGCCTGCGTGCCACAACGAAAAGAAGAGAAAAAAAAAATGCCGCCATACAACAGACTCCTGTTTCCAATGCGGACACTGCCACCTCTTGACCCACGCGCCTCTCTTCTCAGCCCGTCGTCTTCCTCGGGGGTCAAATACACAAGGAAACAAGTTATCATTTCTAGTCAAACTCTCCCTCCACTCCCCTTTACCTATTTTCAAGGTCATAAAGAAAGTACTGTAGCCCACCACTGTCCGTTGTTACCCCTGAGGAAGAAGCCAAGTTGGCTCCGAAACGTCGAATTTTAATAAATCCACTATTTGGTCCGCGACGTTCTTAAACTCTTAATCAATTAGCCCAACCAAACAGGTAATTCTGTCAAAATGTTTAGCAGCCAGCAAATTTCAGTAGCGCAGAAATTAGGTTTAGCCCGTGTTAGGGACAAATAATAGCAGACCGTAGTCATCAAAAGCACTGGCTCGAAATCGAACAGTGCTAGCTTGGCTCCTGGCAGCTCCGTTGGGAGGCGACTTCTGAAGCTTCAGGAGTCTTTTAATCAAGACAAGAGGCGCCAGCGGTGAACCACTAGATGCGTTCACCAGGGGAAGAAAACAGTTTCCGGCCGTTTCGGTTTCTCGTTGAGCCCGCTGTACTTTTCGCGGGTTCTTATTTCGAGCGCGGTTCGCTTTTCAGGATTGTTGGCCTTCGCGAAGTCATGAATTATGTAGCTCTCGTCTGAAAAAGCTTGTTGTTATTCATCACTCCAGAACAATGTTACCCAGTCCCAATTTCATTAAATACGCTTTAGTTTTATTGCTTTTAAAAGGACGATATGCTTCAGCGTTCTTGTATACGGGCTGCAATAATATTGCCGATCCAGGAAAAAAAAAAACTCTTACCGGTTGGATCAAAGCTGTGTTCGGCTTGCTGAGACCTTGTCCACATTCTGCTCTCGTTTTACAAAACCGCAAATTGGAACTGTCCGACTGCTTTCAAGCGCTGAAGGTACTTTTATGTGTGTGTGTGTGTGTGTGTGCGCTTATGCGTTTTCGCATTGGTTTGTGCGAGCTTTTCGTTCGTAGAGCCTCTTTGTCACAGGGATGCCGCCTTCTCTAATTTCTCCAATATAATTATTTTGCAACGAAAATTTCTAGTGTAATAACTTTTTGTGAATGTGGGCCCGAGTTTTTAATGCTCAGCTTTCCTACTGCAGCGGCGCAAAGTTGGAAACCGCAACGTTGCAATGAGTGGCATCATTGAAGGTACATCAAATGCTATACAGGGGCCGTATTTTGTAAGCATTCTTTCCTCTGATTTTATTTTTTTATTTTCTTCATATTGTAACGGATTGGAGGGATTTATTTACAAGATTGATGGATGGTTAGCGTAGCGCAAGGGACAGGACGGTCATCCAAGCCCAACAGGCAGCGGCCAGCTCCTCGCGCACCCTTCTACTTCCTCTTCCTTAGGCTGCGCCGTGCAGCGTGACAATTTCTCCGGGGGCAGACGAAGCTCGCCGAGCGAGTTACACAGCAGCGTGACAATTTCTCTGGGGGCAGACGAAGTTCTCCGAGCGAGTTACATAGCCCGATGGCGGTACAGTTTGAGTCGGGCGATGTGCACGACTTGCGTGTTACGTGACCGCCGGTTGTGTGAAGTCACTCTTGCGATGACGTAGGTCACGTCACTCAGTCGTTTCAGTATAACGTATGGGCCAGTGTATCGAGACAGAAACTTCGTGCACAGCCCCTTTTTCCGCACAGGTGTCCAAAGCAAAACAAAGTCCAGGAGCATATGTGACGAGCACATGTCGAGCGTCATAACGAGTCTTGGCACGATCTTGAGAGGAGAGAGTCCTGAGGCGGGCCATTCGACGCGCTTCTTCGGCACGACATAAAGTCTGGCTTAATGAGTAGTCATCGTGTGGCGACCAGGGAAGGATGGTGTCGATAAAGCTTTGGGGGTTGCGAGCATAGAGAAGAAAGAAAGGCGCATAGCCAGTGACTTCGTGCTTGGCAGTGTTGTAAGCGTACGTAACAAATGGTAAGATTGAGTTCCAGTTTTTGTGATCGGTGGAGACATACATGGCAAGCATGTTGGTCAGTGTACGATTCATGCGCTCAGTGAGTGCGTTTGCTTGCGGATGGTAAGGGGTCGAATGCCGGTAATTAGATCCACAAAGACGTAGTAGTTCTTCAACAACGTCCGCAGTAAACTGCCGTCCACGATCACTATATAATCACAACGCGTGGAGCACCATGGCGGAGAATGACGGAGTACAGCAGGAACGATGAAACGTCTGCTGCTGTAGCCGAAGCGAGCGCCGCTGTACCAGTGTACCGGGTCAAATAGTCCACACACACAATAATCCAGCGACGACCAGAAGTAGACTTGGGGAAGGGACCTAGCAAGTCGACACCAACTTTTTCAAATGGCACGGTCGGCGGTTTAACTGGCTGCAAGGCACCCGCAGGAGGCGTGGTTGACTGCTTATGGCGTTGGCAAATGGCACAGCTGGAAACGTACTGCTTCACCGTCTTCCAGAGCTTGGGCCAATAGAAACGCTGGCGCAGTCGGTGAAGTGTCCGAGCAAAGCCAAGGTGACCTGACGTAATGTCATCGTGCATGGTGTGAAGTATGATAGGCCTCAACTTCTGGGGAACCACGAGCAGAAGTGGAGCGCCTTCAGCAGAATAATTCTTCTTATACAATAAATCTTCGAAAATAATGAAAGGTGAGCCGCGTGCAGGTGACCGAGCGGCGTCAAGAATATCTCGAATAGAAGGGTCATGCTGTTGCTCACGCTTGAAGGCGGTGGCATCAGGAAACTCTGCGGAGATGGCAAGGCGGTATTCATCTAAGTCATCGTCCGTATCTCGCGTGCTTGCTGACGGAAGGCGAGATAAACAGTCAGCATCGGTGTGACAGCGACCACTCTTGTAAGGGATAGAAAAGTCGTATTCCTGAAGCCGTAATGACCACCGAGCTAATCGGCTAGATGGATCGCGTAGTCCAACCAACCAGCAAAGAGAACGGTGGTCTGTCACAATCGTGAAGTGGCCGCCTTACAAGTATGGTCGAAACTTGTAGGTGGCGAAGACTACCGCGAGGCATTCCATTTCTGTTACGGTGTAATTCCGCTCAGTCTTCGTAAGAGTACGGCTTGCGTAGGCGATGACTTGTTGGCGTCCGCTATGTATCTGTAAGAGTACAGCTCCAACACCCAGAACACTAGCATCGGTATGAAGCTCAGTTGGGGCCTCTGGGTCAAATTGGCGCAAAATTGGAGCTGAGGTGAGCAGAAATTTTAGTTGACTGAATGCAGACTCACATTCAGTAGTCCATCTAAACGGTGAGTCCTTGTGAAGGAGTGACGTGAGCGGATGAGCTAGGCGTGCAAAGTCCTTAATGAAACGGCGAAAGTACGAACATAGTCCCAGGAAGCTGCGGAGGTCTTTCACCGTCTTCGGCTGTTTGAAGCCACGAACTGCCGGAAGCTTCTGGGGGTCTGGGCGGATGCCTTCTTTGTCGACGAGGAAACCCGAAACAAGCGTTTGACGTTAAAGTGGCACTTTTTGGAGTTTATGATCAATGCCGCTCGCCGTATGCAGTCAAGCACAACTTCGAGTCGTTGGTTGTGCTCGTGGAATGTCTTGCCGTAAATGACAACGTCGTCAAGGTAACACATACAGATTTCCCATCGAAGTCCCCGCAGGATGGTGTGCATGAATCGCTCGAATGTCGCCGGAGCATTACACAAACCGAAAGGCATTACGTTAAACTCGAAGAGTCCGTCTAGCGTTACGAAGGCAGTCTTCTTGTCTGGCGGGTGCATCGGTGTTTGCCAGTAGCCTGAGCGCAGATCGACAGAGTAGAAGTACGAGGCAAATGTAACTAGTCAATGGCGTCATCTATACGTGGCAGAGGATACACATCCTTCTTCGTCTCTGCGTTTAGGCGTCTGTAATCAACGCAGAATCGCCACGAATCGTCTTTCTTCTTGACCAATATGACTGGATCCGCCCAGGGACTATTGGACTCCTGGATGACGCCTTTCTGTAGCATGTCTGTAACTTGCTTGGCGATCACGTAGTCTCGGCAGGAGACACGTAGTATGGTTTTTGTCGTATTGGCGACGCTGTTCCAGTATTGATGCGGTGGTGTACGCGGGAGTGCGGTGGTGACTTCAGATGCTTTTGAGCAAAGTCAAACACTGACACATAGCAGGCAAGGAGTTCTTGGAGCGCGTGTTGGTGGGAAGAGGGGAGCGATTTATTAATCATGCTCCTAAATTTTGATGAGTGGTCACTGAGTGGCGAGCTTGCGTCCATAGAAATAGCAACCGCACGAATGCTCGCAACACTATCTTCTTCAAATCGTGCTACCTTCAGTCCGGCAGGCAAAACAACTGACTCGGAGGACACATTCGCCGTCCAAACGTGAGCACAACCTTCTCTGACTTCGATCAGTGACCGGGAGACAAGTACATTCTTCTTTAGAGTGTTGACGTATTCAGCTTCAATTAATCCACAGCAGGAACCAGTACGAACGCGCGACGAGGTCACAGGGATGAGCATTGCCGTCTGCGCAGGCAAAAGTACATCAGTGGACACGGAAAATACTTCTTGACGATCGGATGGAAAGTAGTCTAGCGTGGGTGGTTTGGTATCGCTGCTGAGTGAAATTTCACCAGCCCTGCAGTCTAATGTTGCTCCACACTCCCGTAAAAAGTGAATACCAAGAATTATGTCATGCGTGGCGCGGGCTAGTACAATAATTTCCGTTCGAAATGTCTTTCCACCAACGGATATCACAACGAAACACACTCCCACAGGACGTAACAGCTCACCGCCAACTCCGCGAAACGTGGTATTTCCATCCCAAGCAAACACCACTTTCGGTCCAAGGCGATTCTTGAACGCAAGACACATCACAGACACAGAAGTACCAGTATCTACTAAAACCACAGTATTAACACCATCGACACAAACGCACACTTTGTTCTTCACCATGACGACAGACGGAGGCATTTGAAAAAGTGACCGTCCCGCGACCTAACCTCCATCGGTCGCACCAGCTAGTTTCCCTAGCTGGGGCGGCGTAGGCGAGCGGTGACGTGGAGATGGCGATCGACGTGTCCGAGTCGGCGGTGGAGTCAGGCTGCGGTCGGACACGGGGGAGTCATTCCTTGGCATGTGTACGTGTAGTCTCGATGTGGCTGGCGGAAAGGGACAAATGGTTGCCAGGATGTAGCTTCTTGCATGCGAGGCGCATACGCGCGATCTCGCGGAGCACGCTGAGGGCGAGGGCGGCAATACCTCGCGATGTGTCCCTGAGCCCCGCAGCTGTAGCACACAGGTGGGCTGCGATTTTCATTGATGTTGGGTACAAACCTCCAAGGCGTATTGTAGGCGGGAGATGACCCACGTCGAGGCTGTCTGTCATGTCGCCGTTCAAAACTCGTTGCTTGTGGCTGGATCATGGTGCTCTGGGCATGGGCGTTGTCGGAAACGGGGCGGTCACCGCAGGCAGGTCGCGGCCAGGCCGCCGGCGCCTCCAAGTAGCGCTCATCAACGGAGCATTGGTGGCACACGCGGTTGGCATCTGGGCCTTGAAAATGAGCCAGTTCATCTCTAATAACTTGCCGTACCAAAGCAGCCAGGTCCTTAGAGGCAGATACGTCCACACTTGCTATGTTGGTCACGTTGTCCAGCCGACCAAACTTCGGAAGAATACGGCGTGTCTTCAGAGCCTCGAACGTACGACAGTGACGCCTTAAGTCGGACGGGGTAGTGAGGTCTTCCTTAGAGATAAAAAAAATTGTACACATCTTCGGCAATTCCTTTGAGTAGGTGTCCGACCTTGCCCTCGTCCGACATATTTGCGTTCACAATTCCGCAAAGCTTCAGGATTGCCCCTAAAGTGTCATTACCGGAGTTCAGTTACCCACATAATTTGACGATTCTGTAGCGTTGCCTTTAACATTTTAACTTTTGTTGTGGCTAAAAAGCTTACGTCATCATTGTTGGCGCTGACGTGCGCGTCTTTTAATTTATACTTTCGCTTTATTTCAGCAAATCCTGACGATAGGAAGACAAGCGCATTAGAAGCACAAACGGCGACTGCCTCATTCGTGTTTCCTCACTTCTACATTTTTTTTTAATTTCCGCTGAGAACACCACGCACAGACACAACATATTTAAATATATAGACAGGACAAAGTTTATTATATTTTTTTTAAAGAGAAGGAGGTAGCCAACTAAATGGATAGCCTATGCCAAGAGAATGAATATGTTGATGTATCTTCATCTCACGTCAAATTACTTTACGTGCTTTTTTGACCCTGAAAAAAACCTTAAGACTTCCGTGACCCCTTAGGCAGTCTTCTATCGACGGCGTGTGAAAAGCACGTGAGTGATATGTGTCTGAATATTGATTCTCTTTCCAGTAGGCAATGCTAACGACTGGCGACAAAAAAGAAAGAAAAACTCTCCTAATTGTGTACGACATTTACGCATTATGATTAAAAACATCGTGCCTCTTGCATGCAGAGGCGATACATACGGGGTGTTTCAACAAACACTTTCAAAAAAATTTTAAAGGTTGCCTGTTGCAGATAACACAATTATAGTTCATGAGCTGCTCTACTCGATGAGGTGGACATAACTTGCACAAGAAATTGAAATTCATAATGAACTAATTAAAAAAATTCACCGATTAGGTTTTTAACATCTTAACTTATGGCCCGTGTTGCAATTTACAAATTCTAGCCGACGAATTCGCAAGGCGGATGCTCTAGGAACTAATTGTCAGGATGGCACCAGTTTCGAGATATTCATTCCCGAGCATTGCGGAGAAATGCATTGGCGTTCCAGTTACTTTTGTGCTCACTCGCCGTGGTTGATTAGTTGCTATGGTGTTGGACTGCTGAGCATGAGGTCGCCGCATCAAATCACGGCTACGGCGGTTGCATTTCGATGGGGGCGAAATGCTAGAACACCCGTATACTTAGATTTAAGTGTACGGTAAAGAATCCCAGGTGGTCTAAATTATTCCAGAGTTCTCCACTACGGCGTGCCTCATAATCAGATCGTGGTTTTGGCACGTAAAATCCCATAATTTGTTCTATCCATACTTTTGTGCTTCGATGTTTTGTTGAGAAAGTGACTGGCACGCCAATGCATTTCTCCGCCAAGTCAGAGAATTAATATCTCGACAACGGTGTCAGCCTGAGAATCAGTTCCAAGTGGATCCGAACTCCACGGTTAGAATTTGTTAATTGCAACATCGGCCATAAGTTAATTAGCTAAAAACTTAATTGGTTAATTTTGTTACTTAGTCGATTATGCATTTCAATTTTCTGTGCAAGTAATGTCTGCCTTTTCGAGTAGACGAGCTCATGAACTAGAACTGTGCTATCTGTCACAGGCCACCTTTAAAAATTTTCGAAAGTGTTGGCTGAAACACCTTGTATATAGAATTCACTCAGTAACCGAAATGATGCCAAGCCGGATTCACTCGAAATCAGAATAAATACAAGTCTAGAAGTCGTGCGCAGCAGCGCTTATACTCGGACTCAAAGTACTAAAAAAAAAAAAAAAAAAAAAAAAAAAAAAAGAGTGCAGTTTGGCCGGGAAGGCGAAGCAGTATTAAGTAGAATACAATGACACGAAGGAAGATTCTTACCGTGTAAATCAGTGTAAGGATCGCACCCGTGTAAGGGCCGCACCCACCACTTGACATCTAATATATAAAACAAAAGACATCCAACCGAGAAGCAATCGCGTTCCGTGCGCTGATTCTGATCAGGCTTAACAGCGAATTGTCGCGCGCAGCGTACTTTCGCGCGTCGCTACTGGATGTCGAGAGGAGGCGATCGCGGAGGTTTACGGCGGATTTCATACTCGTAGTTAGAAAAATGAGGTCAAATGGCCTTGTCCCATGAAAGGCTCGTCAAAATCGTGACAGAAAAGTGCGGCCTTTACACGAGTCTATACGTTAGTTATAGGAGCCATATATATTGTAGTAAACATTCACCTAAAATTAAAATAGTAAGCATAGTGTAATGCACGGACAATGTAAACCTGTAAATACCTCACTGGATGACCTCGAGCACTCGCTTTCACAACGCAAGCATTATGACGAACGCCAGCAGTGGAGGCGAAGACGCCATTAATCAAAAATGACGCAAAACGATTAGTACACAGTTCTTGGAGACAGAGCATGAGAGGCATGCCGTGTTGCGCAATGACACTTGCTGAGCGCTGCCTATGCAACTTTTCGATTGACGACGAAGACCGCAAACATGTTTTCATATTTGCGAGATAATGAAAGTCCGTCTCCTGTAACAGGCACACAAACCTGTTAAACAAGGTCGTTCGAATTACCGCAGAGGAAAACAGGTGTCGTGGTACCTGCTTCCTTCGCGCAGTAATCATGAGGCGGAAATTTCGCACGAAAGCGCGCTAATCGAACCTTCCACTTTGCAAATAGCAAACTTGCATTTTTGTCGCTTTTGTAGCGTTAGCTACACTGGCCTAGCCAAGCCCGTTTCGCGCGGCACATCAAGAGCCGTGCTGCGCATGCGCAAGGATCAGTGATGTCACACGGCTTGCGCACCGGAGCCACCGGAGCCGGCACCTCTCGCGCACTCCGCCGCCGCCGCGCGCGACTCACCGCCGCCGGTCTGCGCATTCCAGAGGAGTGACGTCGTAGCCGTGGTAGACGCACTGGCGCCGGCGCGCGCTCGCTGTGCAGTCGCCGTCTGACACTGCGCTGGAGCCGCTGCGCTTCTGACTGGTGTTTGTGTGTGTCATTGGAGCAGCAGTAAGCATGACAATCAAGCTAATCCTTGACAATCTAGACAACCAGGAAAGCTAAGAATAATCAGCTGAACCTTTGCTAACGCTACGTATATCCTGGCATAGCCGAGCTAAGCCACTGCAACATTTTTTCTTTTCTTTTTTTTCTTTTTTTTTTTACTTTGACACTTGTCTATAATGCCTATGATAACGTGCAACTCATTTGATGTCCATAAACCCAGAAGCCTTTCAATGTCCTATTGCATGAGCTTGAGAAGTTCAGTAACGCTTTCTTCGATATTTCTCTAATTCAACAGAGAATATAGCTATAATACTGCCCTTTCTGTTTTGTCGGCCTTATAACGAAGAACGTTGTAACCAAGATCACTCGCTACACGTGTGGGCGAATCTCTTGATTATATTTAGAACCATTGGGGAAGGCAAAACAGATAAGCTTTCCGCGTGGGGTCTCACGAAAGATAGGCTAAGATACAAACTTACAGAAGTAACAAAAATGGGACGGCTTTCATAGTTGTCGGATAGAGTCGTTTTGCAATATAAGTATAATGGTGTGCGTGTGTGTGTGTGTGTGAGTGGGGGGGGGGGGGGGGGAGGGTAAGGTGAGGGGGACCATTTCTGAGAAACGAGTGAATGCAAATGGCAGAACATCGTTCCTGTTCTAAAAGGGAAAATAAATAATATGCTGGTTGTGCGATATGCACCGTGGCATGTTCTGTGTCAACTTTGCTACATAAGCTTAATCACAAAGGGTTCAAAGCTGGTTGTCACGACTTCTCGAGCTAAAACTGACCATGTTTACAGGTGAAGAACGATGACCTGCCAAATGCGAGACTTTCTTTTTTCTATTTAAGCTTGCGTGTCATAGGAGAAGGAAGGGGAATCTCGCGAAGACGAGCTGCTTCTATTTAAACAGCGGTTGCTACCTGGTGTTTCCGCTTGTTTGCTCATCGCAGCTGAGCCCTTGCCGGTTTACCAAAGCCAAGAGCGAATGGAAGCAACGAATATTCCGAACGGAAACCAAACTGATCTTGCATGCATAGAACGGTGGCCCAGGGAGCTGTTTCCAAATTGACTCGCGGTTGTCCACAGTGATCGATCAGGCCCAGGTCGGGAGCATGAAGGCGGCTGCAGGGGGACACAAAGATGGGAGTGATAGCAAAAAGAATGAAAAAAAAAGGAAGAGATGGGGGGGGGGGGGAGAGAGAGAGAGAGAGAGACCACACAGAGACAACGAAGTAGACCAACGCGGGGGAAAATAAAGAAAAAAGAAAGTGAAGCACAGGAGGAAAGGGTGCGGCACGAACTGTGGTGAGAGACTGGTTCAATTAGAATAATCGTTTTTGTTATTAATTCATTGCTCGGGCCCCGGCCGACAGGCGCTGAACAATTACACTGAGTACGCGACGATTTGTGGTTACCACGCGTCGTCCTTTCTCTCGGGCCGTCGTTACTTTGTTCTCCGAAACTTCCTTTTTTCTTCTTCTTCTCTTACTCTTTCTCTCCTCGTCTCTCCTTTCCGGCAGGAACGGAGTGGGCATACATTGTCGGCGAAATTAATAAAGCTGCTCGAACAATAGGGGTGCGGCCAACCCGGCCGCTGGACCCCTTACACCACCGCTCCCACTCGGCTAGTCGTCAATCCTTATTGGTCGGGAGTGGAAAAGCGAAAAATGAAAACATCTCACTTACAAGAAATTAAAATATTTTCCAGAAAAAAAAACACTGCGTAGATTTAAAACGAAAGCTCAGTTCGGGCAGAGCAAATTCTTTATTTCGTAGGTCGTATATTTGTATTTGTCTGGCGCTTATCCCGAATTCTTTTGCCGGCTAAATGACAGTCCCGAAGAAAGTGCAAGTGCGGTTCGATTCATTATTCTTTTCCCCGTCCAGTCATCCATTACGCGGGAACTGAAAGCAAAAGTATATGCATATTTTTTTCACCTAGGGCTCTTCTGAGCATCAATTAATGGTTTCGGTATTAATTAAGGTATCTTTATGTTAATGATCAAGGCAAGAAGGTACGGAAGGCTGTGGAAATTACAATGAAGACATCACCTGCGCAGCGAGCCTAGTATATAACTTGATTTACCGCACGCACGTCCGAGCTTTTGTTACATCTTTTCTCCTCCATTAATTCCCACGCCCGTTCCGTGCAAGGCTGACAGAGGCTTGCGACGGGTATATCATCGACCTGACATTTAATTTGGCACGCTGCGCGGGAACTTCGCGCTAAATATGCAGAGAACAGAAATCTGTTATGTTCGCGTCTACAGGTGCTGCGTTCTCACAATGTCGCATAATATGTGTTGTGCCTATGAAGTAAACATAGCTCAGCTAACGGACACTGATTGACCACAAGCAATGCTGAGCATTTTTTAATGTCATCGACTCATTTTGATAAGATTGAAGATGACAGTAATTCTTCGCCCGGCCTTCTGCTACTGTAATTTAATAGATGACGAAACAAACATCACATGAAACAAAATGGGTTAAGATGAAGTCAAACTGATGGCAGTTTAATTATCGATTTATTGATAGAATTACTGTTTATTAATTTATAGTTCGATTGGCTGATGCGCTCTCAGTAATCAAGGCTCATCTACGCAAAGCGGTACATACATGGAAGAAGTCCGTATAAAACAGGTGGTATTGTGGGAGCGAAAGTAATATTAGTGAAGCTGGCTGGCTAATGAGAATCAGCTTTTAAGAACCAAATGCTTTGCGAGTTCGGCCCCAGAATTGTGTGCCTGAGCCGCATTTGTAATGATTATTCTCGTTTTTCGTTCTTTTTGGCCCTCTTCATTGACTCGCATCAAGTCGCGCTTCCGCCATCGCTGGAATCGGACCCTCGGCGATAAGAAACGAATAGAATGGGAAGAAAAAAAAACCTTTTAAAACACCATAGCTGACTGCAAATAGGCTGAAATACATTCCAAGAGCGTTATTGAATGCGACGTTGAAAGTGGATTTGCAGGATGCGCTCCACATAACATCCTTGAAAGGGAGGTAGCTGTCCCATCAGAGGTTAACAAGACGTGTTGGTGGGTGAGTTAGTTCATTCTAATACACACATTAAAAGAGCGCAAAGAAAAAGATGTAATGACAAGATAGAGAACAGCATGGTCGCTCAACTAACAATTGATATCATTTCGAAAAGAATGAAGAAAACAGTCGAGTCTCCCTTTTTTTTTTTTTTTTTTTTTTTTTTGCACGTGTAGGCAATGAACGTGTGCCTTACTTCTTCCCTAAGTATATATTTTGTTGAGCGTCTGTGCTGTTCTCTGTATCTCTCTCTCTCTCTCTCTCCTTTCTTCTTCGTTCTTTGAATCATCAGTAGCATCGGAGGTTCCTCCGCTGAAGCGTGCATGGTTGATATGGATGCGAAGGGGTGCCATATTGATCAACAGTACATTTAGCTGCCTAACTGGACAGTCTTAAGTAACGGTTCATCGGCAATGGGGCCTTTGAGGAACCCTTACAAAAATGGTTCTTGAATTTCTGATTACATCTTGATATGTTTTTGATGATACATCAGAGTGTTATCATAAACTCAACAGCTGATGACTTTTAACATCAAGTTGGCAGCAGTCACTCAGTAGAGAATACACATCACGATTTCTGCAGAGAAACCTATGCAGATTTGCAACTTATGTTCCTGATGTATAAACACTACAGACATTTAACATCAAGTTGTCAGCAGTCACTCAGTAGAGAATACACATCACAATTTCTGCAGATAAACCTATGCAGATTTTCAGCTTATATGCCTGATGTATAAACACTACAGCCATTTAGCATCAAGTTGGCAGCAGTCACTCAGTACAGAATAGACATCACAATTTCTGCAGATAAACTGATGCAGATTTTCAGCTTATATGCCTGATGTATAAACACTGAAGACATTTAGCATCAAGTTTCCAGCAGCCGCTCAATAGAGAATGCACACTATGATTTTTGTAGTTAAATGTACAGAGGCTTTTATGGCGTTCACTGATGTATAAACACATCCTATATAGATGTATGCTATATAACCCATCCGTGTAGTGTTCCAATATAATAAAAAACGAAGATTTTTATGATTGGTTTGATAAAGCAGAGGTTTAAGATTTTCGCTTCAATTAAGTGCAACTGTTGCTATTTTTGTGGTGAAGAGACCGCAGATTAGTGATGCTTGATCGGTTTTTTTTTTTTTTTTTTTTTTTTTTTTTTTTTTTTGCGCACGTGTTCTCACGGCGTCATCGCCGTTAATATGTGCCAAACGGCAGGACGGCGAGTATTTTTTTTTTTTTTAGTTTTGCCGAAAATGCAAAAATTTCGGGAGCTACGATAGGAGACATGTTCAACTTGGAACCAGCGCGTGCTCGCGCCGATGCACCGCGACACAAGCCTGCGCTAGCCCACCGGCGACACAAACATCAGCTCGCAAAATAATTTCCGCTAGATAAAGTGATGCGTATACATTACATCATATGAAAAGCGATGTCTACTGTCAAACGTTGAGCACCAACGAGGGATCCGATACTTGACCAACTCAGCTGCAGTGCACTGCGACATACGGTGCTCGGTGAACCCGCTCAGCTATGCAGATATCGCGCTCGACAGCGCCGCGAATATCACCGTATATTTTCTTTGTGTGAAATTATTGTGAGCATATGGTAAAGTGGCAACAACGGTAACAGAATATTGCAGGTGCTGCCTGTCGGTAGTTCGTTGCGAAGCGCCGTGAGCTTCGAGCTACGAAGGTAAGGGGAGAAGGCCTAGCGACGATGTCGGCGCCCCCGAGCGATCAGTGGTGGTGATCAAGGCTGCCGGCGATAGGACACAGTGACCGCTCTTCTGTCGTTGACTGACCAAGTCGCTGTACGGCTGCCGCAGAAATTCAGGACTCATCCTCTGCCGTTCGCGAGCATAACAGCCATCGAACGGCGGCCCGCGAACGACAAACGGCGCGCGGCAAGCTGCCGTGGACGCGCCTGTACACCGCGAGCCGGCTCGGACACGTACCGCTTCGTTTACGCACGCTGCCGCATAGCAGCCGGTTTTTCATTTCTGTGCGAAATTAGGCAAGAACATTTTCTAGCAATATCATCAGTAAGTATTTTGCAAACGCTAGCGGTCGTTTTGTGAAGCGGCATCCATCCGCAACTGCTTAAAAGCGAGAGCTGTTAGAGAGGCTTAAGTCATCGACGCGCCCGTGCTAATTAGTGGTCGCTAGTTGAAATGCGTGTTTATATATTGCGGTTTTATATTAACAGGTACGTGTCCTGTTAACGTGCCTACTAGCTCACTCTATTGTTACAAGCATTATGTTGAGATTTAATGCTTAATTTCGTTGACAAGAGGCGCTCCTACTGGCACCGACTGGTGGTGAAAACTTCATGGGTATATATACAGCAAAGCAAACATCATTGCGTGTGTGTATGTCGGTTGTAGCAGTGTGTGTGTGTATGTTGGTTTAGTTGTAGTGGAGTATGTGATGATTGAGGTGCCATGATGTGTGATTCAGTTGTACGTGGGAGTATTGTGATGCTTGAGGTGCCATGATGATGTAATACCGTTATCTCGTACTAAAAAAAAAAAAAAAGGTATAAATAGGCTCGAAAAAAAAGAGAAACATTTTTTTTGCTTTTTTTGTTTTTCAGCGCCATCTGTCGGTTTATGCAGTAACTACTGTGTTTAGTGATCTAAGCCTTTCTGAAATGTGGTAATCAAGGATGCACCACAAATGCAGTAATCAAGAATGCACCACAAATACAGTAATCAAGAATGCATCAGAAACGCGGTGGCCAAATACATGCAGAAAGTTATCAAGTACTCATCACAAAAAAGCATCAGAATGTAACCACAATTTCGGTAGGTTTGATGAGAATTGTATACAGCTATTAATCAGACTTTCAGCAAAAATTTTTATAAGGGAACACTCGTATTCTTTGTTTTCGCCTAAAATAGATACGGGTGAAAAATAGATAAGGGCATGTGTGAAAAGGGCATGCTAGATAATGGCATGGGTGAAAAATAGATAAGGATCTCGATCATTTTCGCTTTTGCCCTGCGGAATGGCATGTGCACGCTGTTTAAATAACTATATCGTGCCTTTCCGCTTCGTGCGCCCTCAGCGTCACACGTCTAGAGCGGAAGGTTCACATAGGTGTCGCCAAATGCGTGCACTGGCGATTTTTACCGGCGAGTTCTTTCCCTAACTGCAGGCGACACGCCAAGTTTTAGGCAGCGGCTCACGATTATGATCATTTTTGCTGTTGCCTCGGTACGCCGGGCACCGATGCTATGCGGAACGGCGCGTAATTTCGCCCCTTAACCCGAAAGTGCGCCGCTGATTAATAGACCTCCCTGGCGCGTGCGTTGTACTAAATCTCTAGCTATTAAAAGTGACTCGAAGTGGTGGAAAACTTTTCGGTGCGTAAAAACGGGCGCCTGCTCGGTGCATGCAGGACTCATCGCGCACAGCTCCGCGCGCTCTGCCACGTTGATACACTAAAAAGAAAAGGGAAAAAAAGAAGGAAACTGAAAGGAAGTGCGGAAATCCCCAGCGACCCGGAACGTTTTTTTTTTTTTTTTTCGCTGGATAAACATACCAAAGATGAGCTGGAGTGAAACGAAAATAAATTTAAAAAAAGAGATGGAGGGAAAAGAGGAAGCACCGGGCTGTATCCGTATCTTGCAGCTATAGGCGTACAGGTCCTTAAAAAATGCTTCTAATTTTCCCTATTCACATATTTATAAATTACTATGTTTTATTTTCTGTACTTCTTGTTGCTTCAAAATTTTAGCGATGCGCGAGCGGCGCGAACACGTCTGCAAGGAAAAAAATGAATAAGAAAAAAAAAAGGCATCGTGGTTTAGGTGGAATAAAAAGAAGCGCTCGATGTGCGTGCAGGAATAAGAATCCCAACAGAACAAATTAGACTAACTTTCTCAGCAGAGTCCAATGTACCGTTAAATGTAATTTAGGATTTTTTTATTATTACGCGCTACAACTGTCTTCTTTGTCGCTGTCTCTTTTCTGCTGTTTTGTGCGGTATAGTTGTATCGGATGATGTTTGCGTTTTTAAAAACCTTATTGACGCTTGTTACTGTTTATTTGTAGTGTAAGTGAAGGCCTCAGCATATCTTGCTGTTTTTAATTGGCGTCGGGTTTGGTAAAGAGACGTTGGCTGGCGGGCAATAGCAATATTACATAAAGTTGAGCTGAGCCTGTAAGTGTCAGTTAATGTTCCAGGATGTAGTAGCATTGCTGACAGAGCTGATCACTTGCTCTCTTCCTCGTTACAACCTACGAGAACGATAGGTTTTGAAAGAAGCCTATCGCATTTTGTCATTACGACAATGGTGTCTAGATGAGTATAGTTTATTTAGTTCTTTTTTTCAGGAACCTTTCTTTTCTACCCTGTTTTTTCTGGAGAATGCATCACCAACGTTGTGCAAACAACATACAGTGCGTTAACAAAAGTAGTAGACAGTAATACTTGTGCTTCGAACAGTCCGATATTATGAGGTAGCTCACGGTAATAAAGCTGCTTCTATTATTATCGATTTAATAGCGTACACAAGTAGCGACAGCATTTTTTAGGCAAGCTATCTCGGAAAGAGAGGGCTTTCTTTCGTTTGATTGAGACTATTTTTCCCCCTTCCCTCCCCCCCCCCCCCGAGGCGCGGTTTCCAAAACACTAAAACGATAATGAATATTGTCTATATAGTTTATGACAAATACTGTTACAGGAGCCCCGCAAAAACATGTTTGAGTTTCGAAATCGTCTCGCATTCTGCTCGGATGCCGCTAGCCTCTGGGCATATGCCGTTGCGGGTAAAGCAAAATGAGTGTTTTATTAAGGCACACCGCTTCAATATGTGAATTGGTGGGAGCTCACTGTGCAGTTTATTATTTCAGACCTTACCGCCCTAGGAAAAAGATAGCCTGGCGAATAAAATAAAAAAAAATAAAGACCGCAGACGCTCGATGCATCCAGCTCTGAGCGCCGCCACATCTCTACGTCGCTAATCTAGAGCGGTGCCGACATCCCGACCGCGCACCGATGCGTAACGATTTCAAAACTCTCTTTCCGGGTCGCTAATCCCGCTCTTGCGCAATTGCAGATGCGTTCGCTAGAGAGAGCTGGCCATTAGCCCACAAAAGTTTGGTCATAATTAATGAGGCAAGGCTGCGCGGCCATGTTTTCAGCGCTGCGTGAGGTGTATTTGCTTAAACACGGTGGCGACGCTTGATTTTCCATGGTGAAGCCCTCTTCAAAGCGCACAATAAATGCGCAATAAATATTGGAATGCGAGCCTTGCGCGTGCAGTGGCGGATGCGATGTCCTCATAATGTGGTGCGTCTCTATAGTCTTATGCTGCTAATGCGTTTCAGCCAGCGCTTAGAAAGGGCACGGGGATCTAACAGCGCGAGCGGAGTGCTGGCATTCGCTCGATGCCGTGTTTACCTTTCTCCTGCTCTCTTCTGGTACCTTTGAATTCTATAAGCGAAGAAGGGCAAATTTGGAAGAGCTGGGTAAACCTGAAATTCGCTTTATTCAGCGCAAAGCGCCAGCTATCACGCAGTTAGCGCTTTTCTCTGTGTCCTTTCTGTTTTTCTTTTTAATTAATACCGTTTTGTCTTCTTCGCGCTACAAAGGAACCCACCCTCACAGGCGAAGCTCCGTCTCATTGGACGCCTTTTGTTTTGAAAGATCTGCAATTTCGGCTGAAAGTTTCATGAGGCCTGCGTCGAGTTCGGAGTGCAGCTGAAAAAGTTCCAAGTCTTCAGCGGCACTTAAAGCACTGCCGGGAGAGTGCGTTAAGAGCTTCCAAGCATTAACCGCCTTCTATATGCGCAGACACGCTTGGTTACAATAACGAGCTTCATAGCAGCATTTGATATGGACTGCAGCATGCTTCGCAACATGCAGAAGTGAAGGTTGTAGATTTTGTATGTATGTATGCATGTATGTATGTATGTATGTGTGTGTGTGTGTGTGTGTGTGTGTGTGTGTGTGTGTGTGTGTGTGTGTGTGTGTGTGTGTGTGTGTGTGTGTGTGTGTGTGTGTGTGTGTGTGTGTGTGTGTGTGTGTGTGTGTGTGTGTGTGTGTGTGGTGTGTGTGTGTGTGTGTGTGTGTGTGTGTGTGTGTGTGTGTGTGTGTGTGTGTGTGTGTGTGTGTGTGTGTGTGTGTGCGTTGTGTGTGTGTTACTACAGCAAAAAAGAGAAAGAAATGGAAAGGCAGGGAAGTTGACCAGGTCGCATCTGGGTTTCTGCAGTGGGAGAGAGGAAATGTGCAGAAAAGAAAAAAAATTACTCCATCTCCCGCTAAAGGGAACCATGTGTGGATGCGAAGCAGCGGGGAGATGGTTAGCTTGAGCGGGAGATGGTTTCGCGGCAGCGGCCCGAGCGCTCATCGCGGCGCTGCGCAAGAGAGAAAATGAGGCGCGCGCGCTCCGTCATTTTCATACCGCGGAACTACCGTGGCGCCCCCAGCGGGGTATGCAGCTGTCGCACCAACTGTAGTGCGCGCCGCTCCGTTCCGTAGAGGATTCCTAGAGGAGAGAAAGGGGGGAGCGTACAAGAGCACAGAGGGGGGAGAGGACGCGCAAGCGCTGTGGGGGTGTGGCACGCGGCCGCCGTTCCCTAGAGGATTCCTAGAGGAGAGAAAGGGGGGAGCGTAGAAGAGGAGAGAGAGGGGGAGGGGACGCGCATGCGCTGTGGGGGTGTGGCACCCGGGCGCCGTTCCGTAGAGGATTCCTAGAGGAGAGAAAGTTGGGAGCGTAGAAGAGGAGAGAGCGGGGGAGGGGACGCGCATGCGCTGTTGGGGGGGGGGGGGTGGCACGCGGGCGCCGTTCCGTAG
The DNA here is from genome assembly GCF_013339745.2 of Dermacentor silvarum. NCBI lineage: Eukaryota > Metazoa > Arthropoda > Arachnida > Ixodida > Ixodidae > Dermacentor > Dermacentor silvarum. The sequence continues at coordinate 70,244,705 of NC_051154.1, read as the reverse complement.
AGGATTCCTAGAGGAGAGAAAGGGGGAGCGTAGAAGGGGAGAGAGAGGGGGAGGGGACGCGCATGTGCTGTGGGGGTGTGGCACGCGGGCGCCGTTCCGTAGAGGATTCCTAGAGGAGAGAAAGGGGGGAGCGTAGAAGAGCAGAGAGGTGGGAGAGCACGCGCAAGTGCTGTGGGGGTGTGGCACGCGGGCGCCGTTCTGTAGAGGATTCCTAGAGGAGAGAAAGGGGGAGCGTAGGAGAGGAGAGAACGGGGAGGGGACGCGCATACGCTGTGGGGGTGTGGGACACCGCGGGAGGGACAGACAGAGCTGCCGGCAAGAAATGCTTCGCATTTAAAAGGAAAGGGAGAAGTAAAGGCAGAATCACCGATGCACTTGCACACACAACAGCGTTCACGGCGCAATCAAAGGCTGTCGATACGCTCAGTCGTCTTCAAAAAGTGCAGCAGTGCTCTTGTAACCCGCAGCGCGGACGACGGTCGAGGTCATGATACCAGTATTTTTTGCAGCGGAGTTGTTAAAGTCGAGCTTGGTCCGTGCGGAACGATGTTCGCAGCATAGCCAAGTCCGGAGAGGGGCAAGTGTATAGCGAGAGGGAAAGCTCTCGATATGGAAGAGAGTGTGGCGAGAGGGGAGGAGGGAGGTGAGTGGAGAGGAGGACCGGTGGCACAGGTGGCAGGGCGAAGTTGAGCGGAAGCGGAGCCAATGCACAGCCGCGCCGAGCGCACGTGTATGACGTTAATAATGACGTCAGCTCTCCCTACTAACAGGCGCGCTTTCACATCGGCGGGCCTCTTTCTCGACGTAGCGCAATGGCGAAGCCGACCGCTAAAATTCCCGATGAAGAAGCCGCTCGATTGGAATGTATATGCGGCTTACATGCCACAAAAATTTAGGCGTGGATAAGCAATAGTGATGGTGATAAGCAATAGTGATAGCCAAGCAATAGGTAAGAGATACCCTAGCAATAGTGATAGCCAAGCAAAACGATAGCCAAGCAATGCTTAACTCCATTAAACCTTGCTTAGGTTTGATCCTGCTTTGCTAAACCACGTTTTTCTTCGCCTAGCTTTGCAGAACTTTGCCGAGGCTTCCCCTCAGCTCCGCTCGTCATTGGTGTTTGCTATGATAATCAAGCCCCGCCTAATTTTTATTTTCTTCTGTGAACGCTGTGTCGTCCAGTAGGAACTCAAAGTGGCACGGAATGTCTGTCTTTATTGTTTCAAGAAGGGCACCATGTAAGTATAGGTTGTATGGTCTCGTCACAATCGCAAACGCTGCACGAGGCGCTGTCCATCGTTGCCGAAACGGAAACAGTAAGCATTCGTAAAGGTGACGCCTAACCGCAAGCGAGACGGTAAAGTTACGTCGCGTCGAGATAGACTAGGCGGCAGTCGAAGCTGCAATGAAGGGTCAAGAGAGTGCAGTCGCAAGTTGGCACATTCCGGCAAATTCCAATGTGCTAAAGTACGCGAAGAGCAAGTAGAATTTGGCACGCTGCATCAGGCCTTGACAATGTCTTAGGAACACACTGGACATGTTCGTGGGCGGAATGCGCTGCTTCGTCGGCTCTTTCGTTGCCGATGATGACGCAATGACCCGGAAGCCATTGAAATTTGATTATGTGACCGTCTTCAACAGCGCGGTGGTCAGATTCTATGACTTATGATACCAGCTGTCAATGAGGGCCGTCAAGTAGGTTTCACTGAACCGTTTGGAAGGCCGCCTTCGAATCACTGAACATGGCCCACCGGTTAGGTGGCTGTTGACGCATGCAGTCGACAACGCTTCTCAGAGCGGCAAGTTCCGATCCCCATGATGTTGGGCCATGGGAGAAGTTGAATCTGATCGACTCCGACCTTGATGGGATGACCACTACGCTGGATCTGTTTGCAGTAGCCGAGTCATCTGTATATACATGCAGGCAATCAGAGTATGTCTGGTGTAAATGCGGTCAGGTGACTTGTTGCAAAGCCACCCACGGCAAGTCGGCTTATTTCCGAATTCCTGGTACATCAAAATTCACGGGGGGGGGGGGGGGGGGGGAGGGTTCTGCGGCACAACAAGGCAGTCAATGGTCGAGTAGCGGGCGTGAAGCGTGATGCAAGTGATGCACGGTGCACCGCTGCAGTAGCGGAAAATGCCGCGCGTTGTAATCGTGTTGGTGGGATTGGACGCGGGATATGTGGCGCATGTGAATTCTGAGTGCTTCGACGGCTATATGTGTAGACACAGGATGGCCTTGGGCAATGGCGATCGCTGCGACTGTTCCACATTCCACCGAGGCAACAGGTGGAATAATTGGGCTTATTCGCTTCGTAGCCCGCTAAGGTTAGTCTTGCACGTGTTCGACAACACTGAGAGGCTGTAGTGGAGAAATCCCCAAAATAGTGTTCTTTACAGCTGCACAGCCTTGCCCGCAGTTGGAGACGTGTCATGCCTTATGTCCAAATGCAGATATCGTCTGCGTAAATTAAGATGCTAACCGGCTGTGGCAGTGACTGTACTAGTCCTACAAGGGTGAGGTTGAAAACAGTGGACCTCAAAACCCCGCCATGTGGCACGCCACGACAACGATAATGTTCATTGGTCGGGCCATCTCCGTTGTGATTGAAAAAAGACCTTCTTGTGGGATAGTTTGGTACCCATGAAAAGACTCGGTCACCAAGTTCTGCACTCTCTAGTGCATCAAGAACTGTTTTCTCGGTTACGTTGTCAAGTCAAGAAAAAGCGCTGCAGAGAGACGCTCCCTCAATTTAACTTCATGAATAGAGGACACAAGACCGATGGCGTTCCCGATTGACCAGCGGCTACGTCTAAAGCTAGTCATGGTATCATGATGCATGTTCTGGTGTTCGAGGTACCATTCTATTCGTGTAAGTACTATCCTTTCCGTGACCATACCTAGCCAGATAACGAGTGCGATAGGTCGATATGATGATAGATCAAGGGGAGACTGCCCATGGGGGAACCAGACGGCTACATTTCCTACTTTTGGAACGGTGCCTTCACGCCTCTACTGGCCGTTGTAATCGAGGAGTGACTGGCAGGCTTCCTGGTCAAGGTGACGTATAGGTCAGTGTATGTTATCCTGTCGGGACCGGGTGACGATGAGTTTGCAAGTAGCCAAGGCCACTTAAAGTTCCTCTATAGAAATTAGCATGTTCATATTTAGGTCTTGTGCTTCCGGGGCATTGTGTAGAGCCATATTGCTGAGAAATGTTTCGCCAGCTACCTTCATACAAAACTGGTCAACTACGTCAATCTGTCGACGGCTTTGATGGAGGGCCAGTGCATAGAAAGGGTGACGTTGCTGTGAGAAGAAGCCAAGACCTTGTAAAGTTCTCCGCACATACGACAATAGCTTTCCATGGTCAAGGGATTGGCAGAAGCTCTTCCACCGTTGGGCCTGCAGCTTGCCCATCTGACGCTTGATTTTCTCCTCCATGCGTCTGCCTAGCATAGGGTCGAGGATTGACTTGGTGCGTCTATATCGACTTTCGACTCATCGGCAAATTGCCTGAAGCCGCTCCAGTTCGGCATTGAATTCCCAACCGCTGACTGATACATGAATGAGCATGTTGAAGCTTGCATTGCTTGTGAGATGGCGTCCTCTACTGGTTAAGCCAACCCGTTCCTACATATCTAATCGATAAAAAGCCGAAATGCTTGTCAATCAATTTGTCGTGAGACTACCGAAGAACAAGTTTACTTGAGTCTTTTTATGATACATAAGTTGGGATGTGATCACTGCCGTTAGTTTCAATATCTGTGATCCACTGGATGCTGCTACTTAGCTTTGTGACGCCGAAGACAAGTCCAAGCAGCTGTTGTATGTTGAGCCGCGGAGGTAAGTCGGGCTGCGATAGTTTAGGACACCTTGTCTATGGTCTAAAGCAACGGTCGCAATATAAGCGCCCTTAGTATTTGGCTTTGCACTTCCGCAAATCGGATGATGGGCATTAAACTCACAGATTATTATCTATGGAGGAATGTTCCTTGTGATTATGTCAATAAATCTGTTCCGGTCAACTCCCCTCGACGGGAAAAGATAAGCTTATATGAGCGACGGAGGCAAAAGGCGTAGCGCAGCCGAAACAGGACAAAGAAAGACGCTACACATATCGCCAAATGTGTGGATAGTCTGTGTCTTTCTTTTGTCCTGTTTCGGGTGCGCTACGCCTTTTGCCTTCATCATGATATACCAACAAGCACAACGTGCAACTTTGGTCAACTTATATGAGCGCAGAAAAAAAACTTCTTTTTGATGCGTATACACACGCATTTGTTGTCCTCGTGAGGATGTGCACCATGGTGAACATAGGTCAATTTCTTTCTCACATAAACTATCACTTTTATTCTTTCTCTGCATGCCGAAGACACGATCGATTCATAACCTGACAATCTGATATGGCTTGTTAGTAGATATTCAATGGTGACCACAATGCGAAATTTATTGAGAAAGACAAATTGTCGAAAATAGTAAATTCTTGATATAAAACCTTTCCCATTCGACTGAAAAATCGGAGCACTTCTCACCATTTCCCGAAAGGTCGCTATGTATATGGACCAGAATCGATAATCTTACTGAATGATTACAAGGACTGGTTCCAAGGTATCCAGAACTTGCAGTATACGCTTCGAGCTGATGAATTTCACATTCTGTTGAGCGTGCGCGCAGTGCGCGAAACACAGCGAGGACCTGTGGGCCATGGCCGCAGAAATCATCAGTACGCGATGCAGAATTTTGCGGCTAATCTTGCGTCGGCTCTCTAGGAGTGCGCAGCTGTGGCAGTGCGGACCAAGCGACATCCGCCGCTGTTCTCTGTGCCTCTGCGTCTTTTCGGCTCTCTGTATGTAACGCGCTGGGTGTTGGTGGCGGCGGTGGTGGCAGCTGTCGGGAAAGAGACGTCTAAAATCTAGGGACTTTAGAGACGTCCAGCCACCTGCTGGAGTAGGAGACCTCGGTGACTGCCCAGAACAGGTGACTCTATTCCTAGACGCCTGTCGCCGACGGGGGCGTCGTTGTCGCTCTCTCACGATGTCAGCGGCCTCCTTAATTGTTGAACCATCTCGCATCACCTGTTTCAATACGCTCCCTTCTTTCTTGTCTAACGGACAACCTTTTGATGAGGATTCATGGGATCCATGGCAGTTGGGGCATTTCAGGCCACTTGCTCGGCAGGATTCCGCATTGTGTGGTTCCACACAATTAGGTCTAACAGCCGCGCTTTTGCAAACTCCACTTGCATGGCCGATTTTCTGGCATTTACGGCATTTACAGCACTGTAATGGCCTTAGGTGTAAATGTACGGATTACATGACGAAAATGTCCCACTTTCACGTGCGATGGTAAAGTGTCGCGTCTGAACACAACCTTTATGCAACGCGACTTGTCCATACGTGAAACCCGGACGATGTCAATATAGCCAGGAACTGGCTTGATCAGTATCGGAAGGATGCCACAAGGAATGGCGCCGTTGACATCGTAGATTACACCAGTCTGTTTAGCCGGATGTGGGCGTCAACCTTGATGCCGCCGAGATCCTTGACATTGCGCACAGCATTCATGAACGTAGACCGGGTGCTCAATTTGAATGCCCAAGACACTGTTGCTGGTTTTCACTCGTACATCATTTATTTCGTTCAGCACAAGCATTCGAGTTTTGCTGTGATGGTATACCGGTTCAGGTGCCTCATTTGTCCGACGGAGTCACCGGCACATATAATATCATGATGTACCTTGTGGAAGCACATGCAGGCTTCACTGTCGAAGCAGTTGAAGGTGGCGAGTTTTCGAGTGATCTTCTTTTAGCCTTATGGCTTATAGAGCAGGTACTAAGTTGTTGACCGAGCCTTCACTGCTCGCAGAGTAAAGTTCGGTGGATTCATTGTCGGCATCACTCGGTCGGCTGTTCCACTTCGACAACGTGGCCGTGGAAGGCGGTGGCATGCCTGGAGGGTACACAGCCAAGTCTACTTGTAGTGTTGCCAATTAAGTTCCCGATGGCTGCCTGAAGAGCACGAAAAATGAACAAGAACTATGACACGGCAAACAAAGCGCTGTGCAAGAGGCACTTTACGTCGTCCACCCACTGTTACTACAGTACTTTACTACAGTACTACAGTGCCCACACGGCCCCACAGTATCTGCCGGAGTGTAGCTGCAGCATGCAGAGCAATTATCATCGTCATAAGAGCCATAAAATTTTTTTCCCGCTAGCATGCTTATAGTCTGACAGCATAGCGACGATGGAGAAACAGAAACACTACCAATGAATGAAAAAAGAGAGAGAGAAAGCTCATTACTGGGCGAAATTGTGCCCAGAAAGCAAAGCAACCCTTAAGTGGCAACAATAGCAGTGACTGCAATTAGCGGCATTCAAATCTAAATCACACGTCTCGCGTCGTCCCGGTATTTACTCATACATGCGTCGCCGTACATTTCAGAGTAATCGCTGGAGCTCTCGTGGATTCGAAATTGCACAACACTATTTGCGTCGCGCTTGCACTCTGATTGTTACGGCAAGTTAAACATTGGTACCTTGCTCTTGTGCTTCAATGCGTAAAACGACGTAATCAGCCAGTAACTACCGCGAGAACCATGCGTTCGTTTATTTTTTATTTGGACCCACCTTATACGAAGCCCCAGAAGCAGACACGGCATCCGCTCGTTCACGCTTTTGCTTGCAGTTTCCGCTCGCAGAGCGGAAATGGTGAACACTTGGCGTGACTATATATACGATGGAGCGGCGACAGATGCCTTTCATGCAAACGAAACAAGCGTGGGCATGACGGGAAGTATCCACTTTACTACGAATACAACGGCGGCCGCCGTTGTATTCAGTTATGGAAACTAGATTGCGAAGACAGAGCTAGAGAAAGAAACAAATCGCACAAAGAACTAAATCAATACCGGAGAAGTTGATTTCGCTACAGTGGTTCTATTCGTGGACGTATTGTGCCAATGGAACGCCTCGTGGACACATTGTCGCGGCTGCCACCGCTTTTTAAAGGTGGCGGTGTTGCGCCGGAAAATCGTCGCTGACGGTGCTCAAAGCCACTCGGTCCGCACACTCCCAGGGCCCATCTCGATCCGCGCGGCGCCTCTGCGTCCAGTCATATTGCGTTGTCGAGAGGACAAATCTCGCGTGCCCACATCTCGACGGCTGCTCATAAATTGGCGGGGGAGGCCAGCGGCGCGCATCCGGTGTCACTGGCCGCAGCCGCCACCTTGGCGAGCCGTCGCCGCGCACACAACCGATCGAAGCAAATCCCAGCGGCCGACGGGCGGGCGTCACGACGGAGACGCTCCTCGGGCGGCTTTGAAATTATAATTGGAGGCACGCCGGGCGCTAACCAAATTACGCGATCGCCGGAGACGACTGCAGGACGCGACGACGAGTGGGCCGCCGCGAGCTTGTTCGCTGCGTGCCGGCGGTCTGCCGCTTTGTGGGCCGCTGGGCCTCAATTATTCAGCGGTCCTAGCCTGCGCTGCCGCTCCGCTGGCCTCGAGCGCGCCGCGGGCTGCGCCAAAATCAGCGCGAACGGCGGGCGCTCTCTAGAGCGCGCAACGTCGCCACCTGAACGCCCCGACGACCGTCACGGCCCAGCCCTCCTTCCCCCGCCGCCTAATCGGTCCAACGGCCATCTTCCGCGCAGTGCTTGTCGCCTGCGGAAATCGCTGCCAGTTCCAGCAAAAATGCACCCGAAGCAGCGTCTGTTTGCTCCAATCACAGCGGTGACTTTACTGCCTCCACTGTCGCGAGGAAAGTAAACAGGGCAAACGCGGTCAGCTCTATCAACGTTCTTGCTTGCGTGAACGTCTGTTGCAAACACGCAGGGCCAAATTGCTCGCTTTGTTTTTCTTCTTCTTTTTTCATCTCTGCTTTACAAGTGCGATTATCGAATGGAAGCTGCCAATTTCTTTTTCTGTGTTTTTTTTCTGTTTTTTTTTTCTTTTTTTTTTACAAATGAAACAATGGTCTCCATATTGATCCATGGTTTACTCGTGGGTAACAAGCCTCGCACAAATGAAGTGAGTTACCAGACAGTCGGTAGTTGTGTTGCAAAGGATTGACACATGCACGAAAATTTGTGCCTTTCGCACTAGACACTTCCCCTACAGTCTCTAGACGCTTTTATGGTTAGCATCCTTGCCTTCTCTCTTTTTCTTCTCTCTCTTTCTCTCTTCCTCTGCAGCCTGGCAACTTGCGCGAAGCGTTTTAACCGTGTGTAAGCTACGGGCAGGTAAACTATTTCGTTTCTTGTTTGTTTGTTTACTTCTTTCTTTCTTTATAAAACGAATAGAAACTCGTTTTTTTTTTTTGTCATGCTTAAAAATATGGTACAAAAACAGGACAAGCACAAAAGAGGAGAGAACGCGACGGCACTATATATAAACTGAAAGTTTTATTACCCGAAAGCGGGTTATAGACACCAATTAAGGACCAACACATGCTGAAAGGCCAACACACTCATCTTGATAACAACCGTGGCTTCATAACCCAAGCGAAAACAAGCATGCATCTGTGTAAAGACCACAGAAAAAGAAATGTAAAAAATTCACCACATAATACAGACCACGCACATGTTTATTGGCGACTTATGCAACTTCAACGCAACGTATTTTCTTTTTCCTTAACGAGACGGAGGGCTTCACCACTCAGGATCCACTACCTTTAGCAAAGTGATACAAACATTGAATATGCCTCCTTTTCGCTTAACACTCAAGTGAAAACCTGCATCTTTTTTTTTTCTCTTATTGTAAATTTCTTTTTGAAAGTATGCATTTTAACACCGCTGTCATGTACGTGGGCCCTTAGGCATTTTCAAGTGGTGTTATTACCGCTTTTCGCCTAAGGGACCCCCAACTGTCGTTGGAAATAAAGATTTGATTGATTGATTGATTGATTGAAAACCGGCATATGTAATATTCAGTGCCTGCAGGCCATGAGTGAAAGAAAGCTTGTTGCTTTTTTAATAGGTTTGTTTATATGAATGTGGCAATGGTGCATTGCATCGCATTTCCCGCATGTCTCATACGTGTAAAAGTTGGCAATGTGCCAGGAAGGGAATGCAGCGCTGACGGTTTTCTGCATTGCGGACAGCAACTACGACGTTGAGAGGACGTTTACCAAACTCTGTTGCGTTCAAGGTAAGGTGACCGATTGGGCTAGCTGGTATTTCATAAAGTTTGTCGCATGAGCGTATACCCGTACAAGAGGACGACAACATACAAGGACAAAAGGAACAATAGGCCTGGAAATATAGAAGTGGACGCTGAAACGCTTGAAATGCATATTATAATGTATGTCAACAAGGGTTTGTAAGATAACAAAAAAGCATCACCCCTCTTACGAAGCATGTGCGTGGGGAATACTATTTGTATTTTTCCTTTGTTAAAAAAGTGCAGCAAAGTAAAAAAGGGAACGTAAACACGTACGTCTCTATTTATTGTTTTTGTTCGTGTGTGTGTGTGTGTGTGTGTGTGTGTGTGTGTGTGTGTGTGTGTGTGTGTGTGTGTGTGTGTGTGTGTGTGTGTGCGTGTGTGCGTGTGCGTGTGCGTGTGTGTGTGTGTGTGTGTGTGTGTGTGTGTGTGTTTTAAGGTATTAATAGCGCCTGCATGCCAAGGATTATTTTTATAAATGAGTTCGTCACATAATATGCGAGCAGCTTTTTCTATTATTGTTATATTTTCCTTGAGTGATCTCGCTTGTTAAAGTAGGACGTTTGTCTCCAAAAGAAGACCATTCTAAGATAAACCGACATGCGATGGATGCCACGAACCAATAATGCACGTTTTATTTACATGTCCACATATCGCCTTAGAAATATACAAATGCTTTCGCGAAATATACAAATTACTCATAGTTCGACACCTCACTTTAATTTTGGGAGGCGATCCACTTGTGCCCCTGACAGCTAGAAGTCCTGAAGTTTCTAGACTAAACCGGCTTTTTAAATAAGCCTTAGGGCAACGCAGATTTTTCTGCTTTTGCCATTGACTTTCTAACACCTCGTGGTTTGCGCAGCATGGCCAAAGTCTCTTTTGCGCCATTAAACCTGATTTCACGAACTAACTAGCTCGTGTTGATTGTTCGAAAACGTTACCACGACGATCCCGAATTTTGGGCGGCCAGACAACAAAAACCCCGATTTATCCATCGGTTTCCGTCTTTAAAAATAACACACAGTTTTACCCTACCAATTTCAAATAATAATAATAATAATAATAATAATAATAATAATAATAATAATAATAATAATAAAACTCACGAACTAAGGACCTTCGATTATTCGACTCGATTCGCGATCTGCAGTGTTCGTGTATAGTTTCGACAAGTGTAGCACGTTAAGGGGAAAACTTGTCTGCAGCGGATACATCATCTGCAAGATCTATTTCATTAAAAAGAAAATGAGAAAGAGTAACTTTTCCCATTACAACGAAAAATAAAAAAAAGATAGCGTTTCTTGCGGGTTGAACAGAATATATGTACGGATTTCACAAGGCAATCATCAGAATGTGCAGAAGTGACCCTCTGCTGAAAGTGAGAGGGAGGAGGAAAGAGAAAGGCAGAAGGCAGGGAGGTTAACCAGAATAACGTCCGGTTGGCTACCCTATACCGGGGGAACGGGAAAGGGGAACACAAGGATGTCAGGGTGAGAGAAGAGGGAATGAAAGAAGAGAAATTATCGGGGAGTTCGCTGACGTGAAAGTGAGAGATGCAATCATAACGCTCATGGACACATTATCAGCTGTTTGTGCTGTTACTGTTTGTGTTCAATAAGAATGGCGATGTAGGAAAGTTGGCTTAAGTTCGTGGTGTAATGTCTGCTATTCCTTCGCCCCTTTTACCTTTTTTTCCGCACTTCAGTGCTTCACGCTGCAGAAATTACCCCATGAACTTAATCAGCGCTCGTGTTCGTCCTTCACTTGCTATTCTTTCGTCCTTTTTACCTTTCTTTCCACGCTTCAGTGCTTCGCGCTGCAGAAATTACCCCATGAACTTAATCAGCGCTCGTGTTTGTCCTTCTCTTGCTATTCCTTCATCCTTTTTACTTTTATTTCCATGCTTCAGTGCTTCGCGCTGCAGAAATTACCCCATGAACTTAATCAGCGCTCGTGTTTGTCCTCTTGCTATTCCTTCGTCCTTTTTACCTTTCTTTCTGCGCTTTAGTGCTTTGCGCTGCAGAAATTACCCCATGAACTTAATCAGCGCTCGTGTTTGTCCTTCTCTTGCTATTCCTTCGTCCTTTTTACCTTTCTTTCCACGCTTCAGTGCTTCGCGCTGCAGAAATTACCCCATGAACTTAATCAGCGCTCGTGTTTGTCCTTCTCTTGCTATTCCTTCGTCCTTTTTACCTTTCTTTCCACGCTTCAGTGCTTCGCGCTGGAGAAATTACCCCATGAACTTAATCAGCGCTCGTGTTTGTCCTTCTCTTGCTATTCCTTCGTCCTTTTTACCTTTCTTTCCACGCTTCAGTGCTTCGCGCTGCAGAAATTACCCCATGAACTTAATCAGCGCTCGTGTTTGTCCTTCTCTTGCTATTCCTTCATCCTTTTTACTTTTATTTCCATGCTTCAGTGCTTCGCGCTGCAGAAATTACCCCATGAACTTAATCAGCGCTTGTGTTTGTACTTCTCTTGCTATTCCGTCATCCTTTTTTACCTTTCTTTCCACGCTTCAGTGCTTCGCGCTGCAGAAATTACCCCATGAACTTAATCAGCGCTCGTGTTTGTCCTCTTGCTATTCCTTCGTCCTTTTTACCTTTCTTTCTGCGCTTTAGTGCTTCGCGCTGCAGAAATTACCCCATGAACTTAATCAGCGCTCGTGTTTGTCCTTCTCTTGCTATTCCTTCGTCCTTTTTACCTTTCTTTCCACGCTTCAGTGCTTCGCGCTGCAGAAATTACCCCATGAACTTAATCAGCGCTCTTGTTTGTCCTCTTGCTATTCCTTCGTCCTTTTTACCTTTCTTTCTGCGCTACAGTGCTTCGCGCTGCAGAAATTACCCCATGAACTTAATCAGCGCTCGTGTTTGTCCTTCTCTTGCTATTCCTTCGTCCTTTTTACCTTTCTTTCCATGCTTCAGTGCTTCGCGCTGCAGAAATTACCCCATGAACTTAATCAGCGCTCGTGTTTGTCCTTCTCTTGCTATTCCTTCGTCCTTTTTACCTTTCTTTCCACGCTTCAGTGCTTCGCGCTGCAGAAATTACCCCATGAACTTAATCAGCGCTCGTGTTTGTCCTTCTCTTGCTATTCCTTTGTCCTTTTTACCTTGCTTTCCACGCTTCAGTGCTTCGCGCTGCAGAAATTACCCCATGAACTTAATCAGCGCTCGTGTTTGTCCTTCTCTTGCTATTCCTTTGTCCTTTTTACCTTTCTTTCCACGCTTCAGTGCTTCGGGCTGCAGAAAGTAGGCCATGTTTGGGTTGCGTTGTTATTTTTGAATTCGCTATTCTTCTGTTTGTGTTGCATTGTTATTTTCTGATTCGGTATTCTTCTTCATTCCGAAAAATGCCGCAAGTGAAGCCATTGGTTTTGACAGTTATGGGCAAGACCGAAAGCACCAGACTGAGCTCATGTCACAGGTAAAAGAGAAAAGGGAAACTGACGACGACTTTTGTCTTAGGCTTTGCGGCAACGTGCTTTGTGACATAGATTTCTGGGCACGCGGCTGTGGCTCTCGTTGGAGCTGAAATTTTCTTTCGCTTCCATTCCTTACTGTCCCCTTGTCGCTGATAGTACTGGCTGTATCCCTTCTCCGGTCGATCGCTTACCGCTGACTGGCCAACCATTTACTACATGGCAAGCTCGAAGTCGCTTTGTTTATTTTTTTTTTTAATTTTCTTCGATATAGCCTCTCTTTCTCTAACTCCGATTTACACTTCTGGTGCCGATCGTCGCTTTTCAAGAGATAAGCTAAGCATGGATTCAACACCGTATGCTCCGTCTCGTACCTAGCAGGCAACGCTGTCCAAGCTCTGCAAGTGGTGCAGTCATAGAAGCCTGACTTTACTCTGTTCAGTAGTTTCCCATTCGCCGACGTTTTCTACACTACTTCATATGAAACCTCGCTGCAACTTTTTGAAGTAAGGCTACGTCAAATCACGCATTATTTCTGTGCCTTTGAGCTTTCGGTATGCGGCGTGCTATGTCTTAGTCGCCAGCGCAATCGGCGCGCTGTGGCCGCTGGTCGCAGAAACATGTCACTCCGCTCGTTCTGTGGTAAATAGGTTCACACCTGCGACGCCTTCCACGTAATAAATACGTCATATTTTGTGACATAAATGTATGAGACCTAATGTTACATCGAATTACATGAAGTAGGGTAAGCATCGATATATCTTTATTTCATTTGTTACGCACTATATATTTTTGGTCGCGAATGGGAGCACTAAGAGAAGTCCCTCTAGCCTTCGTATAGCGTCCCCTGCTATGTATGAACGGGCGCGTAGTTTCCTCTCAGAGGGCAACATAAATTGTAATTTCACTGTAATAAAATTTACTGTAATAAATTTCACTGTAAATAAATTGAGAACTCATGAGCGCACCAATTCTTTAGAATCAAGTGACTGACACATAAAACGCTCTTCAGTCCTGAATATAGAAACAGCATCGCGCGCCGTGAAATAGGCGTGCCGATGCAGCGAATAGAATGCGGCGGAATTAGGTTACTCGCGAGCGCTGGTTCAGGCACTGTTTTGTGCATATACCGTGGAAGAGAATACCGAGCAGAATAGAATGCTGTTTACCGCACGTATATACCGCACGTTGAGCGTAACGAGTGTATCCTTGGCTTGGAATTTCACGGTATGGCACACGAAGAAGTACAGCGGTTGCGAGTACACCACGTTTATCTGGAACAAACCTTAAGCCTTACAGCCTGTTTTCCCGCTCTCTTGAAACCTCATTATACACACATCTCAAAAGATTTTGCTCGAGGCCCACTGTGTCCGAAAGTTATTCTTAACGAGATGTAGCACTGCATGGCCCGACGCCCCTGGTACTTTTTTCGCCTGTCAGACGTCGGTTCCCGCAAAGCACGGTCCTCTGCGTGTCGCTAATGAGAAAAGAGACGCGCGACGTCTTAAGCGCAACGACTGCGTGTGTTTTCAAAGTGCGTGTAGCAGTTTGAAATAACTCGCGTAGCTGCAGTTCATGGGACTGCAGCATTTTACACTCCCCTTAACTGAAAGCGAAAAGTATCATTTGTCAGAGACCCCTGAAGGAGCGGCGCGAAGCGGCGTTCCCCGATTGCCTTGCACCTTTTGAGCGTGCTATGCCCAGAGAGAGTGCCGCCTTCGCGCGCCAATGTACAAGTGCATACGGAATGTTGCCGGGCGAGACGGCTGCGCAAGCGCTTAAGCGCGTCCGCTGAATTAAAGAAACACGGGTTTCTGTTCCGTTCATAACAGATTAATTTATGCGTTCGGTAATTTAAAGAAGTAATTAGTGGGAACGAACCATTTGCCGGCCAGCATAAGGAACGTTTATTTTGTATACTGGCTGGCGCCCAACGCGCGTTTTTCCTGCTCAGTTAATCAGAGAGGCATATCTTCGGAACGTACGATAAGAAGAGCTACGCTGCAATACATTCACCCTTCGCGACTGCGAACTTTGTCCGTTTTGTTTCATTTCATTGTTTGCTTGTGCACGCAAAACAAAATTTTGAGCTAGCGAACATGAAACTACTGATGTGCCGTTTCTTTCGTATTTGCTTTTTTTTTTTCTTTCTTTTCTTTTTTTTTTCTTTTTCTTTGAAACCTTATGATTCATATTGCTTTCTTTAAAAGGGCCCCTCACCAAGTCCCGTAAAAAATGGTGGTCAACTTTGCGTTGTATAGCGCAGTACAGGGAGCGTACTAGCTCGAGATGTATTGAAAAGGATGTAGGAGAAGTGAAGGTAGATGCAAATCAAATGTTGCGGCCCGACGGTGTGAGGAGGTTAGCTACCCTCTCCGCATCAGAGGCTCCCGCCCACTGCGTCGACCAGCCTCTGCAAGTCACACTCATTCCCTGCGTTCCGGGGCATTGGGGCCAAGGGCCCATGTCACGCTAACGTCAAGAGTCACCTCTGTTTTTATTATCCATCTCTCTTCCTTTCTTGCTGCGCGGCACATTCCCAGGGGCGGTTTTGCGCTCTCTGCATTTCGCGGAAATGCGTGGATTGATGTCGTTAGCGTTGCTATTGACAGTTGCGCGATGCTGGTGGGACCCCTGACATACCAGGCTCTGAGAGCAGTGACGTCTTACCTGCTGGTGCGGACATTGACTGCTCTGAGAATGGCGTGCGGCATTTCGATCGAATTGAAGCTGCTTTCGCGGAGCGCATCGGTGTAGTTGTTTGCAGACAGGATCGTCCAGATGTTATCTACGCACCGCGTTTAATAATTGCCGATGTTCAAACCTAGTGAGGAGTATTCAACGCAGAAGTTTGGGCTAGTTCGTGATAACAGAACTTGGACATCATAACAAGCGCTAAGGAACGTGAACACAAAGAAGAGACATATGCACTATATAAGATATATAAGACTATAGTGCCCGTCTAGTCTATATGTCTATTCTTTGTGTTCCTGTTCCTTAGCGCTTGTTATGATGCCCAAGTTCTAGTGAGGAGCCCTTATATAGAAGGCAATATCTTCGCCTAGAGATATATTTCTCGTGCCTTTATGTCTCGGAGGTATGACGTAACTAGGTGCTTGTGCTTGTCGTTCCAGATGACAGACTTCCCGAGCAATTGAAGGCTACGGTCGACTCTGAAGTAAGTATCAATTCCTTAATGCCACATGGTGCATGCATGGGTTCTTAGAAGCGCATGGATACAAGCATATAACGCAAATGCAAATGAAGCCAAGAAACTCGCTGGAGAAATTAACTGTTTTGCATAATTCAATGTGGATAAGGGCTTCTTTTCTGCTAAACGTTATATTCTTAATAAAGAACAGAGGAAATGAAACTGGAAGAAAACACAATTTTGCCGCCTCTGGGAGCCTGTATTTGACTTAACTCTCATCTGTAAATTATTATTAAAGAAACTGTGAAATTCTCCTGTGTTTTTATAGTCTTCATTTTTTGTTGGCTTCACATACTTGTTACTAAACATTGAGCCCCTCGGTTTCCCTTATTCAATCTGTGAAAGCGCAGTTCGGCCTGTTCTGGTGGATAACTTGAAGAGATGACATCACAAATTGGCAATGTCAATGTAAATAATTAAAATGAGTCATTAATAAGCTTTTCTCTATTTTTCACTTTATAACATATTTTCAGGGCAGTAATGAAGCTATGTCTGCTTAAGCAGAGCTCCTCAGACTGGCCCCTCTTGCCGGATAGCTCTGCTCAAGATATGCAAAAAATGCCCTGGCGTTGCAGCTAACATCGTCCCGAACTGGTGGAGGGAGGCTTTTGGGAAACAATTAACTGGAACGCCAATCTACTTTGTAATTTCTGTTCACGGAGTCGCCTAAGTCAGCGCTCGTGCACCGGCTCCAGCGCAAATAAGGGAGAGTATATGCACGCTCAAATCCATTGTCTGCCCAAAAGAAGGCCTTGGAATCGGAGTAATGCTAATTCCATCCGTAGCGCAAAACTATTGCTACTTTTCCAACTCGGAAAGCGTGATTCTTTAAATCCATAACTGCGAAACGAGCCTATAAGTGGATGTGTAACAGTGATACAGAACCATCCCCCCCCCCCCCCCCCCTCGTAAACGCTTCTAGCCTGCTCGGTGTATTCGAGGCAGAATTTTCGTCCTCGCTAATTTGCGGCCAACGCCGGTGTGCTATTGGCGCCCTCTATCCCCTAATTCCCCTGCATTTGATCCTTCTCGGCTAGCAGTTCCGCCCTCGTGGTGCCCAGGCTGCTAAGAAACCGCCACCGGCGCTTCGGTGTGCCACAGGGTATTCCACTTTCACTGTGCAGGCTTCTAGGCGCCTATAGGCTCAACGCCACGTGTAACTAGCTTGGCCTACGGTGCCAATAACTTATAGGCTTGCGCGGAACATATCTGCCTCTTCGTATAACAAAGCCTGAAGGTGCGCGAAGTCCTTACTGCAGCACCGAAAAACGGTTCGGTTCCCCGCCGTCAGTTTTTTTTTCTGTACTTTACGGAGCAGTTCACATTGATGAAATTGAAGCATATGTTTTCCTGGAGCTACTCCTAAACACGTAGGATTATCCGTTGCTCAGATGCCTTTGAGTGTTCGCGAAAGGCACCAGGTGCCGCTCAGTTCTGTCAAAAACTCCAACGCAGCCGCGCAAGAAGCGAACAATAATGCAATACTGTATACCGGAATTGTTTATCGATGATATCGCAACAAGGGCTTACTCAGGAAAATCACCAGTGCGGACGTAATTTGTTTCAGAATAAAAAAAAATCGCATTTTTGAGTTTGACAAACTGATTGTTGGTTTGAGAAGCACGAATTGTTTCATTCGAAATTTGTGCAAGGGTGGCAGCGCGCAAGCGTGTAGTCCCGAGGTAATTACCGAGATCTTGCGAGTATTCTTTGGAACTCGGGAAAAAATTAAACCCATTGTAGCTATCATCACGAAAAAAAAACAAATTCGACATTTGTCAATACTCTATACAAGGTATTCACTAAGGTTGTGAGTTTATATCGCTACATTAAATGGTATCTCAGAAGGCACCTAACTCGAACCTCGAAAGGTGTACCCAAAGCGAATTTCTTGTCCAACTAGAGTTAAATACTCTCCAGTGCTTCCGCAGCAGATAGCGCGCATGGCTGTCCACAACATGACCTTCAACACAGCAAAGAAAGATTGAGGTGGATACTATAAATATCAGTAGATCATAAAATGTTTGGCCACCGGTTAACCAGCATAATGCAGACGTTTCGTGTCTTTGAACCTCAAAAGCGCAATACGGATATTTCTTCCTGATCTACATTTGATCGTGCCAATGAATACTTTAATCTTGCGAATGAATGAAGGACATGGAATCTCTGGATGATTTATTACCACGCGGACCATTTGCAATGCCTTTACACATAAACGTTGACGCAAAATCCAGTAGCGGCTCCGATTTCACTGATAGCGTTAACATGACCTCAATCTCTCTCTGAGTTTCTGCCTTTCGCTCCATGCCAGGCGCTTTAGCGTTGTGCTTCCATACAAGTTGGAAGAGAAGCAAGATGCTTATTGTATCATTTCATCATCATCATCATCATCATCATCATCATCATCATCATCATCAGCCTATATTTATGTCCACTGCAGGACGAAGGCCTCTCCCTGCGATCTCCAATTACCCCTGTCTTGCGCTAGCGTATTCCAACTTGCGCCTGCGAATTTCCTAACCTCATCATCCCACCTGACTTTCTGCCGTCCTCGACAGCGCTTCCCTTCTCTTGGTATCCATTCTGTAACCCTAATGGTCCACCGGTTATCCATCCTACGTATTACATGGCCTGCCCAGCTCCATTTCTTCCGCTTAATGTCAACTAGAATATCGTCTACCCCCGTTTGTTCTCTGATCCACACCGCTCTCTTCCTGTCTCTTAACGTTACTCCTAAGATTTTTCGTTCCATTGCTCTTTGTGCGGTCCTTAACTTGTTCTCGAGCTTCTTTGTTAACCTCCAAGTTTCTGCCCCGTATGTTAGCACCGGTAGAATGCAGTGATTGTACACTTTTCTTTTCAACGACAGTGGTAAGCTCCCAGTCAGGATTTGGCAATGCCTGCCGTATGCACTCCAACCCAATTTTATTCTTCTGTAAATTTCTTTCTCATGATCAGGGTCCCCTGTGAGTAATTGACCTAGATAAACATATTCCTTTACAGATTCTAGAGGCTGACGGGTGATCCTGAATTCTTGTTCCCTTGCCAGGCTATTGAACATTATCTTTGTCTTCTGCATATTCATCTTCAACCCAATTCTTGCACTTTCTCGATGAAGGTCCTCAATCATTTGTTGTAATTCCTCTCCATTGTTGCTCAATAGGACAATGTCATCTGCAAACCGAAGGTTGCTGAGATATTCGCCATCGATCCTCACTCCTAATCCTTCCCAGTCTAAGAGCTTGAATACTTCTTCTAAGCATGCAGTGAATAGCATTGGAGAGATTGTGTCTCCTTGCCTGACCCCTTTCTTGATAGGTATCTTTCTACTTTTCTTGTGGAGAACCAAGGTAGCTGTGGAATCCTTGTAGATATTTGCCAAGATATTCACGTATGCCTCCTCCACTCCTTGATTACGCAATGCCTCTATGACTGCTGATATCTCTACTGAATCGAATGCCTTTTCATAATCTATGAAAGCCATTTATATTTGAATATCATTTATATTTGTCCAAACAACGGGTTATTCAAATAAAGGAAAATGGTCGAGTGGGTGGTTGGGGAAGGGCTGGCTTGGGGAGAGCGTGTCGAAGATTTGTCCAACGAACTTGAGCCATCAACGCCGAGGCTTACTTACAACGGCAGTGGGTCACTTTTGTCCCTGCGCGATTGGTCGCAATATGAAAGTTGAGCCTGAGGGCGGTTAAAACTCGTTCCGCCACCAAAACGTCTGGAGGCTGGATGGCGCAGAGATCGCTCCGAGCCCCGTGCCAGAACCTGATGAAATGGAAGCCTCGTCAGCTTAGGGAGCGCGATATCTGAGACCAGAGCAATTCCCTCGACCGCGATGGCGCGGCTCTGAGACAAAGCAGGGCGCTTCCATTTCGGTAATGGCATGATTCAAGTTGGCCCTCGCTATCCTTAGCTATTTTCTTTTCGTTTCTTTTTTTTTCTTTCTAAGAGGAGAAGGATAAGGGGTCGGTAAAGAGCGCACTAGCTTGCCGTATTCTCCAATTTCCAGCTTCAAGAGATTCCGCCGGTCGGTCCACCTCTCGGACTCGTTGAGGCGAGTCAAAATCTCCCGGCAACATTTCACTTCCTTATGCTCGTACTTTGCCGAGGTTCTCTGCCATCGCCCTCTCGTTTACTTTTTTTTTTCTTTCCTTTTCCTTCATCTTGTTTCCTGTATCGGCGCCGGTTTAGTGCAAGAATTTTCTTTTTTTTTTTCCGCTCGCTTTGTTTGCCACGTGGCGACTTTTCTCTGCGAATCAAACCTTCCGGTGCGTACCGCGGTGCGCAGTCGCTGCTCCCCGTGCCTGAAAAGCGTGGGCGGCAACTCGGCAAGTGGAGAAGCCTGGGCTGCTCGTGAACGAGGCAGACGCGAGCTCTCGGCAACACTGTGCCGAAAAAAACTAAGCAAGCAAGAAAGAGAGAGAGGGGGGGGGGTAGTAGGGGGGATTGTGGAAGCCACAGGCGAGATGCGTGCGAGAGCGGAAAAATAAGGGGAAAAACAGAAAAAAGAAAAGATGGATGGAATTAACGGGAAACACGTCGCGAAAGCCCACGCTGGCTGTTTTCGGATTCACGCTGTTTTCGACGCTTGACATGGCTCGGCTATTCAGTTTGCGTCGTTTGCCACCCGTTACTTTTCTCTTTTCTATTTTTCTTTGTTCACTGTCAATGTCAATGGCAGGGCTTTCTCCGGTGATTGTATTATTCCGAAGACCGAACACGCTTGAGGGCTGGGATCCTTTGTTTGTCTTTATTCTCTAGCAGTCATAAGTTCGTAAACTCCTAACTTTCCCTAAAGTTG
Source organism: Dermacentor silvarum (assembly GCF_013339745.2). Classification (NCBI taxonomy): domain Eukaryota; kingdom Metazoa; phylum Arthropoda; class Arachnida; order Ixodida; family Ixodidae; genus Dermacentor; species Dermacentor silvarum. The sequence continues at coordinate 70,224,094 of NC_051154.1, read as the reverse complement.
GGTTTAAGAAGCGTGGTAAAAGACGTTTCTCACACAAACTTTCGCGTTTATGGGTAGTGGCAATACAGAAAAAATAAAGGGCCTTTGCGAAGCTAGAATTTTCGCGTCTGTCCTGGGATTGAAAGAAAATGTCTCAGCTTGGCATAGTCGGCCTCCCCGTCAGAGAAGTTCGAAATGAGCATCGACAGACGTCGGATGTTGTCTTTTATTCCTTACTTCCTCAACCCTTCCATTAGAGCATATAAGTGCTTTCTGTGACAGCTGCTTCAGTGAACAACGCATTGACAGTTTAGCTAAATTTTGCCTGCCGAGGTTTATTTCTCATCGCGTCTGTTTCGGCCTTGTCAAAAACTAAAGTTTTGCAGATGAGTGAAACTAACAGACAGAGAGACAGAGAAAGGGGGAAATGCAGGGAGGTTAACCAGACGGAAAAAACCTGTATGTGCTCCCAGTCTCTTTCTATACCACTTTCCTGTATTTTTACGTCCCCCGCCACCGTTTCCCAGTGTAGGGTAGTGAAACTACCATACAGGTTATTAGAGTGATGAGAACGCGAATGACCCACCGCGGTCATTCGGTGGCTTCACCGATTTGGCATTGCGCTGCTAAGCACGAGGTCGCGGGTTTTACTCCCGGCCATGGCGGTCACCTTTCGATGGGAGCGAAATGCGAAAACGCCCGTGTACCGGGCATTGGGTGCACGTTAAGGAACTCCAGGGGGTCAAAATATATCCGGAGTCCCCTGCTACGGCGTACCTCATTATGGTTTTGGCCCGTAAATCCGCACAATTTAATTCATCTTAAGAGCGTGAATTATACTATAGAAGGTGCGTGTTTACAAAGCAAGCTTCAGTGTTCAGTATGCGAGCAACGCGTAAGTAAGCACAGTAAAAAAAAAAAAAAAAAAAAAAAAGGAAGGTAAGCACCTGATATTTAAAGTCAGTGTATCCAACCTTGGTTTTACGAGCTCCTCGGTTTGCGTTGTTGGTTAACATTACTTGAGTCTACAGGAGAGAGATGGAGGAACTAAGAGGGTGTCATGACAGAAACAAAACAGGAAGATTACCTAGTGTACTTACTGACTGGCTCCCCTGCACTACTGTAAGAGGGTTCAGGGATAGAAATTTAGAGGAGATTGTAAAATGCTTGGCACACCGGACCACGCATTGTATGAAAGCTCTCTCTCTCTCTCTATTTTCACTCTCTGTCCTCTCGCTCTCTCTGTTTTCTCCCCCGCCCCCTTTCATTCCTTTCTTCATTTTTGTTTTCCTTTTCTTTTGTCGTCTTGCATTCATTGCTGTAGGCGCCTTGTGTCAGTATATAGACGCCGCTACACTTTGTTCCAAGAGAGTGCGTCTAACCTGCGGGACGACGAGGCGGCGTGTTTTTCTTCGACGCCGTTCGGCGGGGCATCCTGCATTTCTCTCCGAGATGCGTCCTTGCACGGATTAATCATCGGCTGCCGGAACGTCAGACGCGGTTCTCTGTGGCTCCCGTGGCACGACGGCGAACAGCGGCCCGGGGTGCGGGTGGGGGGGGGGGGGGGGGGGGGGCGTTTTGGGGTGGTGAGCGCCGTGCGATGGTGGGGTATACGTGCTTCTGCTGCTATCAGCGCCACTCGGATCGATTAGCGGCGGAGCGGGAACTTAAGATGAGCCCGCGGGAATTCTCCTGGCTTTTCCTTTCGCCCAGTCGTCCTGCGCGGGCGTTCGCTCCCGGGTGAAAACAATGGCATCTGTAGACGAGTTTACTCTTCCGTGAAGACGGCGCTCGCTGAAACGCACGCTACGCCGAGCCTCCGTCCCACGGGGATCCTGTTTTCCAATCGCTGCATTTTGTTCCCCCCCCCCGGATGTTTGTACTTTCCCGCCGTCTGGTGTAGACAAAATAAAACGTGACGCCGGAAAAACAAGCAGGGCGTGAGCCTCACTGTTCCTGGCCGTTTTTTTTTTTTTTTTTTCTCGGCTTCCCCCTCCTCTTTCTAATTCATTTTTATTTGATTCTTCGTTTATTGTATTCGTTGCCTTTCGACCTCGGTACACGATGTCGTGTCATTCATCCGGTATTTTTTTTTTCTTTTTTTCTTCCCTCAGAGCGCTCGCATATCTCTTTGACGTCGCGTGTGCTTAGGCGCAAAGACGTTTAAGGCAAGTGTGAAACGGTGCATACAACGAAATTCACGTTTACGCATGGACAGCTGCTACATCGCTCGTGTATTTGCCGCAGTCGTCTTCTTCTTTTTTTTTTCTTTTCCTTACAACTGTTTTCTCACATTTTCTTGGATGAAGAAACATCCATGTTTTCTCTTACGCAACATCAATCGCGCGTTGTGAACTTGTCATCTAGTTAGAAAAAAAAATAAAACATCGGCACTTGGAACGTTGAGCGTCACCTAAATCGTGGTTAGGTGCTGGTGGAAGACGCCTGTCTGTTTACTATAATTAAATGTGGGATAAAGTTTGAAATATTTCCTTGCCTCAGATTTCATTGGCTTCTTTTTTTTCCTTATTCTTGACACTTCTACTGTTCTTCATATTATTTTTTCATCCTTTCTGGCAGAACAGCTGTCACAACAAGGCATATCGTTATATACGTTGGAAAATATATCTTCAGTATAGCAGTTCTAATCCGGAGTTATGAAGCAATTGAAAGCGATCGATTGACTTGAACAGGATTTTAGTTCAGCTTTACACTGCCCCGCCATGGCAGCGGAGCCCCTGCTATCGCTCCGTTAGAAAAAGGCAATTTACATAAGGTGCGCAGCATTACATCAGGTACCGGTACGTCTCCGTGCTTTGTCAAGATCGATGTCCAATCGAAGCATGAAGAGAAAAAGGCGAAACATATTCCTACTTCAGGTGTCGCGTTCAGTTGACAACTTGGCGTCTTCCACTGTGATATCTTACATTGCATAATTCGTTACAACTATGAACGCGTTTTTTTTTTATTTTACTATGTATAACGTCCTGAACTCGCGGCTACTTCACATCCTCGAAGAGAAGCAGCACTTCACTAAACACGCTATATAATAAATACATAAAATGAAAACTATTTTGCGATAACAAGTGGAGGTCTGTATTGTGCCACTGACGCACAGTGCGTGCTCTTCAAACGCTGCTTCAGGTGCGCGTTGAAGAAATTGCGCTAGCAAGACGCAGATACTAGGTGCCTCGTTGAAGCCTTTGTGCTTGGCGCGGCATTGAAGCGTGGCGCCATCTAGCGTGTTCTCGTGAAATGACGGCGGTTGCCTCCAAGTGTTCGGTGCACACCTCTGCGTCTTTTTCTGCTTTCGTTTACTTGTTTTCTTGCGTGATCAGACATATGACACGTGAGATGCTTACCAACCAACCAGTTCAAACAAAAAGCATAGCTTGTAAAGTGTTGTTGTGACTACATATCTCGGAAGCGCATATGGCACAAAAGAGGCTTCACAAACCGTTGAAAATATTTAGTACGACTTGCTACTTCAAATAATAAATAAATAAAAAGAGAAAGAGCACCATGAATGGGCTTATTCGCTTTACGTTCATTTATCGCACTTTTAAACTACCGATTCTCGGAAAATCAAGAAATGGCTGGACCCCACTTAAAACGAAAATAGTAATCAGCAACAATGTGGTGTATAGTAAAAAAAAAGGAAAGAAAAAAAGAAAAGAAAAAAAGAAAAGAAAGATAAAAAGGGAAAAGGTGAAGTGGAAGATGGTGCTATAGATGCGACCTATGAATATCACTACTCATAATGCATTCTGATTATCACAGGCAGGCAATTGCACCTTAAGTAATAATTGTATACATGATAATGTGTCAAATCACGTATTTAATAAAGAAACGATGATGCGATAGAACTATGACTCGTATCTTAAGCAACACATCTAAATTAAATATTACTGACCCTTGCTATGGATAAGTGCCTGCACTGCTGCATGAGCAGAAATAAATTAATTATGCATGTTTTCTAAATATACGACTGCGAATAATGCGAAAGACAAAATATTGTATTGTGTTTTTCTGTACTAATATGCCCAGCGAGAAGTTAGCTGCGAATGTTCATTTTCTTACTTTCTCATAGAAAAAATGTTCCCGTTTTTTGAAAAGTCCCTTTGTATAATATGGGCACTGCAACACATCATTAGGCATCGGCTCAGTATCGGCCAGTATGTATACTAGGAGTTTCAACGTGCAAAATTAATTCAGAAGATGACCTATTAAGCATAGGACTCATCTGTGTGAAAAGAAAGATAAACAAACATTAGGATTTCGTTTCACACGCCTTAATTTGCGCAGTTTGGGCTTTGCTGAATATAGCTTATTACAACAAACCTCTGCAAAAGGAAATGCTAATGCGACCCAACACGTGAGCGCAGATGCCCGAAAAATCTAGCCTCTTTTCTTCCTTCTTACAGAACTTGAGCGGCGCACAACACAAGAAAAGATTTGATAGAAATGAAAGCACACTTCAATGAATTAACAACTACAGCTAATTCGTTGCTCTGATTAACTGCCTCCAGTTATCATTAAACGTTCTCTCTCTCTCTCTCTTTCTCTCTCTCTCTGAGTTTTTGCACACAGGCGCACAAGCCCAGGGGACCCTGGCATGAATTATACGACCCCAAGAGCAAATCAGGCTTAGCGACGTTCCTGTCGATCGAATCAGCGCTCGTGGAAACAATCAGCGACAGCCGGTCTTGATTGGAATGCCACACCCAACTACTTTGTCCGCAACGAAGGGTGCTTTTGTCGTTCTTCTTCTTTTCTCTCAGTCTTTCTTGGTCGGGCTCCATCCCGCGGGCTACACGCGTCAGCGGGGGCCCCGTCATCCAGTGTGACGAGAGTTGGGCTTCATATCGCGGCTCCTGTTTCCTTATTAGCGCGCCCAGCGCCGGCATCCCCCCTCCCCCTTTCCCCTCTCTTCGCACCGGCAGCCCTCTGCGGATTGATATCCAGCGCAGCGGCGGCAGAGCGCCATTCATTTCCCCCCGGCGTCGCCGGGACCCCATCCGAGCGCGTGCCGTCTTTCTCCATTTCCTGGCCCGCTTCCTAGGGCGCCGGCATCGCGCCGCGGCCGGCAGGCTAAGCCCATGCAGCCGCACTCCCAAATATCATCTACCTCGTCGCGCGAAGAAGAGAGCGTCGTCGCGCGGAGATTGGACGGCGAGCGCGTCCTGGCCGAGGCACTGGCGTTCGGCTGAAGGGAGACGCGCCACCGTCACCGCGTCGCTGGGGTAAGGGGGGGGGGGTATTCGAGGCTCAGCGGAGCAAAAAGCAATTTGAAGCCCGGCGACCCCATCAGAAGCGGCCATCCCGCTGGCGGCGCCGGACGACCAAGGCGACGTCTGGGGACCCGCGTCCCCAAGGGACGACTCGGCGCGGGCCCGCTCCGGCGAGCTTCGTCGAATGACTCACGTGATTATGGGGAGCAAACTGCTTTCTAATTGGACCAGTTATCGCTTCGGCCGCACCGACAGTGCGCTGGACGATGCCCGGAGAGAGGGGCGCGTATATACACTGCCGTGGTTGGGCGCTTCGCGCGGTGGTCGCCCCTTGTTCCCACGCGAGCCTTCGCAGCAGCCCCCGCGCGCACTGTTCCCTTTTTTGACGAGCATGACGGAACCGTGACGTCGGGTCTGCTCGAGGTTTGTTAGCGAGCGTATGGTAAGCGTTACACGCGTCCCAAAGAAAACGAAGAGAGTCTTTCCAATGCACATAAATTCGCCGGGGAGCGTGCTCTGCGACGGCAGCTATACGAGCACGCCCTGTAGCGACATAAAGGAGCGAAACGTGACTCGCCTGAAAGTGGCCAAGGGCGTTGTTTCCAAGGTCTGCGCCGAGCGCGCTTGTTTGCTTGCAAAAATATTATCCCAGTTTGTGAAATGAAAGCCGCCGTGGCTTCGGCGCAGTTCGGCTGAGATCCCGCAGGTGCGGCCGCGCGCGAGCTTGTTTTCTCCCCCGCCGGACCGTGCGTTTTGCCGGGGGCGTGGTTGGTCGCGTGTCCTGGTTGGGCTTGCATTTTGTAATTAAATATCCGCTCCTCTCGCTGCGCCCTTCGTCTGGATGCATTTTTGGAGCGATGCAACTACGGCACCTTTGTTATCGTTTTTCCTCACTTTTCACTCGCAAGAAGGTTTTGTGGAATTACTGGAGTATGTTGTTGCCGCGGGAAGAAAATGGTTTCACGTTTATGATGCCAAGAGCAAGAACGAGCAAGGCATGAAGTTAGTAAATGCTCTGAGCCATCAAATAAACGCTTTGAGGGCTTAATGAGGACAGCTTTTTTTTCTCTCTCTCTCTCTCTCTTTTTTGCAAGTTTGGTATGATAGCAGCACAGCATAAACAGCGAAAAGCTTTAACGGCGTCACTAAAATAATTGCGAGAACATATGACATGACCAGTAATACCATTCCTGTGCATTTTTCGTATGAACTCCTGTAAAAAATAAAAATAAAAAATAAGTTGTAGTTTCGTAAACGCACCGGAAATAGATTTTTATTTTACATGACGACACCATTACTGCTTACATGTTCTCTGAAGTTCATCCCGTAATGCTCTTTCATGCGATTACTGAATGAAATCTGAACGTGAGATGTTGTTGACAGGCAGGAAGAAAACGTTTTGTTGGCTATTTATTTAGAATTGTACCCGCTTTTCTAATTCGCTCCTGGATGCGATGCCAAAGAGAAAATGGCAATTGGCTCATACAAATATACTTCTGTGGATTTCTCTTGTACAAGCTATCATTAGAATTGAACTTACCGGGACGGCCTTTTGTCGTGACCTGATTGCTCTCGATGGGTTACTTCTCATAGAAGAAGCGGGGTATTAAATTTTGAGCATATAAAACCACGTAATTAAAGTTACCCCAAAGAGCGCATGCTTTTTTGCGCTCTCTGTAGTTCTGCGTGAGACGAACATGACAAGAAAGCACACATTAAAGTTTTTTTTTCTTCTTCTTTTTTAAGCGTAACCATGCAAATTTTAGTTTGCACACGACCTCCCAAAGGCAAGGAGGGCACTGACAAAAACCAGCAGAGGTCTCGCTCGTTACCATTGGTCCGTCATCGCAATCAATCAATCAATCAATCAACCAATCAAATGAGCTTTATTTATACAATTCCAAGAATGCGTACAAAAATAGGTGGACCAATAGCCTATGTGGATAGTACCTGGTCCAATACAGAAATTACATATATAGGTCAACCACGTACATATTTTCTCAGTGAATAATAACATTGCTTACATGAACAAGTATTAATTTGTGAAGGAGGTGTTATTACGTTTGTCTAGACAAGAAGAAGCGTTTACTACATGCAAGGTCAAAGTTTCTCGTTACTTTTACTTCCACAGGCACAGTGTTCCATGTGATAGCGCTAGGCATTGAGCTTCCTCTGCGGATTCCCTGCTGTTCTTTCGAGTAATGCGAAAGAAGGACACATTCCAGAGCCCTCGCCATCTATCGGCGACATGACGTCACTGTCTCTGTACATCGACGCGAATCATCAATCAGGCCGCCGTCATTCTATTCACGGTGGCACTGCATCCGCAGCTGTGGGGCACCAGCCGCGGAAGAGCTTGCGGCCTTCAAATGGAGTGCACGCGAGTTGACTCCGCCCACTCCGGGCTCAGCTGCCGAGCCATCGCTCCATCTCTTACATGTATTCCTTGGCTAACGGTGTTTAGGCATGTGATCGTGCCACGGCCTCTGCCTGAAATGTACCGCCCCCTCCACTTTGTTCTGCCACGACGTTTGCGCTGACGAGCGCTGCTGTCGGGCACTCGGACACTAATAACGTGGTCGGGAGGAGCGCATATTTATCGCATGCGGATATTTATCTTTTACTGCAACAGCATGAGACGGGTATCGCGGTTTTCCTATAGTCTCCTTCCTCTTCCTGCTCTTTGGGAGCTCGAAACAGTGCTTGTCTGTGCGTCCGAATCTGCGTCCATCCTACCAATTCTTTCCTCGCGCTACGGTGCGCATCATTGTGCCACGATCCGTAAATCGTTTAATTAGTATAGGATGCGATTACATCGTGCAATATTTTACTGCCACAGCCTTTCACCGCCTTCCATGCAACGCTAATATACTGAATTCCGACCAAAAATAAAATGGCCAAGTTATTTTTTTACTGCGGCACCTTTTAGGCGTTTATTTACACAAAATCTCATTTAATGCAAAAGTGAAGCTTAACAGCACTACAAAAAAAGAAAGAAAAAAAAAGAGAGAGGGAGAAATATAAACGACGAGAAAATAAAAATTGCCGGAAAATGAAAAGTAACGTTGACGAGCTTAGTTGGACTTTGACCGTTGTTACCAGAAGCGCGCGGACGAGCCCAGCTCGTCCATGGCACGCAAGGGGAGCTCAAAACAGGGTTGGCTCCATTCTTTCAATTATGCCGCGCTGGCCACCGTCCTGCCTCCACCGACGTCGTTATCGTGCCGTCCTTGTCGTCATATCATCATCCTTTTTGTCGTCGTATTATTGTTGTTGCATGCAGTTCGTGGCTTTTCCATGAAATTGCAGGTATAGTGTTGCACAAATTATGGAGTGCTGGTGGCACTCGAGGGAGTGCCTGATTTCGCAGTAAATTATAATTCAGAGCTGCAGGAATCAGTGCAGTCAGACTTTATTTTCGAGCAGCCGCTGTGCGTACAGGCATTCAGAGCATGCAGAGCTCGTGACTTCACTATTTCTTTGTATCTGCTTTCGAATATGAGCTTTGTGATAATGACCTAGCAGTAACGGTGCGCCAGTAAATACGAAACTTGTTAAAGTGCACACACCGAGCGTTACACTAAAGCATAACGTTATGGACGCTCAAACTAATATCCTTAGGGCGTTACTGTTTTGCCCAGTAAAGGTAAAATATGGCGCCAGGGAATATTTATTACTGGAATATATGTTTTAAAGGATTACGCAAGCTGAGCCGTTTGCGTCGCAGAATAAAATAAAAAGAAAAGAGGTATTGCGAAGTTGGCACTTTTCCGTTAGGCGAAGTGCAATGACGTGGTACAACCACACGTACTATACACGAAAGTTTATATTTTACTAATCTATTCATCGTATGACCTTACACTCTATAAAAATAACATATCCATCAGAGATATTTAACAAAATTTCTCTAAAAGACAGAAAAATAGTAATGATTTGAGAACTGCGAACACATGTTGCATAAATTTGTTTTACGTTGAAAAACTATATATCAGTATCGATGTGCTGTCTTTCGCACGTTCACGAACATTTGATAAATAATGTTTAAAGGACCGATATCTCATTTAGAACGCGTGGATTCTGGTCGTAGCATAAACGGGAGATGTAGGAAAGCAATTGCCTTAGCTATCAGGCAGGCTGTTAAATATTTAATCTTTATGAAAATACGCTTGAAGCCTCATTTGTATGTTAATTTGTTATCCTTTTTCAGCTATGGCTCACTGTCTTATGGAGCTCCCTTCATGTCCTTCTCCGCATTCCAATCTGAAACATTTTTAGTGTGCAAGAACGTCTTGCTTTAGTTTCTTAGAATGAGATTTCGTTTCTTCACATCGCCTTTATAGAAACAGCTTTTTTATTGCCGTGTTTTCCTAACTGTTGGCGCATCGGGTGCAAATTTACTATTTTAATCCGCCCCATTGCGGTAAACCATCTGAAACTGGAGCTGGTACGCCTGTGTGATTCAGGCCGCACATCATTTTATCCGGACGTGTAATATTGTTTATGTTCAATGGAGTGCAGCATCTCTTAATTTCATTCATTTAAACATCATGCTCAAAGTGGTTGCTCGTAGCGGGGCTAAGTGCCCTGCTTTTTACCAATCAAAAAGGACAGACAGGATAGTCATTGTAATGTTCTTATTCATCGAGATACAGCAAGCGCTGGCTTCGAAAGTCGAGCAAGGGCTTTGCCTAGTCGGTCCATGGACTGAAGAGAATACAAAATAGAATTATTCCTAGATTTCACGATGTGCGTAAGTACACGCGAATATAAGGGCAAAAAATTCTTTGCTAGATCAATACCTAGGCCGTAAATTTGGTTGGCGTCGAAGCAAGCACGCAATCCTGCAGTTTCATTTTTTGTTTTCATAGTTATGACACAAAACTGGCTCGAAGGAGATATAAAAATGTATTGAGTGGCTGTCTCCTGTATTTTACCAATTATTTCTCCTTTATGTTTTACTACAAGCGCCTGAGGTGGCGTGAGAATTTAGGGCAGCTAATCTTAAACGCCCACAAGAAACCTTGCTGGGTACAATGTGTTAGTTTCTGTATTATCATCCTGCAAACTTCGAGAGTTTGCAAATCACAAAAACTCACCCCGTACTTCCAGCATGCATATTTTACTTAAGAGGGCTGAAGAGTGCGTGCGTGCGTGCGTGCGTGCGTGCGTGCGTGCGTGCGTGCGTGTGCGAGGGAGAGAAAGAATGAACTAACCACCGTCCTTTACGTCTCCTAAGAAAATGCTACGAGTGAGTGACCTACTGACCACAAGTATACGTACTGAAGTGGGCTTCAAAGAGTATACGGGTAAAATTGATTTTAAATAACGGTTACGCCACTTTATGTACAAAGATCGATATGTCCTCTGTGACAATTGGCTCGACTGATGCTCACTGCCTAGCCTTTTCTTTCTTTTATTTTCTTTTTTTTTCTTACTCCTCTCTCGCTCTCTCTCACACTTTCCAATTTCAAGTAGGAGGGCACCACAATACGAGCCCAACCATGCAAACTTTGGAGGAAACACGGATTTCAAATTACCGCGACACGACATGTCACGTCGCGCCGTTAAGCTGTTCGTTGTCAGGAGAGAATAATGGCGTCATTAGAAATTAAAAGCGGAGGCTGCCTAATGGCGATCTTGCGCAAAGGTCTCACGGGCACGCAATAATGGGAGCACAGCGGATTGCGTCGAGCGAAGGAAGTGAACTAAGCAAGGGAGTAAAATAATGTAAACGCCTGTAATATTTTCCTCCTGTGAAGGGTGCACCACCCAAAGCAGCAGTGTAACAGGAGAAGTCAATTTTTGGTGGGACAACCAGCGTGGAATAGTGCGGATGAAGGAGCGCTGAGCGCACATACGTGCGTCACACGAGCGCTAGTGTATCTGTTATAGTCAGTCGACCACTCAACAGCTACTATACACAGAAAAGTGAACCGCACCAGCATCCACGTACGTAGAGTGAACAAGCTAAAGAAAGAATCAGCGGCTACAGAGACAAATATCATCGCGACGCAAACGGATATGTGTCGCGTTAGCGTCTAAAGAGATTCTACTGAAGGCGTTCAAGAATTAGTTTGGGGATTTATAAGCACGGCCAGGCCCCGAAAACAAAACATATCTAACTAAAGTCTCGCCGTTGACAACGCTGTTCAGAAGAGCACATGTGTACCGTAGCTCTCGCATTCATCATCATCATCAGCCTATTTTTATGTCCATTGTAGGACGAAGGCCTCTCCCTGTGACCTCCAATTGCCCCTGTCTTGCGCTAGCTGATACCAATTTCCACCTGCAATTTTCCTATTTGCCGCTCTCGCATTACTACATACCAATGCCGTGGCAGGATTTACTACTAGTTTTTATACGCATTAAAAAGCGAATCAATTATAACAGCGCAAGCATCATTGAGCTTCGGGAAAGTTAGCTCAGTTTCGGTGTATTTTGTATCGGTGTATCTATGGCGTTATATATTGTCTTGCTTTCAGCTCTCCTTTCCCACAGGTTCCTTCTTCTCACTGTACCTCCTGGAGAAGACGCGCTAAATCTTTTTTTCCTATAGCGTCTAATGCGACTCGCGGTGCTTCAGAGGGGGAGGGGAGGGGGGGGGAGGGCTGGCTGTAGCTGCGCTGCCCCACAATCGGCCGGCGACCACTATAGCCACGACAGAGAAGCTTCAATGGGCGCGTTCCGCCAAAGCCCCACGTGCCAGCGGTCGCCGGAAAGACTAGATTAATTGCCGCGGCAGCGGTACAGAAGCCCAGCGTCGGCGTCCTTGTAAGTGCCTCGCCCACGCGATGTGCTGGCTGGTCGCCGCCGCTTTTCCGCTTTCCAACGAGAGGGGGAGGGGGGGGGGGATGAGAAAGAGGTGCTCTACTGCTCGGACTGTCTTTATTTATCTTTTTTTTTTTTCCGGTGTTTCCACCATCGGTGTGCCGGCACCGCCGCTGCGGCGGTCACGCGGCGGAGGTGCACTCGTCTGGCCGCCGCAAAGAACGAGAGCGCGTGCCAGCTGGCGCACGTGAACGTGCAGATAAGCGACGGTCGTCACGCATCGCGTGCCCTACGCTAATGGAGAGCGACGACGGTTGCGCCTCGCGCGCGGGAAAACAAACTGGAGCACCACAACCACGTAACGACCCGGCGACGACGAAAGCGAGCGTGAGGCAAAAATCTCGCGGCCGCCGTCGTCGCCGCTACCGCAGCGCCATCTGTCTCCTTCCAAGGCGCCGCCGCGCCCTTCCGCGCGCTTTCTTTCTTTCTCGTGGTGCGCGCGCGATGCCTGCTGCCTCTGTTGATGCTTGCTCCCTGTACTCTCGCCGTGCTCTTGGCGCGCTTCGCGGCGTTGCCGCTGTCGTCTCCTGCAGCGAAGGCTGTTGCTGCAGCGACGTAATCGCGAAGATGTTCGAAACAGCGACGCTTTATAGGGCAGAACAAAAAACAACAACGAAATGCGAGAAGCAGTGCGTGCAGGCTTTTTTTTTTCCCCGTAAAGTAGTTGTCGCGTATTAAACGGCACGCATAATTCTTGGCGCAGCATGTTCCTCACGTTTATCTCTGAAGCTCATCGTCTTACAGACAAGCGTGTTTTTTTTTTTTTTTTTTTTTTTTCTGCGTGTTACCTCTCTTCTTCTCTGAGTATAACTTCGGTCACCTTTATGCATGGTAGTTTGTTCTTTATAAATCTGGTTAGTTAACTAGTTATGGAGATGCACGCGGCATCAGAATGGTGTTCGACCGGAGGTGCTGAAATAAGACAGAAGTTGGAGGAACTACATACAGGTACTTGGCTCAGTATATCCGGTGAATTGTACGTCGATATTGAAAATCTGTTCCTCAATAACAAGTCTAACAAATGGCAAGTTAGTCAGGGTTGAATTCATATAAGCAAGGTCACTGCAGCCTGCGGATGGTGACGTCCATACACTATGATACTACAGTGATGTTGAACGTCAGCAATTTTTGTTATACAAACTGAGCTGACCGTGCTCCCGCTCTCAAAATTATCTAATGCGTTGGTGCTGCGCCTACCAGACCTTTCAAATCTGAAAATGTTGCACGGTGGCAATCATCTGTAACCTTTGCTGGAAAATCCCTCGGCAGAAAAGTAAGACGTTGCTCCGTATTTCTCTTAAATCCGAACACCGTTACGGTTGAGCCTCGTTTTATCGTATTGACTCCAGGCCCCTCTTCCCCTTTTAGCTCCCTCCATTCATTTTCACGCCTGACTCCTTGCATTAAATGTGTTGCCTGTCGTCGCGTCCAAAGCATGTATTCGCACGTTGGGACGCTCAATCAAGCTCATTCATTGTTGTATAACTCTCAAATCAAGTAAAAGGAGCGCAGTCCCTTCGTGCATGTTTTCCTGCACGTTAGTGCACTGGCACCGGCCGTGCCCTAATCTCACTCGCTCAAAAGTGGACACGAGCCGTTCAGTATTGCTTCTAAATTAGGGTGTTAAAGCTTGTGTCTAATTTGATTTGCAAATGGCTGATGTCTCGTTGTTTGCGCTGCCATGGCCGATACGACTGGAGTTCTCAATTCGCCGCATTGATGTCACTGGCTATCGTGTTGCTGGTTTCTGGCGAACGTTGAACGGCCATTAGCCGTACAGCTACTGACACGAAAGCGCCGTATAATTTGATTCTACAGTGACCTAGTTTCCGCCCGCAGGCTACGAAGGATCACTTGCCATCGCGCTTCCGTTATGTAATTGTTGTTGTTGTTGTTGTTGTTGTTGTTGTTGTTGTTGTTGTGTTTTGTTGTTGTTGTTGTTGTTGTTGTTGTGTTGTTGTTGTTGTTGTTGTTGTTGTTGTTGTTGTTGTTGTTGTTGTTGTGTTGTTGTTGTTGTTGTTGAATGAAGATAAAAAGGAAGGTAGAGGCCTACCTTACCATTATGCTTCATTTCTGCGGATATTACGAACGTTTGCGTAACTTAATTCTCCAAAAAATAAAAAAACAACAACTTTATTTTCATTCGCAAAGAGATGGACGCGGTCACACACTTCCATTGCCGTAAAACTGTATAACACAAGTCTGTGCGCAGTACAAATTGAATCACAGTGTAGGATTTATTCTTTATGAAGGAGGAGTAAAAAGAAATAGGGAAGGTCTTGGTGGAATTAATAGCAACTAGAGTATTTTACTGCTCACGAACTTAATGCTATTCGTATGTAGTATTAGTCTGTGGCTATATCCGCGACTAGCGTGATAAGTTAGTTAATGACCAGTTTTACTCGATACTTTATTACATTTACGTCGAATGCAGTCAAGAGCTCGAGCCAGGCCCTTTATTGTCTGTCCGTCCATTCCACTTGGCTTTGTTATGTGTAGTTGTGCCGCAATCCATGCATCGTTTAATTAGTATGATATACTGATACAACAAGCAAAGTTTTACTGCCGGATGGGTTCGAAAGAAGGTTTGCTCTGTCCGTTCCGTCACGCCGCATCCTGTTTCGTTATACCACCATCGTCATCATTGTCGTCGCTGTCGTTGTCTTCGTCGTCGTGTTTTTGTCGTTGCCTAGGGTTCGAGAAGCTTGCACGAAATTGCAGGAATTTTTCACAATATCGACGCTGTAAACAGTAGACGGGGAAGTAAAGGCTTTTTTCAGTAAAAGAGTTTAGAGCAGCAGGAATGGTTATGTCCTCTAATTTTCTTTTTTCGTTGTTTGGACGCCAGGGCAGGTAGAGAGCAAAAATTATCGTAGAACGTTTTTCCCAATATGAAAGGAATATTTCTAACATGTAGAATCCAGCCAACTTACCAAGCACAACAGTAAGAAGCAGGAAGAGGAGTAATGTGCAAATACTATAGACAGGCTGCAAAACTTGGCGGCACGGAGTTTCAGTGATCCAAATCTCAATCAGACAAACGAGATCCTTGTGCTCTTTTACGTGATGTACACGAATGAGCTTGGGGTCACACTCAAGCGCAGTCAGAATGAACGCCACTGCCACGAGCTTCGCCAAAGTGCAAATGGATACTTTTTGGCTGAATTTTCGAAAGTTTCCTGCCAAACGTTTGTTTTTGGACTGCAATGTATAAGTAACAAGCAGGAAATCGATGCTCTTTTTTTTTCGTAATCCTGCGCCCCGACATCCCTTTTATATCGAACGTGTAGCTTGTCTCCATCGCAACTCTAATAAACGCTCTTGCGCGTGGCTGACGCGAAGGAAGCAAATATTAAAATGAATCAATAAATTTTATAGTCTATGACTCATATCTTAAGCACTTTCATTTCCCCCCCCCTTTTTTTTTGCAGCTCAGTAATTATTCAGATATGTTCAGATTTCTCAAAGTTCCAGTTACTCACCGAGAGCCTTCGAGGCAGCGTCACTGGGACCACGGCTATATATATATAAGTCTCTGCGCGAAGCCTTGTTTGGCGTGCCACTATTTAAACGGACGCTAAACAGGCTGGACAAACTTCCCGCCTGGCCTTATCTCCCCTGCACCAGTGCCTAAACCTATGCCGTTGCCTCTGTTTTGCCCTAACATGCGTTGTTTTGCCCTAACGTGAGCAGACGCCATCGGTCGCAAGACGCTCCGCACTTGCTAACTCACGCAGACGCCGTAATCGGGAGTGGTCACTTTCCCTGAGCAGTTAAGCAGAAGAGCGCCGCCGCTTTGTAAGTTGTCTGACACACTCTCGCTTATCTGTTAGGCCCTGCGGAGGCTACTAAGCACCTCGCGTATAAGCGCTAAGCACAAATATTAAGAAACACGGTGACTTATGTGCGTGTGAAAAAGCACGGGAGTATGATTCCGTTTTTTTTCAAAGGCTTGTCTAGAGTGCATCCTTTAGCGCTTCGGATGTTTCGTTTGGGAGTTCGTGAGATAAATGGTGTGCTGTCGTCGTTGGTGAGATAAACCGCAAGATTTCTCGTACGTGGAGCTCAGTACGTGAACATATATCGATGCTCGTCGATATATCGATGCTCGTCACGCGATTAGATATTTCTCGCCTGTGCTAGCCCTCTTAGTTATTTATTCTTTCGTCTTTTTTCTATAGTGTATATAGCTCATTAAAAAAACAGGCATAGAGTACACAGCGAGCCACGAACGAAAGGAATGGGTCGCGTCAACGTGTTAGTCATTAAAAACAAGAAAACCAATAACTCAGGCGGGAGAAAAAGGTGCAGAAGAAGTAACGAATTTAGGCGCAAGAAAAGCAAACATCACGCCACGGTCGGGACACCGAACTTTCCAGCTCCTATTTCAGCTATAGGCGCCGAGACAAATTAACAGCCGTGACTCAGAGGAGAAGATCGCCGTTTTTCACGCCAAGCAAGCTTGGCGTCAGCGGGTGTGCGTTACAGCGTTCATTCACTCGATGAAAATAAAAATAGAGAGAGAGAGAGAAAAGCGAGCAAGGAAGTGAAGTAAGTGAAAAGGGGATGGAAAACAGCGCCACTCGACTCAAACGTTGGGCGGCGTCCGCAGCCGCCACTCTGGGGGAGACGCCACCGGGGAGCGGGGGGTACTCGTTCCGGTCTTTCCCACGTCACTGCTGCGCCAGGCAGAGCGTATGGACACCCGCTGCCGACGCTACAGCGTCGACGCTATTCCCCGGCGCCATCCCCGCTTTGCCAGACGCGACGGGTCCGCGCTTCTGACCCGTGATTGCTTTCCCCGCGGCCGTATGCACACCCGGGGTGTCGCTAAATGAGCTTCGAGTGCCGAGAGCACCTCCCCCCCACCCATCTCTTCTCGACTGTATCCTGCTGTGGCGCAGTGTTATGTGCACTGCCCTTTCATCGCTGCGAAACTTTTCTCACGGCAATTTGGCTCCCCTCTTTGCTTGACACGTCTGTCTCCCTATCTATCTTTCTATCTATGTTTCTTTCGTGTCTTTTCTCTCTTATTACATATCTCTTAATCTCACTCCTATATTGCACCTTATTTTTTTTCTTTCCCGGTATAATATTTTATCGTGTTTGTATATTGTTAGCATCGCTCGCACCTCATTCTTCCTTGCAGACGAAGGCAACGCTAATCACTTCATGCCTTCGTCTGCAAGTTTTACTCACACGTAAGCACATGGTGACACAAACAGCTATCGGTCAACAAGCCTTGTCTCTAAGCGTTCCTGATTGCAACAGCGTCGATGTTTTGTCGTTGTCGGCGCGTATGCCGCCGTGCATCAAGCAAGTTTGTCGCATCAGGTCTATACGGGGCCAACGGCGCCCTTCCTGGGCGCTCACTCTATCATCTGAGCTAACCAATACGCTAGCAGATGTCAACGGGAGGCCTAACTAATCGCTAACTCGAAGTACAGGAACTCTGTACGCATAAGTAAACCAGTGCTGCGGATATCCGCCACGCGAATGAAGTTTCATGAAATGGAAATTTCCGCGTAATTAGTTTACTTGGAGATTAAACCTTTCACCGCTACTCACTTTCGTTTGAAAACGTTTATCTCGTATTTCCAATCTAGTAAACTGCTACGTTTCAGCTGAAGCTTTGTTTGCTCTAGTACGAATTGTAAACAAGGAGGAGGATATTCATAGCTGCAAGTGGAGAAGTTGTCGCAAATATTGCCTGCAGTTGCTCCGTCCACTTATCAAACGAGGTAGATTCTGAGCACTCGACGAATATATATATTTTATACCGCTGTCGAGAACCGATGAAGCGCGGCAATTTTACTCACTCGCTCGTTGCATCACACTTCAACATTGGAATTCGCGGGATTTCACCAACTCCCGATTCTATACTCACTGGACCCTAGCTGACATGCGACTTCGCCTGTCACCCAGACTCTCCCGTCGTGAAGTAACTTTATATAGCGTGCCGCCTGTGGTTGGGCGTCGCATTCACGAACGCTTATTCATTCTCATCAGAATGGCTAACAGCGCCGCATGTAACTTTTGTAAATGTTGATGAAACTATATAGAACCTATTCTGTCCATATTTCGACTCTCGGCGATATGTTCTGCGTACTATACTCTGAGCCGTTTCGACGACAGACTATTCTAGGTTGCGCAGATACTGTAACCTTAGCCGAAGAACTCAACTGTGCACACCGCCCCCTAAGCGCTAATGCGCTTCATGAATACAACCGGACTAGACGAGTCCTTGTGGCTATCTACGTATGTGAAAATTCACCTGCGGGTGTGCGCACACTGACTTTCCTTCTTCTATCATATCATTATTTCCGCCTCCCCACGTTAAGCTTAGCCAACTGACGTCACCATGGTTAATCTCCCTGCATTTCCTTCATATCTTTAGTTTGTTTTTATTTCAATAAAAGAAGTGTATTTAATTTTGCTAACCGTCATGAGCCCGCTAAACAACCCAGGTGGCTCAACATTCGCTCTCTAGCTTCCAGTCACCGAGGAATTTGGGATGGAGCCGAAACACTTCCCTCCCAAATATTGAATGCCCTTGTGGTAACACGCCACTTGTTCTTGCGTGAGGTCCACTTTTAGTCCATCTAGCTAAAGCTTCACTCTGTGAAGCAAATTCAGGACACATAAATTGGGACTAATATTGTCAAAACATTTGCAGTGCAAATGCAACAATGACGTGCTAAGTCCTATCTTGCACCGCCACGCTGGAGCTTGCGCTAACTCTGTGCGTATGCAATCTATGAAACCGGCCTCAGCTCTGTGAAGCCCTTTAGTCACGCAAAGTTGGAGTGTTAGAAACGACGAGTGTAATATTTGGCGTAATAAATTGGCAAGAGTGCCACTTACACGCATCGCCAGTTACTCAAATAGGGCTTCAGGCCACCTCTCTCGCAGTTCTGATCGCGTTTGTCTTTTTCGTATTTATGAAGCTTCAAATTTTGATATTCTCGTATTTGTCATCGCGCGCAAGACCACGAAGTCACAAGTGGGCTGGTTTATTCTGCGACTCACTTAACCCCGTTGCTTAGCTACAGGCACATGGATTGCAAAGATAGCCTGCACTGACCAACATCAGCGTACTTCATAAACACAAATGCAAGTTATTTACTTGCCTTGATTTATAATTGAATGGAGAAATGTGAAAGTACGGGGAAAGGAGCCGAGAACAGAAGAGGGATGAAGTATAACAGCAGGTGATAAGCGTTCGCCATATTCCTGCACATGTGCTAATCTTGCATCTCGGCTTATGTGGGGAGATTCCCGTGTTTTAATATATCCTAGCATATGAAGCGGCCTACCTTCCCATTGTACTCCAATTAACAAACAAGCACAATGTGACTGGGCGTGTCAGGTTGCTTCTATACGTGTGTGTGAGTGTGTGTGTACCTGTATCTGTGTGTGTGTATGCGCGTGCGTGCATGCGCGTGGGCGCGCACTTTAGGATGCTGAATTGAATTGTTACGAATTCGTTCACGAGGCTGGAAACTTGGGCTTGTTGGTAAGGCATACTTCACTGAACAGCGCGGAAAAGTACACGAACAAAAAGAGGGGACTACACACAGCGCTGTATGTCGTCCCCTCTGCTTGTTCGTCCTGTGTTTTCTGCGATGTTCATTGAAGTACAAATTTGTATTCATTGCAGCATGCGAAACGGAAAACCGAAACAGGCCCGCATTCACGAAACGTTCTTGCGCTAAAATTGTTCGTAAGAGAAAATATCCAGCCAATCATGAGGCTGCACATAATATTAGCTAATGCGGCCGACCAATGGCAAAAAGCACTTACGAAGCGAACGTTACGTGAATTCGGCCCCTGGGTCCCCACCTCGGGGGCTTGGGCTCGGTGCAGGAGCTTTACTCTATAAATCACGGAGAATCCTTTACGCCAACGATTGTGGCAGCCATTCTCATCACCTGGGCAGCTAACACCGCTCTTGGTTAATGTATCAAGAGATAGAGAGAGAGTTAGAAAGAGAGAGGAATGCTAACGGCAGTCGTGGCTAATATATCACAGCAAGTTTTTATATCATCGACTCGAACACTTAATGATATCCGTGTTTTATTCCCTCGTAGGACGTACGTGCGAATTTCTATTTGAACAGCAGAATAAAGAGCTTCTTGTTTACTTGGACCACAGCGGACGGTGTTAGTACAATTACGATAACGCTAAACTAGAAGCTCCTAACCTAAAGCATAATTAGCCACACACACACAAAAAGAGCTGGCTAAACTGCAGTTGTGGGGAAAGGGAGAAAGGAAGTGGCTAAGGAAGGCGATATTCAGGTTTGATTTGCGGTGCCAACCTCGCTGCAGTCACGTGCAACCCAGTGGGACGACACGCGCCATGGAGACATTCTCCCCCCCTCCCGACCCTCTACTCTGACTCCATTCCTTCTTTTCACTTGGGTCCCGTGTGGGAGGGCTTTTTTTATGTTGTGGCCTCCGCTCTTTCGGCACGTTTCTCGTTTTGTGGGTTTGGTTTCGCGCCTCCCTGGCTTCGACGGGCTGTGTGCCGGCCCTGCCCTTTGGTGGCATTCTCTCCGTGTTTGCGCTCCCTGTTCTCGTGGAGTCTGCGGTTTAATTCGGGCCGCGGCGACGACGTGCGGGGGCGCCTCCCGCAGCGCTGCGCTGGGGCCCACGGGTGCCGACGCGCGAAGCGCTTGTCACACGTTTGCCTTTCGTGCGCTCTCGCTTCCCCTTCGCCTCGAGTGCCGCCGCTGGGGGCCTTTCTTTTTCAGTCGTTCTTTTCTTTGCGAATCGTATCTAGAGGGGGGGTTCTGCTCTGACTCCCCCGTCTGTTCCATGCCTGCCAGACTTGTGCCTGACACGCTCGCGCGGCCGTGGCACGCCTCATTCTGTTTCTCATTCCTCCTCTTCTTTCTCTCTCTTTTTTCTTTTTTTTTGCGCCTTTTTTTTTTTTTTGCACGACGTACTCGTCATGGATATTTGCATTTCTCGCGCTTTCCTTTTCCAAGAACGCTGCATGAATGTGAGAGTCTGGCTAGATGTACGTGTACATGTAGTTGTGGGCCTTCCTCTACCTTTTTCTCTGTCTTTCTTTTCTGATTTATCGTCCGTGCGTAGCTTTTTTTTTTTTTTTTTTTTTTGGGGGGGGGGGCATTCCACATTTCATATTCACGCGTTTCCCGTGCCGGAGCGTCGATACAGGCGCCAGCACAACGTGCGTATGGCGACGGCAGCACCAGCAGCAGCCCAACTCTGTGATATGGCCGTGTCCGTACCCATAAAATAAGTGACTTCCCCGCTGAAAAGAGTCGTGCACGAACGCCTGCGCGCACTTGGGAAGCTTGGCTCTTGTCGTATGCGATTGCATGTCCCAGGCGGCGGGTAGCTAGGATAACAACAAATGATAATGATAAGAATAATAATAATAGTTCGAAGGAAGCCGACCATATTACGTATCAATGTCACCCGGAAGGAGACGTGAGACACTACCAAACCCGCATCATTTATTTATTCGCCTTTACCGCTTTATTGCTGACGTCGTGCTTATGGCGAGGAAACTATATACAGCTGCGTGAACGGAAAAGTAGGCACGTATCGTATGTTGCGCAAGTATACATAAACAGGAACGATCTAATTACGTTCTTTTGATTACTAGAGATGTGTGTGTGTGTATAAAGTAGATAAACGTATTTATATGGCCGCTTGAAAGCATACGCTGGTAACGATGTATGCGGCCAACTTTCGAAATTGTGTGCAGAACAGACAAACCCATCATTTGATTAGTCGTCAGTATCGCACGTGCTTCTGTCACGTACGTTGTTTGAAGAAAATGAAGTCGATATGCACGACTGTTACTTTCCTGTAGGATTGTGCTAAGTGAAAATGTTTCCCTACAGCGTATTAAGTAGCAGAACAGACCCTGCTGTCTAACAAAAGTACCAGTAGCGCCATATAATTCTGACAATAAGTTCACTCTTCGTCGTACAGTGCCTCGAGCGGCCAGTCGCGCGGCAATTTTGCGTGTGTTCGCTAGCTCCTTTCACGCTCAGAAAAACACTTTTATGTAGCACGTATTGAGCAACAGAAAGCTGCATCGGGAGTTTTTCATGTTGCTCTACAATTTTCTTATTGAAACTTCTCATTGAATTATAACATTTGAGAAGTTGATTACTAATTAGGACTAATTATGTAATTAGGCGAAATGCAAAAACTAATCTGAGTATCTCCAAGCGACGGCAAACAACATTACATTGCCTCTGTCCAGTTACGAGGCATTTGCATATTTTTAAATCTTGGTGCATGATAGTTGGGACACACTGTATATTTTAGCAAGGTATAAATAAGCACACCGAGCACGGATAAAATGACAGGTTAGGTTACTGTGTACCGTAAATGCAACACACCACATAGGTTCACAGCATCCTCTGTAGAAAGGAAGGGTAATATTAATTTTCAAAGCAGCCTTCCATTGTAAGTGCCAACTATTGCGAATTCTAGCACCAATAAATTGTATTACCCTTTCGCAGTCGGCACATTAGCATTACCATTAGACGCGTATGGTCATATTTCGCGCAAGAAAGGAGGATAAACTAGTTTGTAGCGGATAACTTTAATTTGTTATGGCGCTTAACTGATAAGACAATCTTATAGTTTCGTAGAGCTGTTCGCACGAAGGAACCGTTCGTTGCATGGACTGTTCTCTTTAGTTGCACAGCCTCGATAGTGTAGGTTGCCATAGCTAATGTTCTGGCCACTCACCGGCCGAGCTTGCGTGTGAGGGAGAGATAGATAAATGAGATGCGAAAGGCGAGGAGGTCAACCGGGAGATAAATATCCAGTTGGCTATTCTGCACCGGAGGAAATGGTTCAGCTGGATGCTTGCATGTGAACAGCTGCTTGAACTCGGTCTAACACTGCATGAGGGCCAGGTCTTGCTTCAAGATCACCGCGCGGTATCAGCAATGTGTACCCTCGGCACACAGGCACTTTCGGGTAATCTTGAGCCAACGGCGATTGAAGTTAGTGCAGATCGAACGCTGCCAAACGTGATATTGAATAACGCCATGACTTGAAACAAGCCATATTTGCTCACGCTTCATGCTATATAGATGGCGTTCGAAAATCTCGGTGCATATCACGCTCAACGAGGATCGAAAGTGTCCGTTTAACAGACAAGATATGAGGTGTGGAGAAAATTAGAGATTGCGCCGCCTGTAGTGAACTTCCCCTAATTAAATCTCAAATAACTTGGAAGTATTGTTTAATTCGAAGAAATATAGAAATTGTAGAAGCTGGCCCGCTCTGTTTTCTGTGAATTTTAAGGCAGCCTAACTCACACAAGTCGAACAAGAATTTCAATCAAGCTTTTTGGTTCGCCAGGGCGGAGGAACACGGTAAAAAACGGCTGACAAGACGATGTTCGTTCTAGAGGATTTGAACAGTCTAAACATGGCTTGCCTTTTGAGGTTAAGGCTGGTGTGTGTCTTGACAAGTGCCACAACGAAATGTTGCTAATGACCCTGTCACCGCAAAGGCGTCCAGGTCATGCGTGTGTCTTTTACGTATACCTTTTCTGGCCTTATACCTCTTCCATCGCGCCTGAATGTACATCTAATAATCGATAATTCAATTTTTATCGCACATTCCTTGTCACAAGCCCGGATAAGTTGATCTTCTAACAATTAAAAAATTGCCTCTTTATACTTTAGCTTTTGCGGGTGGTCTTCATACTGCAAAACGTAATGGCTCGCAGGAAGCATATCACTTTTATTGCGATAGCAATTATATGGACACTGCAACCGGATTTCTGCCGTCACCGTCGTCGTCGCCGTCGCCGTGAGGTTCCCTATAGATAAAATCTTCGCCGCGCGCCGTATGCCCGAGCGGAAGCGTGCGGGGACGCGCGCTATCACGGAGAGCGAGCGCACTCAATCTCACACGCGCAAGCAAGGAAGCGGGAAGCGAGTGCCAGAGAGAGCGGGGGGGGGGGGGGGGGGGGGGGCGCACTTCTCTGCCAACAACCGCGCTCGTCACTCGTCGCTCGCGCGCACCGTCTCTTATCTCCACGCGGCTCTGACCTTTATGCGCCGTACATTCGCCCGCAGCGGCGTATGCTTGCTGCCACCGTTTTGACAGTCGTTGTCTGCAGTCATTCAGTGTGATCTATTCGTGTTTGTTTGTGCGCGCTCACACCACGCTTGTTCATTCAGTTAGTAATAGTCGGGCCACATTTTCCAACGCACGCTACACATGCAATGCTGCCCGGATCGGCAGTGCAGCGCTACAGGTGTGTCCCTTCGCATGCGCTGCCCACGGGAAGCGCTTCTCATCAACACCACTGTTTCACACGTGCCTTCTCGTGGTCATCCAGTCTCTCTTCATGTCGGTCTACTTACGCCGCAGCACACCTGCTTACTTAAAGCTCATGTTTACTACAATTCATATTGCTACCAAAGCCGCTCACCTTACTTCGTATGACATTGCTGTGTTGCTATCGCATTCATTGCTTCGCCCTTAAGGCGAAACTGTGACATTTTTTCTTCGACTCACAGCTTTTCCACTATAAACCGTATTCTTCTCGCACCCTCTTTGATGTTTTACAAACTTTTTTTTTCTCTCGTTCTCTTTGGCTTTTAGGCCCAACAGACAGAGAACTAGGCACGAATGCAAGTTGCAGCATGGTCGACATATTACCTTATGCCTTGGTTTGTTGCTTGGCATAATAGTACAGCTGTGGTGATCCCGCGCGCAGAAGGAAAAAGGAGCACACCGGCAGATCATTAGGCTACGTCTTTAATCTAATGACGAGCTTTTATAATTACCTTCACACTTTACTACTTGAGAAGCGGCGTTCAGTCCATGCGTGTCGTGTGTGCATTTTCTTTTATGAGTCTATTCAAATCTAGCCCTGCAGCATGACTTGATTTACTGCGCCAAAGCACCCACGAATCATTAACCAAACGGGGTATACGCAACGAACATAATTAGCCAATGCAAGAGCGTTCCTCTTTGCAGCTGGTGCGCCTTTACTGAAGTGATGCAATAACCACGTGAAAGTTCTACACCACGATGCATATATCTACCAGACGCCCGGCGTGCCTGTGCGCAGGGGCCGCTATCCGACGTATTCGAAAAGTTAGCGCGCCCGAGAAGGTCGTCGCACGGACGCCTTGCAGATTTGTATGGCGCTAACCGGATGCGTTCATTGCGAGGCCGCAGAGGCAACCGATCCCGCCAGTCGCGCTCGGCTCCCAATTCGAAACCGGACGCGGCCATTCCCACAGGGGGCGCCAGACCTCGTATCTCCAGCTCCCGCAGCACGCCGCTACTTGGCGTCGGCCGTGTCATTGTGCAACAAAGTAAATGGTCACCGGTAGCCCCTGACCGAACGTATTGCGAAGTGATGCAACTCCTATCGTATAGTCGCGTGGTGGCCCTGGCGGAGAGAAACTTGCGCGTACAATGTGAAATTGGAGACAACGGCGCCTGAGAGCGAGCTTTCGCGCTCACTGCAGGCAGATATTTGCAGCTAGAGCCACGGGTCGCGTATAGCCAGGAGCGCTGGTCTGTGGGATAGGGAGAAACTGCACAACGCTGACCTTTCGTATGTCTTCTTGCGCGTGAACCGATTCTGGGGCACAATTCACATTTTTTCCTTCGACAGTGCTATTTGCGAACTGGCCGGCCACCTTCGTTAACATTATGTCCAGCATCGCTATTGGCTGACAAATGCCCTTAGGAACTGGTCTAGCCCTCTCCCCCCCCCCCTTCCAGCGCCTCCCCCTCCCCCCGCTATTTTTAACAGCGGAGGTGTTTAAGCCGGCCGTTATTCCGTTAGTCGTCCACAAAAAATATGGGCCGATCCTGGCGGTAGTGCAGAAATGGTCCAAGCGCAATGGCACATACTCCTGTGAACTAGCGAAGCTGAGCCTGGCTAAGTCTAGCTAAGCATGGTTGGGACTACTTAAGCTTAGTCAGTCATCGATAGTCATTCAATAGATAATCAATCAATAATCAATAAATTCCGGAAAATGCTGGGGATGATTTGGTAATGCTTAGCCTAGCCCAAATACGTGACCATTACCTTGCGATAGCCAATCGATAGCCAATCAATAGCTACTCGATAATCAGTCAATAGCCAATAAATTCCGGAAATGCTGGGGATGACTTGGTAGTGTTTAGCCTGGCCCGAATACGTGTCTAATACCTTGCTATAGCCAATCGATATCCAATCAATAGCTAATCGATAATTGATCAATGATCAATAAATTCTGGAAAATGCTGGGGATGACTTGGTAGTGCTTAGCCTAGCCCAAAAGCCAGGACTAGCTAAGTGTCCATCAGCTCCGCTGTATATTTAGCATTAGGCCTCCAGTGCAAGCTACGCTAACTTTTTTTTTTCTTCGACGTTTTGATCGACGTTCAACACATCGATGCTGCTGTGCAATGCGAGAATGTCGTAGCTTGGTACGGGGGCAGGTGGGCGAACACCACGTCAACAATTTATACACTTAACTCTGAAATAAATATGCGTACTGTCAGGATCCAGGTCGACGACCCTGGACCTAACTCGAGTGTAGTGTTGCAGTTTTTGTTAATACCGCGACATCCTTCACCAGCGCGTCCTTCATACTTATACAAGAAGCACGGTCTCTTTTTTTTTTTTTTACTTTTTTCCACACTTCTTCCGTGTTGAGGAGTGCCATCAGGAATCATCAAAAATGAATAGCTTTATTCTTGATCGTTTCTTGATCGTTTCTTGATTTTTCTCAGCATACAGACTTGCAGGGTGAGGAATGTGCGATGAACTGTCGACCGTCCGTGATCCAAGATGCATGAGCGTTCACAGAAGGAACGCGGTTAAGAGGATATGTCGGACATAAACAACACTCGTCGGATTCGTCGCAACACCACCTCAGGCAGTAATGTTTTCCTTATTTCGCGGATTCATCTGTTCTAGCTCTAATTCTTTAGTTGCATAATTTATTTTTAGTCTATTTCATAACAATGTGACGTCAGTACAAAATCTTAGACTGGAAGACCCCTGCCATCAACGCGGATCCCCTCTCGACACTTGTATAGTTTCGAAACGGCGTCCGCGTTTTGAGCCCCGAAGAAGACCATGGCCGAGTTATCCCGATTCCTTCTTTTTATGTTGCCCCAGCCCACGCATCCCTGATGTTCAGGCTTTGTCTGATGGAAAATCATGCAAAAAAGCCAGCTCGTCGGCTTAGTGCCGCGCTCGTAAGCGTCCGTCTAAGACTAACGGGCTTCCGTAAAAGTGTAAATAAATCATTAGCCTGATGCGACAATGTATCAGGAGGAAGCTTTTTGTCGTTTTCTTTTCTTCTATTCATTTATATTTTTTGTCGCTCGTATTTATAGCAAGGCCGTCTGGAACACGTTAACCTTTACAAGAACGAAGTCGGTGCCTGAACGACGTTAGCACAAACTTTTCTGGTATCGCGTATCGCCTTGCAACACAGAGGGTGCAGCTGTGTGCCCTGCACTTTTTTTTTCTTTTTTTCATTTCTCTTGGCACTGAATTTCAGACAACTTTCATTGCAAGACCGATAACTCTCTCTCTCTCTCTCTCGACGTGTCGGAATAACTGGCGTCGTTCTCACAAAAAAAGGCTCTTGTTTTACATTTACACTTACTACAATGTTCATATCAGCTCGCGAATTATCATACATATCCCTGTTTTAAGCTGTTTTGTTTATTTTTCCTCTGCTTCTCACAGTTCGTTTATCACTGATGATATTGGTATGGCTGACAATTCGGCGTCCTCTTTTTCTTTTTTCACGCCGTTAGCATTTATTAAACAGCTACGTTCATTCGTCTCAATTTATGCAGCTGGTGACCAATTTGAATGCGAAAGCACTATATGCCCCATTACGCGAAAATCCGTCGTAGTCGGTGGGACCCAAATATGGTACCAAAAAATGGTCGACGGCGCAACGAGTGAGAACAAGTCAAACATTCTCGGATTGATGTCAAATTTCTCAGGGAGGTTCCTGTAAACAAAGCAAAGTAAGGGCTCTGAAAAAAATATATATATTTCGGTCTAGGTGGGAATTGAACCCGGGCCTCCTGGCTGCGAGTTGAGCACGCTTCCCCGACGCCGTGGTGGTTCCACAGTTCTGGCTGACTAAAGGCGTGCCTTGTGCGTTCGTCAACGGGCACGTGACGTCGCAGCCAATGGGGAGGAGGTGGCGCCACGTCATGAGTGTATAAAATGAGCGCGTTTATGACGTTCCGAGGTCTACAAACGGTATAATGAAATGAAAAATGAGACATCCACCCAATCGTAGCAATTGCTACAAAGGAAACCCATACGGGCTCCTCGAAAGTAAAGCCTCGCAGTTGAAGAAACATTCGTCTTGGTCCGAGACTCGAACCCGGGACCACCACCTTTCCGGGGCAGCCGCTCTACCATCTGAGCTAACCAGGCGGCTAGCAGATGGCAGGGCGAAGTCGAATTCATTAACAATTCGAAGCAAAGAAAAGTGTTTGACGTAGTAGTTCAGTGGAAACCCGCTAGGCTTTTCTTTCGAGGAGCCCGTATGGGTTTCCTTTGTAGCAACTGCCACGATTGGGTGGATGTCTCATTTTTCCTTTAATTACGTCTCTCCACTTAGCGGGTTTCCACGGAACTACTACTGATACGTTTGGGAATGCTTTATCATTCCCACAGGTATCAGTCTTAGGTGTCTCTGCCGAATTTTTTATTGTCTATAGTGTGTACATTATAAACTTGCCTTACTTGTTGACATAAGCTTACAATACATTCCACGTTTACTAATATATAGACTAGCAAGACACCAGCCATAACCCCGAACGCTTCTTTTTTTATCAGAATGCTCATGCTAAAGAATTAGGCAAGATGTCGCATCGCAGCAGCCTTGTTGGCTTTCTATTTGGCCCAGCGTGATCTTTCTGCTTCAAAAAACATTGCAACATTCGGTCTACTGCACTGCTATTGCGCACAAAAGACAATACTCGCACGAAAAAGTAGTGCACTTGTTCGTCCAGGTTGCTCTCTTTTGTGCGAAATACCAGTGCAGTAAACCAAAGAAGTCGTACCAACTAGCCACGGATGAAGCCTTTTTGTATCTTCTTTCGAGTACATCGGGCGCCAATGTGTATTATCAGCCTTGTTGAACACCTTTCATCACATGCCACCGATGCACAACATAAAATGCCCGTAAGCCTCTTTCGTGATCGCTGAAATCCTTTGCGTCACCCCGCGTGGATTTCAACACGCATTGTGTCACAGTGTCAGAAACGACCTGGCGAGCGCTGTTTTGATTGTTTGTTTTCTCTGCCTTTCCTGTCAACGATATAACTCGCGTCGATTCTTCGCGCATTGATTTCCACGCGCGTGGCTTGTAGCGATGATTTACAGCTCCCTGCGGTTTGCTAAACGCTTTCCCCATCGCCCAGTAGGGTCCATTTCTCACTGCGTTTCCGTCGCCCCCTTTTTTTTTTCTGGACTTCGGGTGGATACTACAAATAGGCGAATCCATTCTCCCCGCGCAAGGGTTCTTTCTTGTCCGACCGGTGGGCGTACAGCGCAGGGGTTTTCTCGCATGCAAACTCGCACACCCGAACCTGTCGCGGGGAGGATAAAAGCGGCTACAGAAAAGAGGGAGCGACATAAAGAAAGGGAGCGAAGAACAAAGCCGTCCTTCGAGCTCGTGCGAAAGAGCGGGATAAATGGCGTACGGAATGGGAAGGGATTTGGGGATCTCTGCGCGGCGCGGCGGATGCAAGGAAAATGAAGTGCCGCGGCCTCCTCGCGCTCCCCGGTCCAAGGCGGCTTAAATGCGTTGTGTTCGGCGTCGACCTCCTCGGTGTCTCGGCCCTGCGCTTCTCTTAGTCATCGCCTCATCCGTCAAAGCGCGCGCACGCACACCTTCCCGCCTCCCCTGTTTCTGCACAATTGCAGGGCCCTGATTTTTTCCCTTTCGGCGCCATCGCTAGGAAGCCTCGCATGCTCGGGGAAAAGCAGTGAGCGCAGTTTCTGTAGAGTTCCCCGACGGCACCCCCTACGCCCTTCTTTTTTTTTTCTTCTGTTACTCCTTTTATACACTCGTTACCCTCTCGCAGACTAGGCGTCTTAAAGAATGGAGGTGAAATTGCGCTCTCTCGAATGTGTCCGTCCACTCACACTCGCGATAGAGCGTCACATAACCGGGATCGTTGCCTCTCGCCTTCTTTGCTCTCGTTTATCGAAAGGAGTGAGATGATATACACGTGAGGAATATGGCGCCCTTGTGTTTGCGAAAGCTAGTAAAGAAATTCTGAAACGAAGTTGGGCGATGCTGCGGTTTCTTTGTCTCTGAAGCTCTCCTTCTCCTCTCGTCATTTCGAGCCCTCTTAATGATGCAAGTGTAAAGGACAGGTGCATCACGTTGCGAGTACAACGCCCACGATTTTCGGCCATTCATGCGCAACCATGCCGCACAGTTCTTATGTTTCCTTTTTCGTTTCTTTTTTCATCGACGCTCTTGTGAACAAGCTCTTATTGTTAGCGGGGGAACCGTTCATTGTTTCTTTCATCTTCCGCGACGAAAGAAAAACGAATAAGGTTGGATAAAAGCTGCGAAGGACTAACTCGCAAGAGAGGAAGAATGAACGCCATTTCAGTACTCCCTGAGAACATAGAGACGTTGAACTTTCTTGAAAGTGTAGAAGTAGATTTCCAATCGATCTCTTTATGTCCGGCAACAGCTCTCCTTCCTTTCTCTCAGAGAATGCGAGCGTACATCCGCATTGAAAATTGTTTGGACAAATGTAATTTATTGCGCCGTCCTATAGGGAAAAAAAAAAAACGTCCTATATAAGCAACAAGTGCGTTCATTTCCAATCCATTTCTAGGTTTTCTTTGGAACTTCGCTTTCTTTCCCTTTAAAATCAAGTATCCTCACCGAGTGTGTGACGCTGAATATTCATTTAACAGCTTTCTATCTTCGTGTTCACAACAAAAGAAATGAAGGATAATGAATGCGCCAGCATACGCACCAGAGCTTTCGCGTGCTGTTCTTGGGATTCAATGCATTTTCGCCAATCCTCCCCCTGCTTAGCGAACGTGAAATGAAAAACGGCTTCTTTAAAACGTGCGAATGTCTTCCTCCCCAATGAGGACCATCTCTTCCACTCAGACACGCACGCCAAATGATTGGGAATTCTCGTCCGAGCGCGTTTTCTTTGGCACCAAATTAGCGCAGCACGCTTCCCGTTAAGACGGCTAATGATGTTTCGGCAAGAGCCTTAATTGCATTCCCAGCAAGCGGTAACGACTCGTCGGGCGTCATTTCATGCACCAGCGCGCGCTTCATTGCCGGGGTGGCCCCGGCCGTCGCCACTGTTGTGGGTGGGTGAGGATGCCTCTCGAAACAAAAGCGCCCGCCGAGGAGCGTCACGTCGTAAAATCGGACCGCAGTGAAGAAGAACAAGATAAAAAAATAAGCAGCAGCACCACAGGGAGGCGCCAAATTTGCGGTTGCTCAAGTGCGAGATCCGCTCCATTCATTTGCGCGGGCACGCTCGCGCGCGCGTCGTGTATATATGGAGCCAAGAGCTGGCGGCCGTTCCGAAGAGCAAGTCGCGGTGCGAGATCAAAATCGATAATTCTGAATTAGGCGTCGCAGGAGCGTGCGGCCTCACGTGTGCGGCGGCGGCGGGGGGGGGGGGGGGGGGGGGGGAGAAGGCGTGGACTCTTGGTTCAGCGGGACGCCCTTAATTGCTACAAATGAAGCCACGATTAGGCAGGCCGGACACACCATCGCCGAGGGCTTTGTTATGCTGGCCAGCGATCCGCTTTTTTCTTTTTCTCTCTCTCTCTTCTTCTGACCCGGGCGGACGCCTCCATTACCTTCCAATGTATACGAAGACGACGGCCTGAGGAAACGGCACATGCCGAATGAAATATCTTTACCGTTCCCGGCCTATGCGCTTCTCTCAAGATATATTTTATCATTCTTTTTCCGGCCAATGCCTTCGCGCGATCATTAGCGGGGTCGTTTGACCGAGAGTCGGCGGCCTTAATGAGCGTCTTACGTTCCACCGCATTGTGACTGAAGACAAACCGAGAACAATATTTTTTCTCAGTGACGTATCATGAGCGGTCCAAATCGCCGTGAAAAATTGCTGTTTTTCGCTTCACTATATGCATGCAACCCAAGGAGACATGCATTATGCAAACGGTAGCTCCAAGTGGCGCTTTGGCGCTCCTATATTGCCGTCTATTCGCTGGCTAACGACGTGTTTGTCAAGTACAAGTTTTGTTTGCTCTCTGTGGCCGTTATTCATTCTTACATTTGTCAGAGATACAAAGATCGTATGGAATCGGTTTCATTGTTTGTTTTCTGGGCTCCCTAACGCTGCTCAGCATTAAGTTACCATGCAGGCATTCAAGTTACGAAAAATCGGTCGAACCATATGTCACTGTTGCCTTGACGACCGTCAGCAGAGCTCCACTTCGATGTATAACGAAAATTGCGCGAATCGGGAACATGCGTGTTTAAAGCCATTTAACTAGCGCTTTCCTTTAAGTACGACTGTTTCACTTTATTGTATGTAAAGGTTGACGCGTGCTTCAATTTTCACCGTCGCTTTTTTTTATTTATTTATTTATTTATTTTTAGAACGAGGGAGGGCAAGGAATGAGAATATATGGAAGGTGCCATGGCTGACTTCAGTACGAGCTCGAATCCTGTAGGCTAAAACTTTGCAGTGTGCGCAACTTGAAGTACTGGCATTGTGCGTGATTGATGGTGATGGACTATTGGTGATTGTGATGGGATTAGTGGTGATTGTGGCGATGGATTAGTCGCTTGGTCATTGGCTCTGTATACATACCGTACTGTATAGAAGAACGAGCAGTATGCACTGCTTCGAGGATGAAGACGATGACAACTTAGTGGAAGCCTTGTTCCTGCTTTGCCTGAGCAGTGTGGCCTCTCGCCGCGGCGCTCTACTATATGAGGGCTTCATTAAACCAGAACGCCTGTCGACAATACAAGTAAAATGGAATGATCCTTACGACGATCCACTGTCACTCTCGTGTTCTGCATGCTGCTGCGCCTTTCTTCCCTTCTTCAAGTGTATGTGTGTGCTCTCAGACCCAAAGACTTCAAATCCACCGTGATGCGCAGATTTTTCACGTATTGCTACGAATGTTCACTGCAAGTGTAGCATCTCGCGTAATACAAGTTTGCTATCTCTGTGCTTTCTTCCCACATTGAACAAAACTGTGATTTCTTCCCTTTTGTTTCTCTCTCTTTCTTTCTTTCTTTTTGCTCCTCATTCAGGGCGAAGCGTGCTTCGTCTTTGCAAGACTATGTGTGAGGCGAAGCCCAACCTAAGCTTGTGACAAATTAAGATTATTTTGATGCTCGAGACATTCGCTCATAACTGAGCTTGTGCATAGCCACCAGACAAAAATATTAATTGGAAAATGGTGGGAAATGACAGAGGCAAAATACTGCTCAAAATGAAGAAAAGCGAGAGAGAGAGAGAGAGAGAGAGAGAGAGAGAGAACTTTATTTAGAACCAGCAGTTTAGTCGGCTGGGCCTAGGCCTCCCACGATGGGAAGTCGAGGTCTTGCCTCTTCGCTGCTTCGTAGGCCTGCTGGGTAGCCCAGAGTTGGTCGTCGAGATGGGAGCTGCGCAGGGCGGCGTGTCACCTCGATGAGAGGGTCACGGGATTAAGGTCTGGGTATGGACGTTTGCACTCCCATAGCATGTGGGGGAGTGTTTCTGGTTGAGTTTTACAGATCTTGCACGTGTGGCTTGTGTAGATGTCGGGGTATATGATGTGATATTGTGTGAGGGAACGGTATGTATTGATCTGTAACAGGTGAAGAGTGGTTGCCTGTGCTCTGTTTAACTTGCCGTGAGGGGTGGAAAAGATTCTTCTTGCGAGGTAAAATGACTTCACAAGGTCGTTGTATCTTGTAAGGCGGTCGCGTCCTGCGGGTGCACATGCACCGTCTCCGGCATGGTAGGCTAGTTCTCGTGATACGGAGTGTGTAACCTCGTTGAGGTTGGTGAGGTGCGGGTGGACATCGCCGGCGTGTGCTGGGATCCAGACGAGGGTGATTTGATTTTCAGATGAATGCGAGGTTTGATGTAAGACACGGAGTGATTGTTGAGAAAAGCGAGCAAAAAAATTACACGCAGAATCTCCTGTGGGAGTTATCTAAATGATGCACAAGTATTTGCTGCTAATCACCTGCTGTTTCGTCGTCGTTTGCTGCTGTGTTTGGTATAATTGCGAGAAACACCGCGAAAAAATGGTATAATTGCGAGAAACAGCGTGAAAGAATCGTGAAACGGAGAAGCGCTGTTGCAACACCTGAAATGTTAACTGAGACCAGCATGAGACGACGAAAAAGAGGCGAGTAGTATCAATGTTCGCTCATGGGTCGATAATTACCGCTCTGCACAAGTTAATTGAAGCGTCCGGAAGGTTACGCTGCTAGGGTACCAAGCGTGGGACATTTTATTTAATTTTTTTTCCAAAGTTGTATGTATGTATAGGCCCTTTCAAAATTTACCCCTTTTGGTATTTTGTTGGGTGTACTTTTCAATCAATTTAGTGTGGCCAATCCCCTCATGGGTACGAGCCATCTTTTGAGGCAACAACACTCATGTTATATGATGGTCCATTTGGATGATGCCGCTGCTTCGTGGGAGATTAGCACTGGCCTAGGGGTGCTGTAGTAGGTGACGTAATTGAACAGTGTCACGTTGGTAGACCTCGTACGTAGACGTGATCGAACCATTATCAACTGTGATCAACCATACTCCGGCGGCGGCTGCGTGGGCCCTATCTTGAAAACGATCTGCGATGAAGACAAAGTATGCCGAGTGCTCATATCTTCGTGTGCGCTGTGTTCTCGCCGCTTAGTTCGCGTTGGAGCGAGAGGCAGCACGAAGGTCAATTCGCTCGCAGCTGCGGGCCCTATCTTGAAAGCGGTTGTAATACGTGACGGATGGACGGGTTTTCTCATTGGGTAGGCATATAAATGCTTAGGCATTTAGAAGAATGAAGAAATTATTCAACAAGAAGTTTACTAAATAAATATCTCAACGTTCTTCCGGGCCTCGTACAGGACATCCTCAGAGCGTTCTTCGTCAGCGTTAGGGTGTCTTCCTACTTTTACCGAATGCACATATGCGCTTATGGTTCTTCCAGTCGGAACAACTCACCGGTGCAATGATCATCCAGAGCGGCCGTCTGTGACAAAACGATAACAAGTCCATAATGTCGGCGGCTGCAGTGCGCATCAACTCGACTTTATCGTTTTCCCTTCTCCCAGGGCAGGATACGCAACTGGACTCAGCCCTGGTTAACTTCTCTGCATTTCATTTATCATTCTCTTTCTCTGTAGAGCGTTTACGTCATCGAGACACTTTCTAGTAGTAATACATTTATGACTCTATTCCTGTGTGGCTGTACTATCACAAACAGCTAAAACTGCAAAATACGGCATGTCACACGACTTCTTACTTTTATCCCGATTTTGGCACGTCAAATTTGCTTGTTCTTTTGTGTGTGTGTGTGTGTGTGTGTGTGTGTGTGTGTGTGTGTGTGTGTGTGTGTGTGTGTGTGTGTGTGTGTGTGTGTGTGTGTGTGTTGTGTGTGTGTGTGTGTGTGTGTGTGTGGTGTGTGTGTGTGTGTGTGTGTGGTGTGTGTGTGTGTGTGTGTGTGTTTGTGTGTGTGTGTGTGTGCGTGTGTGTGTGTGTGTGTGTGTGTGTGTGTGTGTGTGTGTGTGTGTGTGTGTGTGCGTGCGTGTGCGTGTGTGTGCGTGTGTGTGTGTGTGTGTGTGTGTGTGTGTGTGTGTGTGTGTGTGTGTGTGTGTTAGAAAACTTGCTACTCGCAATTGATCGCAAATTTGGCCGTAAGGCAAGCCGTATAACAGCAATAAAAATAATCATGGTCCTAATGAATTCGTTGGCAATGCGCCCTTTGTCATAAAAGAGGAAGAAGAAGAAATCGCTGTGCTATTTTCCGGAGTTCTTGCAGTATACGTGCGGCCGTTGCGCGCCCTCCGTAACTCGGCAGCAGTCTGAGTACACGGAAGGATGCTGTCTGCTCCTCAGAAACTTTCGCGAACACTCAGCCTTTATTCCGTTTTCTGCATGTATTCAGGTGTGTATGTACATCCGCGAGCGGATTTGCTGCGACAGCTGCGTAATCCGTTTCTGAAATCTCGAGCCTCACGAAAGCGGCTTATTATGCGTGACTTCATCTGCGCGTATGTCTGTGCACGCACTGATACGCCGACGTCGCGCCGAACCCAGTGCCAGTCTCTCTCTTTCCCAATCTTCGCCGAGAATCGAGTTTGTAAGACACGCTGCAGCGTGGTCCACGGTAGAGCGCTCGCTCCTGCGTTGTCTTTCTTTTGTCGCGGGTAGACTTTAGTTTTTAACTCTTCTTGGTTCTTCTTTTTTTTCTTTTTCTTTGTGGACGTCGGTGTTGTTGCGCCTTCTTTTTGTCCTTAGTGATCTTCCTACTGCACTCCTAAAACAATGCATAGGAAAAGCGCCGATGTCTTTGGTACCCATCGACGTTTCTCCCCTCAACCCCCCCACCTTCATCCCCGACCTTTTTATTTTGTCAGTTCTTTTCGTGCCGTGTCATTTGTTGTTGTCTTTCTTTTCTGCCTCTGCATATCGCGCGGACATTGCGCGGATACATTTTCGTTGTGCGGGTGGTGTCAGGCCCGTAGCGAGCAAATGAGCAACTGAGAGAAAGAAAAGGCCGTGCATTTAGCGCACGCTGTGTGCGTCTCCTGCTTCCGAACTTCATTCTGCTTACTCTGAGCAGTGACAGGTATAAAGTGCTTACACTCCCATCTATATCGCGCATGTAAAAGCCGAGAAAGTATTTTCCCTCTTTTGCTCGTTTATGTCGCGGCAAATCTTTTTCACGCTATGGCGGCCTCCATTTTTGCTTCTTCTTCATCTATGTATTGATTTGGAGGAATACGATAGTGTCACTACTAGTTTCATTCCATATAAAACACTTTATTCATGAGCGTCTTCGAGCCGCAGTGGTGCAGAAATTCAGTGCGTAAGTCACAAACGGCATTGCTTCCTTGTCGCCGATGCTAATACAACTTGCACTGTATATAGCGACGTGTTTCGCGGTTGTTTTTATCCGTAAGAACAATTTGCCTTACTGTAAAAGCTGTACGGACGGGACTGCTCTTGGTATTGGCGTCATTTATCTTAGCGTCGGCGACAACAATACGCACTTTTCCCACAAGAAAATCTTCATTCAATTAGAGCGAGAACGCTCGCTATTCTGAAGAGTCGGCAAGATGGAGCGTGAAGACGAGGAGAAATAAAAACTAGTCGTGCGTGGAAAACGAGGGGAAAAAAAAAGGGGGAGGGGGGGGGGGGGCAGTCTGATGTCTCGAGTTCCTGATTCGAGAGGACAGACTGTCTGCGTGTGCTTCCAGCTGTATGCTGGGGGCCGGAAAACCGCGACAAATTGGGACCCTTCCGATTCAGCAGCGAGGCAACGGCTGCGAGCGAATTGCGTTCCACCGCCACAGCTGTCAACTTCCCCTGCAGCCTTGCCGCTGGCTGCATTAGCGAGCGGAGGAACACCGAACAAAATGGAAGAGCGTGATTGCATCATTTCCCGTAAGCACTTTCGATCGAGCGTCGGCAGGCAAGAATAAAAACCGTGTCGTATATTTTTGTTCCTTTTTGCCTATACATATATGTCGCGGTGCTTGGCCCACGCGCGGTTATGACAGAAATTGTCTCGAGCCCACGATGTACACGTTGACGCGTATATATAGATTTTCTTATTTCCCATCAACTAACTGCCTTTTTTTGTTTTCTTACGGCTACAAGAAAGCCGCGATCGCATCTTGTTGCTACATTTCTCGCGCTCGCAATCTCGCGTCGTCACATAGCCTGTACGCCTGCTTTGTGGCAACAAAGCCCCAAACTTTCGTTATGGAACCACGCAAACAAGGGTTGGGTAAAGCGTACCTGTATTAGAGCTCATCATGTATAAGAAAAAGTGACAAGAACATAACGTGTTACATGTGTTCTCGGAGGAGATTCTGCAACAGCTCTTACTGCTCCTCTTTCGTAAGTCTTTTTTTTTTTTCTTGCCCAGGAGTACCGCGACAAGTAACGCACACGCGTGTGGGGCTAGTTTACTCGCAGTGAATACAACTCAAGCGAATCAAAAAACAGCACAACACATAACCTGCTTGGCAAGACGTGACGTTCCAATCTACTTTGCAGTTAGAAAGACCAGCCGTGGAAAATAAGGAGCTAGGAAACTATATTAATGGAAGCAGCCACTTTATGCAGGGGAGCAACTGCAAAGCTCCTTTCTCCTGGCCATACCCTCCCAAAAAATATCTTCATGAACTTTCTGCTTCTTATCTATTTTTTCTTCTTTTTTTGCGCTCACTGCAGGCTGCAGTAATACAGGATCACGGGTACGGTCATTATTTATGATAATGACAACGTGACTGGATGAGATAAAACACGCATGTCGTGTATTCATCGTTTTTCTCACTAAGTAGGCTGTCAAGTAGACGAGCGCAACGATCCTCAAAAGGGCCTCTGCTTTCACCCCTGCAATCGGCGGTTCACTGTTGGTGTGTTATCGGTCGCATGTACTGTGCAGGGTGCATGGTCTAAAGGTAATGAGGACAAA
The DNA here is from genome assembly GCF_013339745.2 of Dermacentor silvarum. NCBI lineage: Eukaryota > Metazoa > Arthropoda > Arachnida > Ixodida > Ixodidae > Dermacentor > Dermacentor silvarum. Next base: position 70,185,368 of record NC_051154.1, on the reverse strand, counting down.
TAATTTGACACATTACGCATATATATGAAAATATGAGCCAGATCTTAGGACTAGGCATTTTTGAAAACCCCTTACTGTTTTCAGGGTTCAAAATTTATTCGCTTCAATCATAAGACAATTCGCTTGATTATTTTTCAAAAAAACATACAACTAAGGCCTCCCTCTGAAACAATTTTCAATTCCTACAGCGCAGTAACAGCACAAACACGCTGTTTATTGCCAGCATCCTTGTAATGTGCCATCCTTCGAAGGTGCACACTTTCTTTAAGCATCGCGATGCGGCGTTCTATAGCAGCCTAGGCGCTTACGCTTTGCTATCGGTACCCACCCATTTTCTTTCTTCCTTTTCTTTTTCTTTTACTTAAGAACGCACGGAAGGCGCTCGAATGACTGAGTCCTTTTCGCAAGATTGTGCATTCGTGACGAAATCACGAACAGGAAGAAGAGAGAGAGAGATAGTGACGAGGGGGGAGAGGGCTTCTCACGAAGTTACTGCTTGGAGCAGTTGAGAGCGACTCTCTTGTCGGTGGGTTGTCGGAAGGCGGCGGCGAGCAGCGGTGTCCCTTTACGGTTACCGTTGCGACTGTTTTCTTCGCCCCTTCGCTCTCAAGATGGATCCAGAGGTGCGCGTAATGGTACACCGCCATCTTGGCTTTGTCTGGCGCACGCTATCTCTCGACGGGTGGAGCGAGCCGAAATGGAAAGCACTTAGGGGCCTCTTTCCGCCCCCGCCCCCCCCCCCCCTTTTCTCCCTCCCGAAACCATCGGCACCGCGTGGCTGGCCATACAAAGGGAAGCGAAGAGTTGAGCGAAATAGCCACGTCAGCCACGGCCGGGAAGAGGAGAAGGCGCGCGACGCCGGAGAGGGCGCTGCCGCCTCCAAGAGTCTGGCTGGCCAAGTATCTCGCCGCGCTCTCGTGGCAGCTGCGCACACACGCTCACAATGGGCCCGGGCGGATACGGCGACGCCTTGTCTTGGGCCGGTTTCAAGGGATGGACCGGCGACTCGCTGCACATCGTGTCTTACAGCGACCCCCGCGGGCTTGCTCGCACACCTTCTGGCGGGGAGACAAAAGAAGCGCGCAACCGAGTGGAGCCGCGGCGCACGTGCTGCGGGCCCTTATCGGCCCTGGGATAAACTCCGGCCGATGTTTTGCCGGTGGTTTCCGGCGCTGGTGCACACTTGTCGCAGATAGCTGAGCGCACGAGCCACCGTGCTGCTTCTCTTTTTTTTCTTCAACGGCCTCGCGGCTTGATGAGATGTTCGTTCGCGCATACAACTTGTCGGAGAGGGGGGGGGGGGGGGGTAGCACTAAAGTAGCGGGGCTTTGAAGCGGTGCTTTGAGTTCTACTGTTCCTCTTGTACTTACAACTCCTCCACCGGCATTTTCTTCGCCTCATAAACCTCCTTAGAAAAGGTGGCGGAAGTTTTGCCAGCTCACTCACTCGTTTCACGCGATGCTTTGTTGCTAAACGGATTTGTTTTTTTGCTTGATTGTTTTGATTTATTTATTTATTTATTTATTTATTTATTTATTTATTTATTTATTTATTTATTTATAGACACTGCGATCTGCAATCAGATCATGTGGGTATACATAGAAATATGCAAGCATGTAAACACATACAACATTCATCAAATATGCAGACATTTTTCAAACACTGGTGAAGAATACATAAAACATACAAGCGAATATACAAGCAAATAACTCACATAAATTCATAACATTTGCAAGCATTTTTCAAACATTGATACGGAATTCTGCGTAACAATCTCAGAATTAAGATTATTCCAGTCTGTTATTGTCCTTGGAAAAAAAGAATATTTGAAAGCGCTATTCCGTGCGTTCAAAGGGGTTATTGATAAAGCGTGCCTTCGTCTTGTGTTATAGCCTGATGAGTAAGCAAAGAACTTGGAAGTGTTAATGTTATAATGGCCGTTTACAAGTTGAAAGAGGAACTTTAATCGGCATATACGGTTGCGCACAGTCACCGGGGGTAATCCACTCCGTCTTACGAGCTCACTAACAGACGCACGGCCGTATGAATTGAAAACAAACCTAACTACCTTGTGCTGTACACGTTCCAGTTTTTTAATATTGGTTAAAGTGAATGGGTCCCAAATAATTACGGCATATTCCAACAACGGACGAATGTAGGAATTGTACGACAATAAACGAACTCTAGACGTAGATGATTTTAGTGAACGCCTCAAGAAAAACAGTTTACGCAAAGAATTTGCAATAACAGTATCTATGTGCTTCGTCCAGGAAAGCTCATTGGTTATCCATAGCCCCAAATATTTGTACTCTGTTACCTCTAATAGAGATATGTTGTCAACACTATATGCAAATTGAAGAGGTTTTTTCTTATGTGTGATTCTCATAAAAACAGTTTTTTTTTCTTCAAAATTAATAGACATTTGCCACTGTTCCTCTTGTGCTTACAACTCCTCCACCGCATTTTCTTCGCCTCATAAACCTTAGAAAAGGTTTGTGTGTGTAAGATATCGCGTGATATCTTACCGAGTTCTGCCAATATCGTAAAATGCATTGTTACGATTGCTTGTACGCATGCGTGCGTACACAGACGCCTTGTGAACGTAGCTCTTTAAGCTTCGTGTCTTTCCTGACCTTCGCAGTGCTATACATACGTGCCTTGTCTGCGATAACTGTATCAGATTATAAAGGCTATAGGATTCGAGCCAGAATGATAATATATACTTCTTAAGCTTTCTAACCGCGACGGACATCATAAATTGCGGAATATTTACCAGTGCGATTATTAGGTAATAAAATTTCACGAAATAATTTTGAGTAACGGATTTAGGGGGTGTGTTGTAATTGCAGAATGGAAGTCAGAAGAAATCACCTTTTGCTATTAACTTTGTGCGTTTCACCAATTTATAAAAATAATTGAGCAAAATCTGCAGCGAAATGCAGTATTCTTCCAGTTAATGGGATTGCAGTGAGCACCGAGCTACCTGTCATGTGCGCCGTTTGACATTATAATCATGTTCCCTCAGCCCATCGTTGGTTGCAGTGGCTTGTCTGCCCGGCATACTCGTAATAATTTCTATACGTGAAGGGTATCGCGTAAACTACATCTTCTGTGCGCTCAAAATACTCCTTAATTTACTCCATCCCAATGTCATGTGGGAAAATCTACATCGGCCAGACGGAAATGTGCGTTAATGACCGTCTTAGGGAGCATGCTCAAAAAGGAGGAGGAATAAACTTTATTCAGAGAAATGAGCAGACGATAAAATCGTCCGAGGTGGGCGGCGTCCCTATATAGTCCAGGATGCCGGGGACCTGAGCCGATAGCTTGGCCCTGCTCACCAGGCGATGCTGGTCTTCAGGGCTCGGGCTTGTCAGCTGGGCCTCCCACTGCTCGACGGTTGGTCCGGTGATGGGTGGTGTCGATGGGTTTGGTCGACATTCCCATACCATGTGGTAGAGGGTATTGGGCACAGAGAAGAAGGGGCATTTGTGAGTATAGCTAGTGGGATACATGGCGTGTAGCAGGGTGCCATGCGGGAATGTGCCGGTCTGTAGTTTGCGGAAGATCACCGCCTCTTCTCTTGTCAGCTTGGGATGCGTGGGTAGGTAGATCCTCCTACCCAGTCTGTAATGACTCAGGATATCGGCGTATCTTTTCGGGACACTATCCTGTTGAAAAGTAACAAAAAAATAAAGAGGATAACCACGCACATTTGGTCCCGCACGTTTCTGCGTGTGGCTGCGAACCACGACTTTGCGAAACTAAGATCCTAGGCAGCAGCAAAAGTTGCACGTCTCGGTTGGCCTTGGAGGCATTCTTTACCAAAAAGAATGCCTCTATTTGTATTATCGAAGCTTCGATAAGCTTGCATTAGTTTAAGTACGAATTCGTGCAAGCCGCTGTTTGATCCGCGAGAGCCCTACGTCGCGGTTTCTTCCCTTGCGATGCGATGATGCAATGGCGCGCACGCGCAACAAATTGCACAAATATCGGCGAGTGGCATGAGAATAAACAGTTGCTAGTAGCGACCGTCCTTGTCCACTTTGAACTTTGTGTCCGTTATGAAACTGCGATAATTTACCATAGTTGCAATGTGTGTCCGATCGCATCTATCGCCCATGTAGCAATGTTTCACTAACTAGCCCCGCAAATGTGTTCATAATGAAAGAAGTGATAAGGGAAAAGCAGGGAGGTTAACCAGGCTGAGCCCTGCTGACTACTCTACTCTGGTGAGCGAAGAAAGAGGACCGTAATATGAGAAGGAGGAGAGAAGTTCACAGTATGCATGGAGACACACGCAATGAAGCATTCATCGTTCAGTTCGTCACAAGCGGTCAAATAGGCTGGTGCATCTCTAAAAATGCAGCAGCGCTTTTATGGCTTTGCACATCAGAGACGCGCGATGCAACGGTCCCAGGATCGTTTATTCTGTAAAAGGCCAGGCATCTGAGCGATCTAAAGCTGTCCGAAGGGCAAGCCTGTGATCTTCTTAAGTTGGGTCACACGGATAGATGTTTTATGGTTTCTCTAAGCCACATGTGTTGCGATTGGTGCTGTCCGCCATTTCAGTGAGGAATGAATAGGCGTTCATAAAAGAAACGCCTACTCACATGCGACATAGTAAAGTTTCTTCCCATAGAGTAATACCGGGTAAACGTTGTAACTTCATATATGAAGCTCTAACTCATATATAAACTAGCAAATGTGTTCAACGTATCCACAGTACAATCGCGTTCGTTTTAATTATCTGAATTACCTAAAACGCTGAGATTGAACAATCGTTGCGAGTTTTACTCCGTCGAAGTAAAATACAAAGAGTTCTAGCGGAAGTGGTAGTCATAGTAAAACCAACGGCACTAATGCATGAGCACTTTTGTAGGAAGCTCAGAATGTTTGGAGTCCTGCGCCAAAACAAATAGACACTCCACGCTCGTTTGCGAAACTGGGCCCGCACTCACAAAAAAGTTCTTACACTATAGAACTGATCGCATTCGACATATTATTTCCGAATGCGGCTGGCCAGTGCAAAAGAGCACTTTCGAATGAAAAGCTTTGTGAAATAGGCCCCTTGTTTCTTTTTCTTTGTTTTTTTTTTCTTTTCTTTTTCTTTTCTTCACTTCGTGAACACTGTTAACTCAGTGAATAATGTAATTGTAAGGAAGAACCCGGCTACAAAATAGATTCCAACGTTTTTGATTATATCTAAATAAATGATTTTTGCTGGAATGGCGTTCATTTCAGCTCATGTGACTTCACTCAGTGAATAATTTATATGCGAGAAAGAAGCCGGCGACAAAGTAGACTGCAACATCTTTGATTATATCTAAATAAATTATTCGCCCAAACACGCGCTGTTGGCACTTTATTTTGGTTCTATGCGCATATTTTAAGAGAATAAAGCGTCCTGCCATACGGATCTCAGTAAATAAGAAACCTAAAACTCAAGAGATGACAAAACAAGACTGAGAGAAGAAAAATACGCTCTCGAATGGCGCGCCGTGTCGCGTTGAGCCAACTCGCGGATTAGTAAGACTAACCAATTAAGTGCGCTTCACGAGTGTAAACGAACATAAGCGAGGTTTACCTGCATAATATATGCGTGCCTGGAAATAAGGCAGTTGAGCGCAGATGGTTTGCCATAAAAACAGCGCAATTTTCGTGCTCTAAGACGTAAAGACAGTAACTCCGTTCACAGCGTTGCCCAGACACCACGCTTCGAGTATATATATAGCAGCCGCGTGACTTCATACAGCGCGCATTCGAGGCACTATATAAGGAGCAGTTCGCGAAGGTGCACCGCGTAAATTAGATGTCCGTTTTGTTTCTTATCGAGAATAACGGTCATGGTACGCCACGCTATACACTGGCGTGACGCTCGTCTAGACTTACTTCCAGCCTTGTTTCCGTCACCCGCACGTACCTATATACGGGCACGCACACGTGGTTTCGCTGGCCGCTTGCATCAGCCTTGTCCGCTTTCTTTGGACTGTGCTCTTGCCGTACTTCTTTTTCGGCAGCCATCTGTGTTGTTCCACCACGCACGACTACCGAAGCAAAATTAGTCTATAGACCACTGTGTGGTCAGCTCTGTAGAAGGACAAGGAGCCTTAGAAACCTAAAGATAAGCAAGAAGGAGTATTTCTTTAATGAAGTATATCTTTAATGCTAACTTGGCAACAGGCAACAATGTGCGACTGAGTATGTGCCGAACTTGAATTAACCTCTTTGATGTCAATTTGGGTAAGTGGGTATGTGCCGCTGGGTATGTACCGTTCTTCACTGACCAAGGAAAAAAAAAAAGGGGGGGGGGGGGGAAAAGAAACTAGTTTTGAAATTTATCCAGTGCTGGGCGAAACCGAACTGGCGTCAAATACATTTCTGATAATCTTCTCGGAATTCACACACACGCCACACGCGGACTTCCTGGGGGTGACGCCAGGTGGCACAGCGTGTCAAGAGAACAAGCGCGAGAGAGGCGTCAGGCTGCCAACACGCATCCTACGTGACGCCTTTAAGGCGTTGGTACTATGGTGTGTCGATACATTGCTTCTATGCTAATCGCATTACCGTCGATATCCGTCGTGAGATGGGTTCTGCCGGAGTTATCTTTAAGTACAAAACAAAAGAATTCGATCGGAAGGCGGCACGTTATACCGCCCGCTTTAACAGCGGAAAGGCAGGTTTGTTTTCCATCGCCTTACGAGGGCGTCCTTGCACCGCTTCACATTGGTCCAGCTTCGCTCGCGAGGCCAGCATGCACTAAGCGCTAACCTACCTACGCAAGCTACTCGCGCTGACGAAAATGGCCAAATGATATCCCGATTTTTCCCGCCCTTGCTATATAAAGTCAGGCAGCCGCGATGAGGCATGGTGGATTGTCACCGGCGCCTCGATGAATCGAGAAAGTGGGCGGGCAGCTGGCTATGGAGTATCCTCTGCGTTTACGCTTTGCATTTCCTCTGTGCCGGTGTAGGTAAAGTTGGCGCATTACTTTGGAAAGCGCGCCACAGCCAGCGTGAAATGGGAAAACCGAGAAACTGGCGGTGACCGACGTACGTATATACATTTGGGCTTTTCGAACCGCCGTGCTGCCAAAGCCGCATTTGCGACTTTTCTTGCGTATTCAGCGGAATGCAGGGATATTTCTTCGAAGCACCAGAGCCGCTTGTCGCCTTACCTTTTCCTCCCCGCAGAAAACGGTCATGGCTTCGTTCGCATCTCGCGCTGTTTTCAACGTCTATAAAGATAGGCTCACTGCAAGCACGCCACCCTATTATTGAGATAGATCTCCCGTTCTTTCGGCTTACGTCTCGCTTCCTCGGGCGCTCGTCTAAAAAGGTGTATATGTTTGTTCTTGCAAAGCCAAATCCCTCTATGGAAGATTGGCCACGCCGTGTGCTTCAACGTCTGAACGTCATTGGGTAACCGCCGTGGCAAATTCCATAGCTATTTGCTTAGGCCTTATCTAAACAGACTCCAAAACTTTTCTGGAGACCTAGTCAAGCACTAACGCAGTAACGACCACCTTCGCATCGCAGCGGAAGCGGCAGCCACATGGAACGCATTTTCGACGTATTTTCCTGTGTCGATCCAAATAGGTCGCGAAGCTTCGGGCGAAAAAATGGTTCCAACCAATTTTCACCGACATCAGCAAGGGTTGTTAGAGAAGCAGCGATTGAAGCGTGACTATGTGAGGAGGGAACAAACATTGAGAAAGAAAAAAAAAATTTTAAGTAACAGTATGATTCATTCACCGAAAATAAAATTCATAATCAATTTTATATACGCGTGGCGAAGAATGAAAAGACAACTCTATTTTGCTTTATAATTATGAATAAACGCCTCTTTTCCAGCGCCCACTATAAAAGGGGGCGTTGATGCCGCTATAACTTGCAATGAAATGCATCTCTTGAAGTGTGCAAAAAGACGCGCTCGTAAAGTCCACCTGTTACGATGTGACCCCCTCAAACGTTGTGTTGTTTTGCTTGCCAACGTTTGTCTGAATTCGGTGGCGCGGATGGTTTCATCCTTTCTGAACATGTTCAGTCAAAAGTAGTGAGTTACGACCGCCCGATAGTTGTTTACTGTAGCTGTTTTCGTGCAGCTGCGCTGCCCGACGGACTTGGCGTCCGACGATGCTGCCAGCCCTCTACGCCCAAAGCTTTCGTCGGTCTCCAAAGAAAGTTTGCTCTGTGCAGGGATGTAATTTCGACATCCGTACGGCTGAACTTTTGCTGCCAAAACAACTTTCGCTCCTTTGAGAACAAAATGACGTCACTTCTGTTGTTAATGGTTATGGCGTCACATTATTTTTTTCTTCCAAGTGTTTCCTTGCCACACAGATGGCGCTAAGCCCCATGAACCACCGAGGAACCGCCATGATTTGAGCGTATGGGCTTATTTGAGCATATATGTCGTATGTCCCAACTATCATGCACCAACATTTAAAAATATGTAACTGCCACGTAGCTGGACAGAACCAATATAATGTTGTTTGCCGTCGCTTGGAGATACTCAGATTATTTTTTTTCATTCCTCCTAATTGCATAATTAGTGTTCATAAATAATCAACTTCTCAAATATAATTAGATGAAAAGTGTCAATGAGAAAATTGTAGAGCAACATGAAAACTCCCGCTACAGCTTTTTGTTGCTCAATACGTGCTACGTAAAAGTGTTTTTCCGAGCGTGAAAGAAGCCCGCGAATACATGCAAAGTTGCCGCTCGACTGGCCGCTCGAGGCACTTTGCGTGTATTCGCGGGCTTCTTTCACGCTCTGAAAAGCACTTTTACGTAGCACGTATTAAATAACAGAAAGCTGTATCGGGAGTTTTTCACGTTGCTCTACAATTTTCTCATCGATACTTTTCATCTAACTATAATATTTGAGAAGTTGATTAATTAATTAACACTAAATATGTAACTAGGCGGCATGCAAAAAATAATCTGAGTATCTCCAAGCGACGTCAAACAACATCACATTGGTTCTGCCGAGCTACGTGGCATTTGCATATTTTTAAATCTTGGGTGCATGACAGTTTGGGACACCGTGTATATTATGTGTAGATGCCGTGTTGCCGACGTTCTGCCACGCCGCCCTTACTGGTGGCCAGCGGCGTTTTTCTTCCTGTTGGCGGTGAAGCGCAGACCGGAATATCAGAAAGTTCCACTAAATACTCTTCAATCATCCGCAGTTTCACAGCAACGCATTTCGATTGCTTTTTGTACATTAAAAATTGAGTAATCATATCTATATGCAGCGTGCATGAGTCGGTCGAGTCCCCTGTGTACAATACTGGTGTCGAGCCTATAGGCCGACATGATCTGTAACACTGCTGACAATTTCTCAGCAACGTATCGAGCGTTTTCTGTAGTTATTAGTTCTATGTATAATGTGCCCCGTTTGTGTCTGTTATCATCACGAATGAGCTAGGATGTAGCCATGCAATTGTGCTATTTCTCGTTACCTGACCAGTCCAAAACGCGTCGAAATATTATACGCCTGGCATTTTGCTTACCACGCTCCACCTGCCACGTGCAACGCTGCCCGTAATCTTTTTAACGCAGTCAGCACCAAGCTGTATGCCAAGTTGGGCAATTAATTGCGTGACACTGATTTTCTCGCACTTAGGAGCGAATGCAAAGAATCAGAAAAAAAAAATGGAATGGAGAAGGGGAAGCGGGGAGGTAAGAAGAGGCCCATAAATCACCTTCAGCCACACACACACACACAAAAAGAAGGGAAGCTGGTTCAAAAGCAATTTGCTTCGTTCTCCCGCCGTGTCCCTAACTCCATAATGAGAGTTGTTCGTTTCTTCTTTCGCAATTTATAGGCTTTTTCCGGGGGGCGGCTCTCGGGCGCACGCCACGTGAAAGGGTGTCGACGCCGAGATAAGCGCCAAAAAGAGGTCCGCGTGCTCGTAAACACGGAAGAATCGGCCCTCGACGCCAGCCATGCATTTTTGACACGCGTTGATAACGGCAGCGCTCCCACTTTTTCTGCTCGATATACATGCCGAGAGCTGGTTGTCGCCCGCCCGCAGGCCCTGCCCCCTCCTTGAGGCACAAAGAAACACCTACTCAGTGAAGCAGTGCGAAAAAAATAAATAAAAAGAAAACGTCATTTGAAGGCGCACCGCGGGGCGGTTCGTAACGGCAAACAAACGCCACTGCGGTGCCTGTTTGTACGTCATAACGACGCTTACATATTTATGGCAACAATTCGGCATCGACATGAGAGCTCTCTCTAGCTCTCTCAGCCTGCGTTTCTTTCCCCCCTTTTTTGCCTATCCCCCAATTTCTCCCACTAATGCATTCTTTATTGGGTTCTGAGCAGGCATTCTCTTTTCTCGCTTGCTCTTCATGAGGCTGCTGCTGGCGACGAGCAAAATCCAGGGGACGGCTGGATGCTTCGCTCGGCGGCCTGGACGGGGGTCGCGATTACAGTCCTATCACGTCCATTGACAGCCGCATGCAGCACGCGGAGACGCGCCGATAGCGATAATGATTAGAATTCCGCGTGTGGCTGTGTTTCTAGGTGGCATGCGGCGCGTGTGTTCACCAAGGGCGTTTCGCGGAAGGAAGAGCAAAGCTAGGCCGAAGGGTGCTTCGCCGAAAGCAAGAAAAATGAAGCACGCACAGCGGTGGCACTGCTTTTCAAATTGCACGCGCTGGCTACCGCCGCCGCCTGTAGTATAGTCTACCGAGTCTCGCAGCCACTGCGCACGCGCGCACGGGAGGCCCGGAATGTAAGACGCGGCGCGCGAACCGCGCGCGAACAGCGCAACGGGAAGAAGCCTCGTGATGGAACCGGCAGCGTAGCGGCCGTTTTCGCGGGATTCACAAAGAAAGACCGCTCCTTTGATCGCCCCCTGAGCACGTCTCTAGACGGAACTCGTGCTTTGAATAGTGAACGAGATTTCTTCGGTGAAGGCGGCCTTAAGAGCTTCGCTGTTTTCAAGAAGACTATCGAGGAAGGAAGAAAGGGCAGGATGCAGTCGGTGCGCTCAGATCCTTTTCTTTCTGTCGCCTGGGCTTCTCGCCTTCCTTTCGACTGTGTTTCTCTGTTTCTCTTTTAACCTTTCTCATTCTTTTCTGCCTGCTTAAGGTGCGTTCTTACTTATTTCATGCCAAACCGAAATTGAAGCACTGAGAAGCATGTCTGAGAGCGTACTTGAGTATATATGTTTGTGATCAAAGCGGAATGACGCCCCTCTTCAGCGCTCGTAATGGAACCCTTAATTCTCAACGCCTAAGTGACCCTTCCCGATGCTGAAGCTACTTGGCGAAGAATTGAGAAGGCTCCACTGTTACCAAGTTACTTTCCAAAAAAGAGCACCCCTCTCTCGTCTTCTCCGTTACGCTATCGGAAGTGGCGGCAACCGGGACGACCCCGGGGATACGGAAATCCCCTTATCAACGGATTAAATTTTGTGAGCGGTCTTTCGTTCAGACGGGACAGGTACAGCCTCCCACACGCACATAAATGCAGCGAGTACAGCAGTCTACGTTGAAGCAGGAGGTGCTTTCGGAGCAGAAGCTCGAAGAGAATTAGGCTGCTGCGCGCCACATAAGCGTTGGCCTGGGGCGCCATGCGGCACGCCAGTTCGTTCCAGCCTGGCGATACATGGCGTGAGGTGGGACGGCCCAGTGTGCCCCGCCAAGCCGGGGAGGGTGTTTACTCTTGTGCGGTGGGCCACCATCGCAACTGCTCGCTCGTTCTCTCTTTGTTGAGCCCGTTTTTATCAGCCGCGCTGTCCATCATCGTTTTAAAGCGTGTCAGGAACTCCTCCGGGCACTTACAAGGCAGTTCGTAAACATTCTGTCAGCACTCCCTTCGCGTTCTTGTTTTGTTTTTAAGTGCAGACAAGCGTGTTTACGTTTCTCAGCTCTAATAAGCGCGCGATTGCTTTTTTTTTTTTTTTTTTTTGAAAATGCACTTGCTTCGTTAGACGCGGCCATTATATAAAGGGGCAATTACCACATATTGCTCGTTAATTAGGTAGTAACGACCTCCTACCTTTGTTGTGGTCGCCGCCACTTTCCTTGCAGCAATGGAGGTAAACTTCAGAAATTAAATAATGTTCAATATTCTTGTTTTTGTTGTTGTTGTTGTTCTTTGTTTTTTTATATTAATACGGCTAAAGAAAGCATAATGTGCTAACGTTGACGTTGATTTTATATGCGCAGCGTTCATGAGCACGGTGATTACTAACTTTGTATTGGCAACGATGCTCTCAATAGTTCGAGGAGTATCTTGGCGACGTAACCGAAAGAGCAATGTACGATGCTTGCGTCGACGTTTATTATTATTCTTTTTTCTAGGAAGGAGCGTAGCGGGGGGAGGGGGGGTTGTAATGATAATATAAATCAGTTTCTGTCTTCTGTTATGCACTGACGTCACCGCTGCACCATCACGCAGCGCCGGTGCTCAAGGGGCCGCTTTGATATACCGCAGTGCTTTCTTGTGGCTTGGACGTTCCTGTTTTCAGAACACTTATTATTCTTTCTTCCTAAGTTGCTTTTCTAGTTGAAGTGATTACAATTTCCGCGCTGTTAAACGCGAGTTGTCTGGACGTTGTGTTGCGCAGATTATTATTGGCTCCACTGCTGCATCAAGCTGGCCTCGTGCGCTCCATTTCTGCCATTAAGGGCATGCGTGAGGCCCAATACATTGTTATTTGCGCTTGAATTATATACATGGTTATGCGGTTGTCGGCGCTGATGGTGAGAGGTTTAGGCTTCGAAAGCATTTCTCCTCGTAGCTTTTCAAACAAAATTTCATTTGTTCTTCACTTGTGCAGGCGACTCTGATCCACCGTGCACTCTGGCGTCGCGAACGGGACGCTGCACACGGTCGGGTACGTCTTTGACTGAGACATGAACTAGGTCCGCCAGTCAGGGCACTGAGTGATCCCGAAAGAATTTGCGTGCAATACGGGCTTTAGAGAATATATATTCTTATGGCCATTATCTCCATAGGCCACAGCTCATTTGGCTCTATTCTCTCCACGAACGACATGGCGTTCAATATATAGCCTTTTGCCCATTACTCATGTTAGCTGGAGCATCTGCCTCGTTCAGAGGATGACATCAGCATAGATAATCGCTTATTGTATGTGATGAGCGCGACTAATTACGATAACCTAAGAACTCGATGTTTAGCCGCGTAACAGCAATATTAAATAAACAGACAATGAACGTAAGAACTTGTATGTATAAATGTGTATTTTTTTTTCTACGCTGCAAATTACACGTTCTATGTCGCACAAAAGGGCTTGAAAGTACAAATATAGCTTGCTTCTTTATTGTTGTGCTATAGAATCGATGTTATCGCTTAACTCCTGCTCTAAGCGCATCCTTATGTGTTCTCTAATCCTCCCATGTCATGTCATCCTATATTTACCTACTATATTATTCTATGTGTCTGTAACCCCCCACTGTAATGGTGCTTATTTTCTGGAGGTTTACGTGCCAAAACCACGATATGATTATGAGTCACGCCGTAGTGTGGGACTCCGGATTAATTTTGCCCACCTGGGGTCCCTAACCGTGCACCTATAAGTACAGCTAGGGTGTCCCAACTACATGCACCAAGATTTAGAAATATGCAAATGCCACGTAGCAGGACAGAATTAAAGTAATGTTGTTTGCCGTCGCTTGGGGATTCTCAAATTATCTTTTTAATTTTGCCTAATAAGATAATTAACCTTAACTAATTAATCAACTTCTCGATTCTTATAATTAGATTAAAGGTGTCAATGAGAAAATTGTGGAGCAACATCATGAACTTCCGATACAGTTTTCTTTTGCTCAATACGTGCTACATAAAATTGTTTTTCCGAGCGTGAAAGCAGCCCGCGAATACATGCAAAATTGCCGCGCGACTGGCCGCTCTAGGCACTTTGCGTGTATTCGCGGGATGAACAAAAAGAAAAAAAAAAGAAAAGGAAAAGTTTGACCACAGACACACTGTAAATGCTTTGAAGCAAGGTTTCGTGAAACACAAAAACTCGCACAGCACATCATGCCCTCTTTGGGATCTCTGAAGAAAGACACGTTCCAAGAGTATATTTTCAACGAGAGCGCAGGTTATCCCCATTGTTCTCAACTCGACGCACAGTCTGCTAGTCCTAAAGCGGTTGATCGCACGCGATCTCCTCGGCCGACTCTGCTGTGCCGTTCACGGCTGCAACACTGTGCTCCACTTGCAGCCGGAGGCGTGGCCGGCATGCTGCAGCCATGGTGCAAACGGCGGCCTGGCGCCTGGAGCCCGTGCGCCAGCCGCCGGTCTCCTCCGCGGGCCGCGCACGCCGTCCTGGTGGCGGCGGCCGCCTGCTCGGCGTACGCCTCGTCGCTGGGTGTCGGACTCGTGTTCGACGACCTCGCGGCGGTCAAGGCCAATCGGGACCTCAGACAGAGCACGCCCATCGCCAACCTCTTCTTCAACGACTTCTGGGGGACGCCGCTTCGGAAGGTGAGCCTCGAGTCACGTCGCTACCGCGTAGTGATAATCAATCAATCAATCAATCAAGCATGCATAAATCAAAAGTGCCCAGGAACAATCCAAAGGGGTGAGTGCTAGCGCATGCATACATTACAGCCAAGAAAACAAAGGAAAATAAATTATGCAAGAATAGAAGGGAAAAAAGAGAAAATATATAAAGAAAAAGTAAGAACAAGCCATAATGCGAGAAAACAAACACGATGAATAAAAAGTACAATCACGAAAATAAGTGTGCAAGGTACAACAAAACGCAGTGTAATTTCAAAAGAAAAGGAGGAGAAAGGCAACTGAACAATGTGTTGAAACTGTGAAACAATAACAGCAACAATAATAATAATAATAATCATAATAATAATAATAAGAAGAAGAAGAAGAATTGCGTGCGTGTGTGTTAACACTTAGTGAAAATTTGTTAATCAGCCAGTTATGCATTTTGAATACAATGTGAAATTATAACGTCCGCCACGAGTAATCCAGATCAATTAGTAAACGGTGCTTCTGCCAGAGACAATTTTAAACGTTCTGTTGTGTGCGCTGGCGCACGAGAATTCTCGGGGCTGCGCATCAGGTAATGCTAAAACTTTTTCTAAGGCTATTCGTTGTATAACGTTGTATGTACACGTCACAATAAGACAGCAATGTTGTCTCGGCAAACGAGCACGTTCATTCATTTTCTCCAAGAGATTTATTTCCACCGATGACAGAAAAATGCAGCTGTGAAGCCTCAAGAGCGCTAGACCTTCCTTCACTACATTTCAAGAGAGGCTGGCGGTGGAACGATCGTTTTCGAGGTTTCTAGGCGACGTACTTGTCATGTGCCAAATGATAGTATCCTTAATTAATCAACCTCCTCGGCATGGGTTATCAGTAGAATCGCAATAAGGGGTTTAGGCGGAGTAAAAGCCGGTCAAGCTCTTTCAACGCTAGAGCCGTTTTCATTTCCACAACAACAGCAAAGACGGCGACATCAATGACGACGATAGAAACGGTGGTAACAGCAATGGGGAGAATGTACAAAGGATTAAGGCATTGGACTGCTTAGCATGGGTGTGGCCAAGAAAGATCAGTAGAGAGAAAATAAGTGAGGAAGTAAGGTGGAAACGCTTGGCACATAGCAGTCAATAAAGTTGTGTACCTCTAGCGCGGTTGTACCGCAAGACATTGCATATATCTCACTTTTTTATTTAACTGGAAAATCTTAACCGAGCTCGTGATTTTCAAGTACTTGTTTCTACACACGTCATTTAAATATACGCTTGCCTGCTCGTCATTATTTTGTCGCACCTCATACAGTCATGTCAGCAGTCATAATAAGCAAGTGTGACCACCGCCAGTTCCTTGTAATCTTGGAAGCATCGAAACGTAAACAAGTACACCGCTACAAGGTACTGTATTTCATTTCTTTCCACCATAAAGTAAGTGAGTGACATTAGGTTGCTGCAGCCTGGAAATGAAGGGACCAGGCCGATCACCTTACTGTACGCTGGCTTACGCAGACGCAACTAACCTTTTGTGGACATTCGAGACGCAGCGGTCAATCGTGGCTGGCGCTTTTAGTGTTTTTAGTTGTGACAGCAGGTTAGATGCCGTCAAAATGTTCAGCCTAGCACGGACACGGACAGGGTTATTGGTAGCTGGCAGGGCCCTCAGTTGCTGCAGACTATAGTCGCTGCGGCACATGCATGCGCATCCTTGGGCAAACACAAGTTACAACACAAAGCGAAGAGTTACATACTAACTGTTGCCTGTGGGGAAACTGTAGAATTAGATAAACTTCTCTAAGGGTTCCTTTCAGAAACTCAGATGCTTCTTGCACTGCAGGAACTTGCTTCGGGAGTCCGACAAATTTGAACGGACAACGTTCTGTGCCAAGAGCGTTGGTATGTCTGTTATTAAGCTCTTGGAGACCATCCCAGCACTGTCAGACAGTCGTAGGATCTGCGGAACCAGCCGTCTCTTATGGGTCACTTGTCCACCCCCGTCAGGGCGTTTATCAAAGGGCTTGCGTACCCACACTGTCGTCCGCCTCTGCACGACTCGAAAGTAACTTGCTCGGGAGGAGTCAGAGGTCGGTGTGAGAAACCAGAAGGTGTTTGTTTAACAAATTTACGAGAGTTGAAGAGGATACACCGAAGACCGTTTAAATGTATTTATTTGAAGCATTGACCGTCCTTATGTTCCTAGACCAAATAACTTGGTGACGTGAGGCAAATCCACTCAGACAGGCTAAATTCCGGGGACGTAGGCAAAGCAAGCTTGGATTTAAAACTCTTGTCACTTGTGGGCCCGGATGAAACGGACGGCGGATGGCCGGTCGCTGTTCCTGCAGGAAAAGTCGTAATGGCCAGTTGTGGTGCTCTGCTCGGGCTATACTCGGATATGCATCGAAGCACCTAAGAGACGAATGACCCTTTCAAGCTCACTTTTTATTTATTTATTTATTTATTTATTTATTTATTTATTTATTTATTTATTTATTTATTTATTTATTTATTTATTTATTTATTTATTTATTTATTTATTTATTTATTCAAAATACCTTACAGGCCCATTGAAGGGCATTGAGTAAGGGGAGCAACAGTAATTACAGGTCAAAAAAAAACAACAAAGATACAGACGAAAAAAAAAAAGGCAACAATACAAATATTACAAAAAGCAAAGTACAACATCTTTATACAATATTAATACGCAACGAATTCAAGTTATCAGGGAATGTTTCGCGATTAGAGATGTTTCGCGAATGTTTCTGGTGGAGCTTCCAGGAGGCTATCGTGGAAAACTTGCGAATCGGCTCGTCGCTCAACCCCATGCTCCGCATACTAATCTGCGGTTGGTAATCTCCGCTTTATGAGGATTGCTTTCAGCAATCGCCCGAAAAGTGATAATTTAGAGATGACGTCAGCGCAGGTACCGACCTGCAGCGACATTCTTAATACTGCGCTTTTATGAAACGCATTGAGACGAAATCCAGAGCCGTTATCCGGGCACTCAAGACAAGAATGGGGCAAGAACGAACCGAGAACATCCGAGCATCGTTGCGAGAGCAAAACGAAATCATCCGGGCAACCACTCAAAACTTAAGAAAATGCGGTCTCTGGCCCCCAACCCCTTGTACAAGACCGCATAACATACGCTAGTTACTGCCCAAACAAGTTGTTTTTAAATTATTGCTTCCAATTTCTTCCCAATGTTTGTTCACAATATCACTCTAGCTGTAACTTCCAGTGCGTTTAATTTTTCATTTCCAATAGCGACGTTCAAAAGGCAGACACAGTGCACCATACATTTGATTGTCATTTTTGGCGCTGAGACAGGGTTGCCTGTGCTCATTTCAACGCCGGCGGTCTGTGAGTTCCGCGGCGAGGATTTTGTGCCGCCTCCTTCGAGAGATGGCGCCACGCTGCGTGACTAGGCCGGCAGCGTCCGGCGCGCCGCTGTTGGTTGTTTGGCCGAGACGAGACTTGCAACGAGGTTCAGTTCAAAACAGGTTTATTTCGGCTCAGTAAGCTTTCAGGCCTGCGTCGCGGCACCAATCTGCTTTGCCGGGAGCCACTTCATGCTTACATCTACTCTCGATTGCGGGAGAGCCAGGATTTTTTTGTTCATGGATGCAATAAAATGGAAATTACAAGGTGTAACTAGTGTAAAGAAAGCCTCGGTAAGTTATGTACACTTTTTTTGTCCGCCGCAGAGATCTGCGCAGCAAATGCCGAAAGCAAAGACAAGACACTTTGGCATTTCCTGCACTTGCGCCGAGATGGCCCCATGGCTTAGCGGGAGGCTATAGCGCGTTTAAGGAAAGACTTAAACATGAGAAAACGATAGAAAATGGCATGTCTCTGGCTCGTGGGCACTCAGAGCCGTATATAGTGTCATAGTAGCAAAATGCGGAGGAGCTCTGACTCAAAAATGTACGCCGAGAGGGCGGAACGGGGCAGAAGCCGCGAAAATGCGCTCGGCGGGGAGCGCAATGTGCATCAGCGATGCACGATGGCTCTTCGCCGAACTACATTCAATTCCGAAACTCGTGCATGATGTATCATTCCGCTGCCTCGCGCAGCTCCTCAAGAAAGTTGGCTCCGGCCAAAGGAACGCAGCGCCTCTATGCATTTTTAATGAGACGCATCGCTCCCGCTCGTCGTTTCCTCTGTGGCTCCCATCACTTCTCTGGCACTCTTAGTGCTTTGTTTCGTTTTTGTCTTTCGACTTCTTAATTTCTGTTTATCGTAGGGTTCCTTCCACGGGGTCAGGGAAACGTTTATCTTGTCTTTTGTTCTTAGCCAGCTTTACTCTTGCTTTAGTTCTTTGACGTTAGCTATTCGTCCACGCTGAAATGGCAAGAAATGCGCGGTGCACCCTGCGCGCGCCCGGTGCTGCGCTAGACAGGTGACGCCTCGCCTCAAAAAGTGCAGTGGGACTGCCGTTCCGTCGGTTTATTCAGTGTTGTCGATAGTCGACCGAAACACCACGTATATGTTGCCAGAGAATCCGCTGTCACTGCTGATGGAACGTGTAGTCAATAAGCACACGTACTATGCGTTTAAAATTATGAGTGTACCAACTTCGCACAAAAAGGAAGGTGTAGTATGATGGGCTAAGGTGCTATAGCTACATAGTTTGCTGGAGGACTTTAGTTATTTGATAGCACTTTTCAGCTGTTCATATTATAGCGCAGATCTTAGGCGCCCGTTCCTGCGGCGAGCGTCGTCGGCGGCGGCGCGGCGTAACAGAGCGAACAAGCACAGCGAAAGATGAAAAAGCGAACGCCGAGCGTAGCGCGGGTTGAAAGACGCGAGGAGTAAAGCGGAGGAGGAGAGCGCAGCATAATATAACGGAACCATGAGGCGGAAAGCGGAGGAGGAGGGTATGGCGAAATGGTGAGAAGAAAAGCGTAGTGCGGCGACGATGATTACGAGATGGCGTCAGAGTAGCGCGCGTCGGCTCGGACGTCTGTCGGCGACTGCTGCTGTTAATCGCGCCCACGCGTCACCCACGCGCAGGCTCTCGCGATCTCCAGATTAGCGATGCAGTCGCGCAACACTTAAATGGCTCCGTTTGCACCGTGCTGCACGAGACAGACTACCCACGCCAGCCAATAGATCGCGAAATAGAAACACGTATAGATATCCGCTCAAATTTCGCGTTAAGGAGTATGGTAATTGTTGGTGAACGTTTTTTACAGCGAAGCTGTCTATGGCTAGCGTTCCATGCATTTTTCGGGTCTATCAACAGCTCTGCTTGTGCAAAAACTCTGCTCCCGAATTTGATGCAAAGTCGCTTCATTCTATGCAAACGTTTGGCTCATCACTCGGATATGCATTTTCAGTAGATTATTTATAAATAAGCACCATTTTCAAAATCAGTAGACTCTCAGGTAGATAATAAGAATAAGGGTTTCTCAAAAATTTGCTGCTGTGCGCCCTGCGTCAGCCATGTGTACGGTTGCACCGCCCTCGCTTTGTCGTCGTTCCAAGCGCTTGCGTGCCTAGTTTCCGGAATTCCACTCTCCGGGCGTGGCGGTCCCGTCGCGCGTGTCTAGTTTCCTCCGGCTCCCTGAGGTGGCGGTAGTTTTCAAGGCAACTGTATGCCGCCGATCAAAATAAAAGTGTGTGCGCGTGTGTCTTTCTTCGGGATGACCGCCGTTGCCGCTCAAGAAAAATAAAATTTGCTCATGATCGATTCTGGGTTTTACGTGCCAAAACCAGTTCTGATTATGAGGCACGCAGTAGTAGAGGGCTCCTGATTAATTTTGACCACCTGGGGTTCTTTAACGTGCACTGCAACGCAAGCACACGGGCGTTTTTGCATTTCGCCTCCATCGAAATGCGGCCGCGGCGGCCGGGATTCGATCCCGTGATCTCGTGCTCAAAAAAAAAAAAAATTTGCTCATGCCTTTGATCTAAATTCTGTGTCACCTCTATGTCATGTGCTAAACTGCTTCGCGGGTAATCCACCTTCACAGCAGTGGAATGGCACGTAATTATTTCTCTACATGCGCACTTTCTACCTGGCCGAAATGGTTTTGTAATGCTTGTAATGTTTTCACCTGTCCGAACTCAGCGGCGCCATTAAAGAACCCAGAACTATCGGCCATGGTGGCGCAGTGGCTATAGCGTTGTGCTGCCGAGCACGAGGTCGCGGGTTCGATTCCCAGCCACGGCGGCCCGCATTTCGATGGGGGCGATTGAAATGCGAAACTGCTCGTTTACTTAGGTGTATGTTAAGGAACCCCAAGTGGCCAAAATTAATACGGAGCTCTCCACTGCGACGTCTCTCATTGCACTACCGTTGCTTTGTGACGTTAAGCCCCGTGCACTCCCGTGACCTTACAGTCTAAATACTTTTGGTTTGATTTAGTAAGGTCTCGATCCGCCGAATGCTGCTGAAACGTTAGCGTCTTTGTCATCGAGCGTGATAAAAAAGGTGTAAGAACTGTAGTGCAGTGCAGACGAATGTGACATGCAGTTGCACTGTACATTCAATAATATTTCGTTGTTTACTGAAGAGCTTTATTGTAAGCCACTGAGAGCTGTTGTGCAATCTCGTAGCAGCCGACATACGCTGCGAAAATGCCAGATATGTCATGTGTCCCAGCTAATGTTAGCCAATGTTCAACGAAGTAGAAATATTTTTAAAAAAAATATAGTACACGATACAATTATAAAACCTGTGGTATTAGGTTGCCAACCCTCTGAAAACCCAACACCGCAGGTCTTAAAACCGTATCTTTCACCGTATTTTTAAAATATTTCTTTAAGAGCTTGGCTAACGTTAGCTGGGACACCCTATACGTATAGTATAGCGCACGCATATTATCTGTGAGCCTGAGCTGCTTGCGAAGAATCCCGAGCCAGTCCCTACGGGTTGAAACATGCTGACAACTCGTCAGGCTCCTTTCAGGCTATAGTCCGGCCTGAAAGTGGCGCAGTGGACTTTTGTGCTGTAGGCCGAAAGTGGCCGCAGGTATGGCTATAGTGTACTAGCTAGGTGCCTTTGTACTCTTATTCTACACTTGACAACAGGGCCAGTGGTTCTTCTTTTATCTACTTTTGCCAAAAAAAAAGCTTAGAAGTGAGACAGTGTTCCAACATAAGGATTACGGTGGTCTGAACAAGAACATTTTTTTTTTTTTCAATTAGGCGCGCATCGCGCCACGATGACAGAACCGGAGACATTTCTGAGCAATGTTTAACAACGTCTCGTGTATCTTATGCTGACATGCAGATGTGTTACAAACTCGAATTTCCAACAGCTGAACAGCTGTTGGAAATTCGAGTTGAACAGCTGAACAAATGAAATAACGATCGAGCTATATATCCAGGTTTCAAACGAATCGCAGCAATTGACTAGTGTGTACCTTGACTACAGAAAACCGTATTCCAACGTTTTAGCCGCTGTGTTTGTAGTCTCGATGTCGATACGGAGCCATAGCTGTTCTTCATTTTAATAGGCACTACACATGCTTGATTGCACCCCTATATCTTAAAATGAGAAAAAAAATGAAGCTAGAAGGAAAACGTTCTTTCTTGCTTCAGGTATATGCCGCGGGAAAAGTGTGCGGAGTGCACGTGTGGGCGCAGGATCCAGCAGCGATTTTCTTTCGTGGCATTTTTGCTCGCGGCCCCGCAATAATGACGAGCCCCCCCAGATCCCGTGAAGAGGGCAGCGTCCGAACCGGCACTAAAGTGTCTTCGCAGCGCAGGTACTCATTACCCGAGCTTAGCGCCGAGAAAGGATCGCTAAAAATTCGCGCGTGCCGTCTGCGGGGTCGTTCGGGTGCGCAGCACGGGGCGTTCATTAGAGGACGACGAAATACTCATCCGGCGCGCGAACCGCGCCGCGAGGCTCGTGCAGCAGCAGGCGCGGAAGGAAATGCGCGCGCGCCGCCCGAGAGCACATGTGGTGCCTGGCCCTTCTCGGCGAGCTCATCGTTAGCAATGCGTCTTGCAACTCCCCGGGGAGTTTCAATTCGCTGCGTTCGCGAAAACTTCTCGTTTCCTTGTTCTTCGCGGCTGCGCGGGCGCGCGCTCCTCTAGTGCCGCGTCGTTCTCCCCCGCTTCGCGCCGCACAAAATGCCTCATTGATTCCCCCCCCCCCCCCTCCCAATTCCCCCACATCCCCCCAGCCCACCGCGAGCGCTCTCACAGGAGGATGCCAAGCACAACCGCCTCGGCTGCTTCGACTGCTGGGGATCATTCCCCATCACGTTTTGTTTGGCGCGTTGCGTGTTTGTGATCTGGCGCGCCGTTTGTAGGGGAACCTCGCACGCCGTAATGATCAAAGGAAGACGGCATCCTTGCTTACAGGGACTCAGGGGCGCCCACGCGCGCCATCGACCTCCCCTACAAGAGCGCGCCGGCGACGAGCCACCTTTGTCGTCGGCGCCAGGCTTCCCCTTCCACTCCGCACAGCTCGCCCGCCCGTTTGTTTACGCCGGCGCGCACTCATTAGGACAAAAGCCGAAAGCCCATCGAATTGTTCCCCATCTCATTCCGCTCTTGCTCTTCGCCCTCTACCGTTTTCCTTTTCACAAACGAGCCGGGCACTTGGAAGCCGTTTAGAGGATTACAAAGTGCAATGCCCCATCCTCCGGCCTTCTCCCTGCGGCGTCGGCTCGATGCAGCAGGAATAAGCTCCTCCGCGCGGACAGCGCCGCGTCGAGCAATTTGCCCAACAACCGCGCCCTCCACCTCCCACTATAGGATGCCCGCTGTTTGCTGGAGTGTCGCTAGATTACTGGCGAGGCCACCGCGGTTCTCTTGTAGGAACCGCAGCGTTCCCACAAGGAAATCCAGAACACGGGTTAGCTGAGGAACGTTTCATGCAATGTGTCGTCACAAGGCGCACGAAACACGGGAGCGCGTTCCGCTTGGTTTCGTCATTGGCGTACCGGGCCTATGGTGTAGAGCAAAGCCACGTGTCGCAAGTAGCCACCAGCCTGGCAGCTTCTGCCGCAACAACAACTGCAGCTGCTTTCGCGCGCCGAGGGCGGCCGTGACGAGCTCAGAAAACATTATGTCCTCTCAAACGCACAGCTCAGATGCGGTCATCTCGCTGGCGCCAGCAGCGAGTCCTTGAACGTGTTTCGACCGGCCTCTTATGTTTGGGATAGGCTGAATTGTCCGTTTGTCTGTTGGGTCCTGATGTCCGTTATGATTAACACGTTTATCGATTTGAATGGATGGTATTATTTTCTACGTTACTTCCAGCAGCTGTGATCGAGTATAGATAACACTATTTGGACAGGAAATGTCGGTGTTCTGTGAATGCACTCGTCTGCTTGCTTATGACATGGGTGTGTACTACCTTCGCTGCGCTCACTCGGCCCCACGCAAACTCTCTCCATTTCTGCGTGCTCCTGGCCTCTTGCTAGCCAATTAGAGAAGAAAAACCTGTCAAAGTAGGCAATGCTATTCGTTCTGAAATCAAACAAAGGTGACCTCCTATAAACGAGGAGAGCTTTTGATTGGGTGGTTCAAACACCGCTGCGGGTAACCACCCGGTGCTTGAGTCGGCGGTTATGTAAATGTGACGTTAGGAGATTGGAATAAAAACAGATTGGAATAGTTTTACGTTATAGGGCCCCATTTTGAGAATTACAAGGCAGCCGTTGGGAAATTCGTCTATATTGATATTGTATCATGAAATAGATCACTGTTTTCCCTCCGCGTACTGCCGGTGATACCAAGGCAGCATGCAATTAAAGGTCATATATATTTTTTAATTTTATTTTAGTGTTTGCGTGCGTGTGTGTGCGCGTGCGTGATATGTAGCTGTCAACCGAGATTTCCTTTTTCGGGCTAAGACTTTGAAGCGTTCAGCTAAGTGTTCTGACCTCCGCGACAGCTCTGCATAAAATTAAAGGAAGAGCTAAAGGTGTTCAGTGGAAATCGATATTTGTCAACGTGGTCCTTCGTATACTCTAGAGAATACTGTCCTTGAACTGTTGTCTTTTTTCTTTTTTGTTTCAAGAGTGGTGATGATACAAGCCTGCTGTTACTTTCTAAACTCAAGAATTCATATTATGCTCGCGCGCCGGTTCGGCCCGTTAATTATGCAAATTTCTTCAGCTTATGCAGATCACTTTGGCTGTCGATCCGTTTCTTTTTCTTAAAAAAAACTGTTCGGAGCGTCATTTGCCGAAGCTAGAGCGCGTAAAAATATCGCAATATAATAGCTGAGCCATAATTATGCGATAGCAAAGCCTTGTGCCATCCTTCTTGCGTGGATGTTCTTGCGCATTGATTATTCCAAGTATTGAAAGATATATAAACGGGGGCAGAGGCATTTCGTAACAGCTGACATCTGGCAAAAATGAAAAAGGAACAGAGCAGCGATATTGGCACCGATGTAGCATTAAAGTATACCGAGATACTCTCAGAGTATTGATTACAATGCGGCACGATCATCATTCTCCTTTTTTTTTTTTTTTTTGTGCGTGTCAATCGAGTGTCAAGTTTCAGTCATGTATACAGTGCATGTGTTTTTTTGTCGTGGGGTTTTCGCACAAGCAAGTACGTATGCGTGCACTTCGTCATTTTTTGTGTGATTTCTATTTCCTTCTTCGTAAAAGTGGTCGATTTTGTTCCCGTTTCTTATTACTGTCGGTGGCAGGATGTCATAATGTTCTGCCGGTTCTTTCAATGCCCTTGACCAAAGCCACCTAGCACTTGACACATTGCTATATTTATTTTTTCCACGCAACGCTCCATTTGTTTTGCCCATACCTGTGATCAAGCATTTCGCCGAAAGCAATAACTAAAAAAGAGGAGCACGCTCTCACTTAGCGCTCGCATGCACACTAAGTGACCATCGACGAAGCCTGCCTGTCTAAGCATACGCCGCACCCTTGTTGCTTCTTTCCAGGAACAAAGTCACAAATCCTACCGTCCACTGACAGTGCTGACGTTCCGACTCAACTTCGCTGTCCATGGCCTCGATCCGTTCGGCTACCACTTGGTGAACCTTCTCTTGCACGCCCTGGTGTGCCTCCTCTATCACAGGTGAGGCCTGCGCGCAGCCCATTCTGGCGAGAGCGTCTTTTACGCATTTGCGCACCTTTGTTGTTGCTTTTGTTGTTGCTTTTGTTATTGTTTTTGTCGTTGTTTATTCAATGATGAGATCCCGTAACAATAGGCCACCGACGCGGCCCGGGTATACCAATCATCAAGAATGAACTTCAGCAACAAAGGCATGTAGGATAAGAAAAAAAAAACGAAAGAAAAGGAGGTAGAAAGGAAAGATAGCCGAGACATTGAACACAACTCAGGCAAAGCCAATGCTATAGAATATGTATAGTCAGAGCACACTGTATCAGCGGCATGCGAACGTCCAGTCACAGCATGCGTTACGTGTTCGTAGCTGTCGAGTGTATCGCTGCACGCCATGGCGTAGCACGCTGCGGTATTCACGTCTTTTGTGTTATTTGCGAGTGCCAATTTGCCGCGTACTTATGCTTGTCGACGTTGATTTCGTTGAGTGGTGGCGTCGGTTCACGCTTTATGTCTCACATTCTATCTCACCAAATCCGTGCAGTGTAGGCAAAGCCACGGATTCAGTCCGCCAATGAGGAACTAGTATATCAAGAGAAGGTCTTGTAATTGTGAGGGTCCCATGCGCGCGCTTGCGTGAAAACGTAGATGTGTACCACTGACATCCGCCGAACCTCTTTCAACTGGAACTTTTCGTGGCAGACTTCCGGCCATAGTGTCGCTATATTTTCTGGTGTTTTATTTCAGCACTAACCAGTACAAGAATTTGTACATTTTTTTGACAATTTATCTTATATTAGTTAATAACAAAGTGAAAAGCAGTAACCGTCTCCAGCAAACGACGACCACAATTCTTCTGTTTTTTTTTTTTTTTTGTTTTTTTTCATCTCGAAAAAAAGATTAAGAAGCGCCCGTCCACTGTCCTCCGGTAACCGTGTTGTGCGTGACACCAGTTGGATCGAAGGGACAAATTCTTTTTCCTTGTTCTGGTTCGTCAGTGGCCTGTCCAAGATCCGTATAGCTTTGACTGCGCTGTAAGGTTTCGGTTAGACTGAGTATAAAAGCCCTACTTGACTTCTGAAAAATAAGCAGTGAACTGTGCGGTTAGGCCGAAATTCACACGCACGCACTTGTCACTTGATTGAGTTGCCATAGAAAGTCATCTTTTGTTACCTTTAATTACAAGTTTCGTTTTCTAATTTCTAATGGACATCATTATGAAACCACTAGTTAGCCGCTAATGCTCAGCTGTGCGCCATGTTCTTGTAACTATTAGTACTGGATGTCACAGAGTTCTTCGAGCTAAGCCACTTCTACAAAATGTCACGTAGCCCACAACTACAGTTACGCATTATTGTTTGCCCAGTTATTTAACTACTGCCTCTAGTACTGTTACGCTACATCATAAACTGGTTTTTGTTTTCTTTTTGTTCCCGGTATAAAAACCCAACGAAAGCTGAGATTAGAGTGTGAACTAAACGAAATGTTTCTCATCTAGACAAACAAAAAAAGGGGGGGCGGAGGGGGGGGGGGGGGGAAGCCAAGGAAAGAAAGCAAACAAATTTTGGCCAAAAGCCGCTTCTCATTAATATGTCCAAACACTACGTGTGGACCGTGACCTGAACTAAACGAGCAAGGAGCGATCAACTCAACGAGCATTATGTGAACTTAAAGGCTTGCTTATAACAGTCATTTAATTTTCATGAATTCCCTCATGACCGAGAGCTCTTCACCGATAAAATTATCGATCGCACAAGAAAAAGCACGGTCGGCCGTGGCGTTTCTGCGTTAATGGAAAATCCACGTGAAACAGTGCCCGAGATGTAAAAAAGTGTCTGATGGGCCGCAGTAAAGCTCATTTATCACATGGCAATACGCTAAAGCGAATAGGTAGCCTCTTATTTATTTATTTTTTATTTATTTTTTATTTGGTTCGCGAGAAAACAGCTTTGTTTTCGCTGGTTTAAACGTGTCGAGGTTATTCTCTGCGCATTGTCTGACAAACGGTTTGAACCGCTTTTTTTCTATTTCCTCTTTTGTTTCTTTTTTGTCGTCCTTCCTGGACCTGTCATTCTCATTCCGTTAAAACGAAAATTAAATGGCTTGTAAATATCAGGCAGCACTTAGTGGCGTTTTTATCAGAGTGTGCTGTAGACAATTTTTTTTTTTTTTTTGATGTTCTTACGCTTCACGAACGGTCCCATCTGAAATCGATACTCTTTGTTGCGTATGGAACATACCACGGCAAAATAAGACGACACTCTTTACAGTACATCACACTACCAATATTTTGTTTATGTATGCACTAACTGGCACTCGCATTCACTATCGCGCCGACTCGCGCTCACTCGCCGTCATGGCTTTGGGACGACTGTGGGTGAGTGTGCCATGCAAGTGCCTTTATGCTAAACACTACCACGGGCACTGCCCTTTATATACATCCATCCACGTTAAAACTCTCATCCCCGACCGACACAGATTCGCTCACACACTCAAATCCACAATCACGTCCTTAGAAATGAATGAATGAATGAATGAATGAATGAATGAATGAATGAATGAATGAATGAATGAGTGAGTGAGTGAGTGAGTGAGTGAGTGAGTGAGTGAGTGAGTGAGTGAGTGAGTGAGTGAGTGAGTGAGTGAGTGAGTGAGTGAGTGAGTGAGTGAGTGAGTGAGTGAGTGAGTGAGTGAGTGAGTGAGTGAGTGAGTGAGTGAGTGAGTGAGTGAGTGAGTGAGTGAGTGAGTGAGTGAGTGAGTGAGTGAGTGAGTGAGTGAGTGAGTGAGTGAGTGAGTGAGTGAGTGAGTGAGTGAGTGAGTGAGTGAGTGAGTGAGTGAGTGAGTGAGTGAGTGAGTGAGCGAGCGAGCGAGCGAGCGAGCGCACCTAAAGAATGCGTCGACCTCTCCGTGTATTGATCAAAGCTACTTCAGCTGCATTTCATTGTAAGAAATTAAAAAAGTATAAAGAAGCAAGACAGAATGCGCGTATCATCCAGTGAGTACTCAATGAAAAAGCATAAAGTGCGCTTACCGGCTTCCTCGTCTTTCGAGGGAGGAATATCAGAATTCTTAGCAGCAATTCGCAAATAGTTCAACTATGGAAAGTAACCCTATATAAAGTGCATTCCCCCTGGCGACGAAATCTGGTTTTCCAAGTTCGGCCGAGGATACCTGATAGGGACGACGATGAAGTGCTTCCAAACTCAATAAAGGTGATTTCTGAAAGTGCTTTAAAGAGCCGATCCACAAGACCGCAAAAGTGCATTGGAGTCATGGGTGATAATGCAAAGAAATAAGAAATGAATGCTGTGTCGAATAAAGGGAAAAAAAGAAAAACGAAAAAAAAAAACATGGGTCGTATCACTTTATTAAAGCGAACAAATTTTTCTAGCTGCCATCGTAGAAGACCTTTCATTTCATTCCATTTATTTTCATTAAGAACCCTATAAAGGGAATTGCATAAGGGCTGGGCCTACTGAATATAAGCAGGCACGTTGCCGCAACAGTTCACTTTACGAGATGACGGGCGGCTGATGGCGACGATATGACGAGGAATACCGTGCCACTGTTTAGCAGATTGGAGAAGGAGGGAGCGGGGATGGGGGGGTTGAGGGGCGCTTACATACATACACGTAAGTGGGAAGCTTGCAAAGGGTGGTTGGTGCAATGCCATATGTGTGTTGTGGAGCCTAATATATGCAGAGCTACTGAGCGATGAGTAAAAATAAACGAGACCGTTTGGAACAGTAAAGGTATAGCTTGACTATGCGACGGCCATAAAAAAAGAAAAAAAATTATCTGGATTCTGTTTTCAATGATGAACGCTGACGTCACACGAATATGATGAATGAATGAATCTGGCCGCACAATCTTAAACAGCTTCGAGGTCACTTATAGGACATGTATAGGGTGGATCACACAAGGTGGGTGCGTATTACAGTTTTGGACATGAGTAATTTATACTTTGTATATAATTTATACAAATCATTTTGCGTATTTATGGACTCACGCAAGCAGCGCTTGAAAAATACTTTTGTTTTATCTGCCGATGATGCGACGTCGGCGACATGCGCATTGCAAGTCGGATCATTAGAATATGTGACGCCAAGATGTCTGAAAGGTGTTGCTGATTCGCTAGTATGGTTACAAATTTTATATACGATTAAGAAGGCGCTGTTTGGCGACGGGTAAGGCACCTTGTATTTGCATGGTTTAACGGCCACTAGCCTGAGTTCACGCCGTTGTAGAGGTGTCGCTCATGTTGAAAGGTCGCTTACCTGGATGGATTAGAAACTTAGTCGTAGATTACGCAGGCATCCGCCAACTTATGTGATTGGCAATATAAGCGATGCGAAGGGGGCGGGGGAGGGCAGCTCACTAACTTAAAATTTCGAGAAGCCAAAGGGCTAGCAACTAAACACCGGGGTACACTTTATGCTACGGTGAAGGGATCGAATGAGTGGCTGTGCACGAATATTGATTGAGCGTGGGTTGGAAAAAATATTTAAGCCATGTGAACACATTCGGGTACAAGTTTAATTAGGATAGCTTTATCATTAGTCGCTAGAGGGGTGCTTTGCCAAAGCTACAGAAAATGACAGTGAAAAGAGCATGCATTATTAGGCCGTGATTGTGCATTTAGTAAAGTTAAATTATTTTTTTTTACCATGGCACATTACCAACACACCCAGATGTCCCTCCTTCTGCAGTACGCCTCACCAATACATCCTAGGGCCAAGACAGTGTATTACTATGGTGTACACCAAGGGCTATTGTATCCAGCATCGTGTTGGCATGCCGTTAGGATCAACAAAATGTAGTGAATACGTAGCGTCATGTACGTTAATGTAGAATCAGAAGGATGGTTTTGCTGAGCGAGTTCGTATTCCATTATGGAGGCAAACGGCACGAGAAGACTTAATACGAAGAC
Source organism: Dermacentor silvarum (assembly GCF_013339745.2). NCBI lineage: Eukaryota > Metazoa > Arthropoda > Arachnida > Ixodida > Ixodidae > Dermacentor > Dermacentor silvarum. The sequence goes on along the minus strand of NC_051154.1, from coordinate 70,154,939 downwards.
AAGGAAGCGTTGTGTCCGTCTTCCTTGCCTTCGTATTAAGTCTTTTTTTAGCGCTGCTCACCTTAAGGTTGCTGAATCACAGCCCAAATTCCAGTGAAGCAGAGTTCGAGACGAAAACGCCGCGATGCCCGGAGTGTTCCTTGTTGTAGCCTCGGAGCACTTTCTTGGCAAAAAAGTGTTTCCAGCTCCAGTGTAGCTTTTTCGTTGCGACCCTGCACCACCCTGCGCAGCGCTGAGCCACATCTGTTGCACTGTGTTGAATGCACGACCGCTTACAATTAAAGCTGTCAAATTATTGTTTCATAACTTATAAAGTAATATTTAATGGGTGATTTTAAGGGTGCATGTTATCCGGTATAAATGCCCACAGTTTTAAGCAGAAATTTCGAGCTTTTTGCTTGGAGCCACAATTCTAAAGTTTAATTGACTGTTCGAAAGAGCGCTTTAAAGGCTTCAGTGGTACTTTAAGGCTGATTCACACTACGCCGACACGAGAACGAGTTTGGTCTGCCGATTGATGACGCGAGCAGATTACTGCAGGACGGAAAACGCTGTGGCCAACGGTTTAGAGGAAGGAAAACGCTGTCGCCAACAGTCGGCAGACCAAAATTGGTGCCGTGTCGGCCTAGTGTGAATCAGCCTTTAGGAATTTCCGCCGGTGCCCCCAATATTACAACTTTGTAATTCCGCTAGTATATCTCGCAAACATTCTATATGTACAAAGCATTATCTGGGTACGCCTTGAAGTTCGCAAACGACAAACGTTTTATTCCGCCGCAATTAACGAGACGTCCGATTAGCATGTACCGTACAATTTTCTACGGCGTTCAAAAATCATCTGTACCTTTGAAATTTGTTTAGATATGTTTTCCGCAAGACACACTTAATCAGATATAAAGCTGTATCTTGATACGCAGGGTAGTTAAAAACTGACGCACTACCGAATGCTCCATAGAGCTCCCAAGCGCAAAAAAAGAAAAAAGAAAGAAAGAAGATATTCTGCAGTTTTCCACCACACGCCTAATTACCACAATTCCTATACCTGCCCACATATCACCTTCACATACCCAACATCCGATCAAAGTTTCGTTGCGTCAGCTGCTGTGGTTTCTATGCAGCAGCTCAATGAATTTGCATCGACATCTGGAGCGGACATTCTCCACTGCATCTAGTCACAATAACAGTTACGATGTAAAACCTCTAACTAGATAGCCTGGTGCTATAATGGGTTGTATCAAAGCATTGTAGAAAGAGTATACAGCTGCTAAGCTCGCCCAGCAAGTGATTATTTCGTTCCACAAATATATTTTTTTAAAGTTGCATGTTCACATGCGCCACACGATAGCAATATGGACGAATTGTTAACACGTTGTCATCGAGTCTACAGCTAAACCATGTTTTCGAACTTTATCAGCAAACACCCTCGACGTTAAGCTTGGAAATTTTCTGCTGTCCTTCGATGACTTCTGCATTCACTATTCTTTTTATGCCCGAAATGTTTCAAGTGGGAAATGGAGTCATCAGATGAAGAAAATATGCTCTCGGGCCAAACCTCAAGCATGATGCACGGCATCTTCCTTATTACCAAACCTCATCCAAAACAAATCTATTTTTTGTGTGTACGTGTCATATTCTAGTAGTACTCTATAAAATAGCTCCAGCAAGTAAGCTAAACTAATTCGCTCCATAAAGTTTTAAAGTTTCTTTCTTTCTTTCTTTCTTTCTTTCTTTCTTTCTTTCTTTCTTTCTTTCTTTCTTTCTTTCTTTCTTTCTTTCTTTCTTTACACTCGCTGAACTTGTGTTATACTTTGCAATTGTGTCACGACTCATTTTGTTAATGTGAGTGTTCGTAAACTCATGACATTGACTCTTCCTCAACTGTTCTTTGTATGTCTCTCTGGCTTTAGTTATCGCTGGGTGTCTTTTTTTTCTGTCATTATTACTTTTTCTTCTTTTGCGCACGTCACAGCAGAACAGCAGCCAGCTACTTTCAACATTTTATCTTTTTTTAAAAGGCTTGGGGAACTCGGCCACTAATGTCTGCAAGCACCGCCAGTATAACTGTTGATCGACTGATTTCATTGATTCACGGGGTCTAAAGTCCCAAAGCGACCCTAGTACTATGAGAGACGCCGTAGGAGAGAGCTCCGCATTAATTTAGACCACATGGGGTGCTTTATTTTGCACCCTAAATCTAAGTACACGAGCATTCTTGCATTTCGCCCCCTTCTAAATCCGGCCACCACGTCCGGGAATCGAATTATGACTGCTCAGCCGTCATAAGAACATGGTCAATACGTGGAGTTCGTCCTTATTGAACGGGTCGATCTTCCTGAAGATTATTTCTCATTCGAAAAAATATTTTGGGCGTCAATGGATAAGCTCATCTAGCATCTAATTTGTACTGTTAAGATTTTTGACGATATTAGAAACAGCAATAATTGTTTACAATGTCAAAAATAATTACCTGCGTTAAGTGTTACTGCTGAAATATAATCTAGACTTAGCGACACGCGTGTTTGTAAGTATGGAGATTTATTTCTGCTCTGGAAATGGCCGTAATGGCACGACTTTATGGCGTTTAACCACCTGAAGTACAAAGTAACACTTCGGGGCTAGCAAGAAACATAACTGAACTGCAGAAAACGTTAAAAGAATTCGTAATCAGCTTGATTAACAAAACCATGCCGAATAGTACAAAAAATCTATTATGCGCATTACGCTCACGTTGTTTCAACGACCGCAGCGCCAGATTTCTCTCTATAGTGTTCTTAGTACGAAAATCTGTGGTTCTCGCGAGCCACAGTAATATCCCATTCATAATAGGCAATATCCTATACATAAATCTATCTGTTCACGTTTTCTACCCACTTCCTTACTAGTGGTATTGGCAAATGATGTCATGTTTTTTTATGCTTTTAACGTCGTTCGAAGCGGTATTATATGCTTTTCTGACGGGTTGTGCTGCCCAATCGTAGTGCCATATACTACATAGACCAACCATAACGTGGACTAACGTGTTCACTTCAACGGCCATTTTGCAAAATTAGCTCATTCATAGTAATTCCTGGTTAGACACCGACACAAACTGGATGTCTATAGAAAGGCTTTCCTTGAGAGGCCATCCAGGAAGTACTTCAAACACGTATCTTATGTGATACTGCGTTTTTGTGAAGGCTTACAAACATATGGTGAATTCGTATGAGGCATGATGTACGCCTTCACGCGCCCCCCATTGCTTGGTAGAGTTACAGTTACAGTTTTCTTTCTCATTTTTTTTAAAGTTTAAAATACGCATTTATAAGCGTATTAGTGCTGAAAAATGGAGTTCGCGACTGCAAGGGCACGGACGCACGCGCGTGCCCGACTTTCCTTTCAGGTGTCTCGCATGTATATAGACAAGAGAGCCGTAACTCGTTATGCGCAGCGCGCTACAGCTCAAACGTCCCAAGGCACCGAGAATAAGCCGCTACATTTTCCATCGCAGGAAACACGGGTGGGGAGAGAACGGGGGAAAGGCATCGGCTGGTTTGACGTCTACCCCGGAGAATAGCTCGCAGCGCAAACACGACTGGGCGCTTAGGCCCAAAGCGGCCGATGCTGTATCCTCTCCGGCGCCGTGTATTGCCTCCGCGAAGCGACAAGAGAATACTCGAGCGGAGATATCGCGTCTCCGCGCGCGCGTCTGCAGCTCGCTGGACGAGTCCGCCGCTCGAGTTGAAAAGCAGCCGGCGGCGGCGTCGCGCAGCGTCGAGAGTCCCGTGAGCCGTGCTGCCGAGCCCGTAGGCCGCATTGGCAAGGATCGGACCATTAGTGCAGCCGCGTCGGGAGATCCACCTCGACAGAGACTGATGGCCCGCGCTGAGCCTAATGGTTCTTGCATGCGTTACCGGGGCGTCCTGAGAGAGCCGTTCCATCGTCGACGCCGTCGAGAGCCGGGGAGACGAACGACAATGCTACCGTTCCGGCGTCTGGCTCGGGGACCGACACGGGCAGCCTCCTCGCGCCTTGGCTTGCGCTCGCTCGCTCGCTCGCCTTCCCCCTTACCGTGTTCTTGCTGGCCGTTTACCCGTGTTGTCTATTCTTATTGGCAGATGTGCTGCGAGCACTGCGACAGGGGAAATTCGGTTCAAAGTTTACGCCGCCCGGCGCACCTGAATTTCCAGCTCGCTCAAGGCGCGAGTGAAACAGCGCGGCCTGTCGCTGTAAAACTGCTCCCATGCCGAGTGCTGCTTTCACGCCACGCGTCGCAGTCTAAAATAAATACTCCTATTGATTCGCTTTTGAGATCGCTATAATGCTCTCGCCTCCTGACCCGCTCCATGTCATTTGTGGACGAAAGGGGGACGCAGGGGAGATGGAGGGGGGGGGGGGGGGGGTGAATGGCATGATCAGCGAGCGGAGTGTCAAAGCAAACGGGATCGCCTCGCCAAATTGACGACTGCAGCAATGACGTCGCGTGATGCGCCATTGTGATTGGCTGCATGTCGAGCGGAGCAGGCGCATTAGCAGCGCGTCGTCGCCTGTCCCCTGGCTCCTGTCAGCGCTCTTTGATGCATTTGAGAGCGCATTTGTCAGCTTCGTAGGTGGAAATCACGCTACTCTGTAGTTACCACCAACATTCACTCTTCAGCGCATGGATCTGTACTGTGCAATTGGGAGCACGTCGAATGTTTTGCGCTCTTGGAATACGGAACGACCACTGTCGCGTAAATGCAGATATAAGTTATTACGGCTGCTAATTGGGGCTTTAATACGTAAAAAGGAGAGATTGCTGTTAAGTGGATTAACGGCGTTGCAACCCCATATCTTGTACCCACCAACAGCGCAGATAGCGTTCGCATGACACCAAAAATGAAATTAGTTGGCATACCCCGTTTCTAGGAACGCCAGTTTAACTTTTTAAATACAGTCAAGATGGCGCCCTTCTAGCTAAATAAATATTAGAAGGCAGCCTGCAGGACGCGGTTTAAATTATAATATACGGAAAAGAAAATAAGTGCCTTTATTTATCGCTTTTGTGTACGATATTTAAAATTTATTTCCGGCAACAAATTCAGAATTCCTAGTAAAAATAAATGTATGATTCTGAAAGACGATTATGAAAGCAAATTCCAGTATGGCTGCTTATGAAATTAAATTTAAACACAGGAGCGACCTGAACAAGGACAAGTCTTGGAAATGGTATGCTGAAGATATCCTTGATAAACAAAACGACTATATATATATATATATATATATATATATATATATATGTCATTACTTTTTGTTGTCTAAGATTCTCTTTATTTTGCTTTTTATCAACGACACCTTCAGCGCTATCAGCGAGATTTGTCCCTGCTCAGGACGCTTCCTTGCAGATTTCATTTCATAAGCAGCCTTATTGAATTTGCCTTCATAATCATCTTTGCTTGGGTTTTTACTATCATAAGCCGTTTTTATAACCATTAAATATACACCATCAACAACACCGTTACTGAGGAAAAGACACAGATTAAGAAGAAAACAACACGAACACTGACTGATGTGTTGTAATTTACATACTGGATCACACCAACTTGCCATATTATAGATAGTAGCATATCTAGATAGTTTGGTCGTTCGACAAGGTGGCTGAACTGTGTGCTCCTTCTCTTACGTTGCTATTCGGTGTCGCACTTTACTGAATTTAACTGTTCGCGCACCTTGACCCAGTATATACATGTTCTTTCAAATAAAAGTTGTTATTCTGCGTTCGGTGTTGTCATGTTATTTCTTCTCACTGACCGCTGCGACGCTCGACTGCCTGCGCCAGAGCTGGCGAGACACGAAAAACGCTACAGCGTTCTTACCCACCACACTTCCCTGCCACTCTTTGGTTTTCCCAATGCGAATTTTGCGTGCCGTCCTTTGAAGCTCTCTGGGCAGTTTTTCTTGCGCCGGGTATCACTAAGTTGCGCTACTAACCCTACTGAGTCACTACGTTGACTACCAGACACGAGCACCAGTGGAATAGCGAGGTGCTATATACCTCACTTAAACGATCACTGCACCATCGATCGGACTAATGGGCTTCCATGTGCGCAACACTCTGCGTTTACTGTGGTTCTTTATTCACTAACAAATATATTGATGGAAAGCAGAAATATAGACTTCAGTGTTCATCGATGGACAGCTCTTACTAGGGCCCAGTTCTAAATGCTGGCCTTCTCGCAGGATGTGCCTGATGCTCCTGCCGGGGTGGACGTCTCTGCTGGCGGCGCTGCTGTTCTCCGCCCACCCTATCCACACTGAAGCTGTAAGTGTGAGCGGCGCGACTTCTTGTGGAGCTGTTCTGCGCGATGCGTTCGCGTGTGACCGCGACTTTTTCTTCGACCACAGGTGACCAGTATAGTGGGAAGGGCGGAGCTGCTTTCTGCAGTATTCTTCTTGGGTGCCTTACTTTTCTACATTCGACACGGAGCTAGTACTGCGGTCTGCAAAGAACAGACGAATGGTAAGCTCCCTGTTGTTTACTCGCTGCTTTCGCTTTGTATTTGTCAGGGCTCAGAGTCTGCAGTGTTCCGGCACTAAAATCAATTGAATTCACACTTTGCAAGTGTCTGTGGGTTTTCTGTTCTTTTTTCTGTTTTGATGCCAGTAGCGGAACTTTCAGTGAGATTTCAGATCAATGAATATGGAATACCTGTGAGCGCTGTAACATATAAAAGGCTTCGGACTGCAACTGGATCAGCATACTTTTCTTAATAATACTTTATTCGCATGGCATGCGTTCGACAACCCCATTGAATGAAGACGCCTACAAAATATAATAAAAGCAGGTTACTTTGCAGTTTTATGGAAACAGCAAAAACGTCTTCACATATTAAATTCGACAGCCATATTGGGCTGCTAGTACAAAAGAAAAAAAAGGAATAGAAGTGGAGTGTAAACAATATACAACTGTGCGCATTACAACGTAACACGTGCTGCTCGACAAATAAACAGACAATTCACTCGTTTTCTTTGATAGCGTTTACTGATGGTTTGTGTTTTGTTTTGGTCATCACTCAAGCATTTGCAAAAGCTTTAGCATTTTTTTGCTTTTTCTACGATACTCAGCGCACAGTATTCCAGGGCCGAATTTACGAAGTTTTTCTTTGTAAGAGCCGTTTGTGATTGACCGGCTGTCTTCGATAATGTGTCCAATATGTCGATTGACTCACCCCAAAAAGGGTATTCATTCTCGCCGCAAAAAAAAAAGTAAATACTGGGAGAATTACGTCAACAAAAAATTATTTAGGCGGAAAGCCAGCGCAACGATTATCTCTGTGGCAGCCGGCTCTATGTGTTTTTTCGTCATCGCTTGAATTTCATATGGCCAAATTGATGCGGCCTTTGCCTATTCATTTGTGCACTGGTAGTAAAAATTTTCGCACCTACAGTTCTTTTTTTTTCACCCCCCCCCCCCACCGAAAAAAAAAAAGAAAGAAAAGCTTCTATTGGCCGAGCCTCCTAATAATGAGCAGAGGGGCTTTTTTTTCTTTTTTTTTTTTTGCCAATAGCAATGCACACATGCACCAATACCCAAGAAAACAGACGGGAGGGTAGCCACCGCGGTAGGTTAATGGTAGACCATCGCAAGCGTAATGCCGAAGATGTGGGTTCGGTTCCCACCTGCCCCAAGTCGTGTTCTTGTAAACTTTCATTTCAGTTTTTATTTCTACATTTAAATTAAAAGTAATAGCTCATTTCGCTTATATATGCTTTGCCTGCCTTCATGGTCTGGTGGCTGCTCCACATAGCTTTAACAAGGGAAAAAAGTAGCCCCCTCGTTTGCCTTATTCTTCTCGTTAAACTTATGCTGAAGACTTCTGTTTATTTTTTTCTTGCAGTTCCATTTCCTTTACACATGCCTTTTTTTTACCGTTCTGGTAATTAGAAAATTTTTCCGGCTGTGACATTACATTTTCACCTTCTGCAGTCGGTCACGCAGTGTTGCCTACATCGCTTGTAATGTCTGTTGTAGCAGAGTATGTTTGAATCATACACGACTAAAGTTCGAATGTGCCAGGTCACAGCTGCAGCATTGCTTTTGAGCAATTTTCCACGTCATTTTTACCAATTTTCTGCAAGGTTGAGTGAGTGAACTGTGAGTGGAGCATTTTTCTTCTTCATTGTCTTGTTCCGTCTGTTGCATGTGTCGAGCAAGGCATGAAAGTACTTCTGTAATGTCGATAAGATTTTTTATAGATTTAGCTAGAAGTATTTATGACTGGCCTGTGTACAACAAAACTGGCCAAAATCAAAACCTGTGCGTCCTGCAAGGCGAGCATGCAGGTAATAGACCTTCCAAACATTGCTTCGGCACTGCTAACATAACTTCTTTTTTTTCTTTTCTTTTTTTTGCACGCCTGTACTTGTCGGATCTGAGCACGCATTTATGCGCAACAGCGGTCAATTTCTCTGCTGCAATTTTTCTTTTATGGGAAATTTATAGACAGCGCGCTGGCAAAGCATGTACTTCCGTGAGCTTCTTCTTTTATTTTTTTTTCTCTACAATTCTAGGAAGATGGTGCGACTTAGTACCTAATGGAAGTCAACGAGTGTACACAAGTGCTCAATCATGTTGTCTTTCAGACTGTTGTCTTGAGTACTACAAAAAATGCTGCTCGCTTTCTAAGGTATGAGCCTCGTACTTTCCATCTGATAAGCACACGAAACACAGTCGTATGTGTGCGGCATTTTTTCTCTTAGTTTACTTACGCATCAAAATTATTATGTATTGCATTTATTCTCTAATTCAGAAAGTTGTTTATGTCTGTATTGTGGGAACTACTATTTAGGTTTACACTAGCACTATGCATTTTGCTTCCTTCTCTTCCTTCTTCTCTTCTTCTTTTTTTTTTTTCTTCTTTTTTTTCTTTAGCCAACTGTGTTCTTGCTCGTGCCAATCACTGTCGTTTATTTGTATTCTATTTTCAAAACCCCACTCCTGTAATAACCCTGCCAAAGGGTTGACAGTATGAGGAAGTAAATAAAAAGTAAATATAAAAGGCGCCTGAACTATTGTACTTACAAGTCGCAATCTTCTAACCAGCACTTCTTGCAGAAACTTTTGCTTAAAATTACAAGTGGGAACGAAAATCACAGCTGCGTGTGTTCGCGGCAGCTCGTTGTGCGCTGCTCGAACAGCACAAAAGACAATTGGTCGAGTTTGAGTTAGTAAGCGAAAACAAGTCCTCCCCTGGTTAGTCTCAGTCGTCTCACAAGTTCTTCCGGGTGCCTTAATGAGCGCACGAAGAGGTAATGGCAGCCTTCAAAAGGAAATGAAGAAAAGAAGAAAACAAAAATCTGTTGAAAAGCTGGCTTACGTCTATTTCTGTTGAAAGGGCGCGTTGTAAGCAGGCTCAGAACTAGAACAGAAAAGAGGAGCCCCGCGTGCAACGATCAGAGATGATTTTGCTTTCAAGTGAAACAAAAAAAGCGGAGCATTGCTTCAAGTTGGTGCTTAGCAATCAATCGAGGCCCTACAAATACCAACGATGGAGCATCTGCTGTAAAGCCTGGCGCGTTGTTGGGCGTTTATGACTCAGTAGCACGCTTGCTTTGGATAAATGTTTGCGAAAAAGTCACTCGAACCGATGCTGATTGCTTATTTCTCGCCTTAGGTCGTGCGATATTGTGAGCCTTAATGAGAGCAGTGTTACCTCATCTGAAACGTTTCCCTGATGAACAGTGTTCGCCAGAGCTTCGTTGGCTGTGCGAGCACAATGTTGGTTTTTATTGTGCGATGTGTGATTTTTTGTGGTACTTTGCTCCACTAGCTTAGAAAGGTGGAAATTTAGGAAAATTTAGCATTTCATAGTCCGAATTGAGTAATTATAACTCTAGCTTAGTGTACTCAATTTGTCATCATTTATTATTGCCTAGTGGTTTGTTCTTGCATTCCGGTTTATTATTAGTGTCTCCTTCTATTCTGTTCTCATTAATATTTTGTGCATGTATTTGACAGCACATTCCTTGCTAGTTTTTTTGCTCAATGCTCTGCAGATATGCACAATAAGACATGCATAATCGATAGCGGTCAAGTACTCACAACCTTTAATTTCTTCAAGCACGTTCTTCCGTGCTCAAGCTTGCTTTTTTTCTTCTTTCGTCTTCTTTAGTTTTCAGAATGGGGCATATAGAAAACAATGCTAAGTGTATCAGTGTGTGCAGACCGTATAATGAGAGTCAAAATTTTCCCCAATTGTCCTGGTTGTTCGGTACGGCTTCCAACGATGTCATGTCTTTAACTGCAGTAACGTGTTAATTGAATAAGAACGGGGCATAAGTTATTTTGTGTTATGTCTATGTCTATTTGATGTTGTTTTCTTACACTGACAACACACGCTTTGACGCACTAGCGATGCGTAATATAACCGCAAACATCCCTACTTGCACTAGCTCCACACAAGCACACTGCATAATTACACTAACTCCAATTCGTGACACTGCATTCAAATCGTTCTTGAGCCACAAATCTATTTTACAAAATATCCATATGAGTCTAAAGCCCACGTCACGTGATATATGATCTACTGACCCTTTTCTATATACCAAGTGACTCAGCCATCCAATGCAATCCATCTCTAATCCAGGAACCCCCTGACACGTAATACTGTTTGGGAAATACATGATGTGTCATTTAATAGACGCGATGTTGTTTCTGTTTGTGTTCCGCGACTCAAGCTCCCGTGTGAACCATTTATTCTATAATTTGCGAAAGACGTGGCTTAAAAATTTTGATGGCCATACAAGTTTTCGAGTTACGACGGAGAAATGTTGTTTTAGTTGGAAATTAATCTCATAATGCAGAGGTTTGTTAAAAACCTCTTTAACATGAGACATGCCCCAAGGCTTGCAAAATTCAACTGCCCTGGCACTGGACACACACGCGCGCACGCAGTTGCACACGCGCATGAAGAGGCCGGTAAACGCGTTCGGTGAATTTTACTTGCAAGCACCGAATCACCTAAGGTATCCTATTGTACATTTAGATACAACAAAAGTACCACGAAGCCCGATCCCTGAACCACAAATGAATCAACTTGGAATTATAACTTATTACCTATTAGAACACCCGACATCCGATGTTATATTCCACTGCAATAATACCTCCATTCTCCTTTGCCCTCCCCACCTCCCCTCCCCACGTGCACACAATAAATTGTGCGTGTTTTCGAATTTAAGCCCTATCTTGAATGTGTGAACAAAGAGCACAACATAACTTTGTTCGCAGACGGGGGATTGCTCGCATTAGGTTCACGAAGTTCTCATTGACGGGGTCATTTCTGGAGTCTTCGTGGACGAGCACCGAGGGCACGTCGTTAACGCGTCCGTTAGGCAGAATCAGAGAGTCTCGAGGTCAGGCGCCACACGTGCGGGAAATCCAGGAAGGGCCATATTCAAAAGACGACACCGGCGCGGCCCACTGCACAAACCCACGCAGAAGGCGCCTAGGAGTGCAATCGATGAGCAGACGCGCACGCATATCGAGCATCGTGCCAGAAAGCACCGTACAGAAACGCGGCCTTGAAAACATACGAGCAGCGTATTGCGGTGACATACGAAAGTAGAATGGGATGGGCTGACCAGTCTATGTAGCGATGAGCAAGGTAGCGCAAGTGCTTGCGAACAAAGCGGCGTGAGCGCCTTGAGTGTTAAAGGGCAACTCCGGCAATTTTTTGACCATGTCGAGCTAATAAAATATTTAGGTTCCCGAGACCCTCCTGTGACGCACCTGATAGGAGAATTGTTCCGCAAATTCGAAAATAATTTTAAATAAGCAAAAAAGCGCAAAAACGAAACCGAAACCTGAGCAAGTAGCCGAGCGAACCTCTGCGTGTGACGTCACGAATGTGTCCCCGGTGGGGAAGGCGCGCAACGCATGCCGGTCTCGCCCGCGGGGTGAACGAAACCGGCGAAGAGCAGACGCTCAGCTTATTCGTGACAGCGCCGGACCTTCAGGGACCTTCGGGTGACATTGCATGTAAGCTGCACCACCTATTCGGATCTGTCAAACAGTGACAGTTATGATTCAGAAGAATTCAATAGCCACGAATCGCCGTCCTCCACCACTAGAGCCGGCACCCATGCCAAACATAACGCGCTGCGACATGAAGACCAAGGGTAGCCCTAACCACTGATAACCGCTTCGCATGCTCACTGTAAGATGTGGAGCACGACTTTCCGCATTTGTATCCCACAAGAATGCCGCTGATAGTCCAAAGCACCGACCGGTGCATTCGTTTACATCGGCAGGTACAGCGACCACTCGTACGTAGTTCGCTTGAGATAGCCGCTCATCGGTGACATCTATTATTGTCAGAACATATCAAAACACTTAGATTTTGTGCATGTAAGCACCGTTACATCACTCTGGGTCGCGCTGATACGTGCGACCACGCACCTTCGGAAACAGCGAGCGGGAGACCGTATAGTATAGGGAAGCGTTGTGCAGCCTGCTTATCATTCTTCGTATTCTCTTCATGCACACAATTAGTGTTCCGTGAAGTAGACATAGATTGGGACATTGCGCGTATGATCGTTCATTTAGAGAATGTATAGTTTTCTTGCGGAAACGCCGATGCCATGAAGTATGACATCGTTGTCAGCTGAACAAGACGGTTGTTTACGCATGCTGTATCGAAGGGGCCTCCGCTTGCTGCCCATTTGGGATACGAGGCAAACAGTGCACATCGTAAGCTAAATAATGATTTAGCATAACAATGGGTAATAATACACCCATGGATTTCCGTAATCACATTTTATTTAGGGAAGCGCCGGCGAGTGCGACTGGCCGCATTCGAGAACGGCAACGTATACGGATGTTGATTGCGCGTCGTGTTGTCGCTTTTAGCTTTTTGCGTGTGCACTGTACGAAATGAGGAATGGTTTATTTCAAATCCGTATGGTCAAAACTGAAGTACAGAAGCAGCTTTCCTCATCCTAATAGCTTAATTAGCTTCATATCAGTCCGCCAGCAGCAGACGCACTAACTTGGCCACTGTGATAGGCTTAACCTCGGCTGAACGCGATCGGCATCGGCTCAAACTGTGTTTGCGGATGGCGAGGGCTGAAGTTCGTGCAGCCAACAACGCAACACCGCTTGCCACCCCGCATCACTTGCCCGTCCACAGGGAATGCAACTTCTCGCGACAGCAACATCTCACACCAAGCGCTAGCTCACGATCGTCGACTACTGCACGCTCTCGTCGCTGTCGTCTGCATGATCCCGGCATGCTCTGCGTGGACCATTCCTGACGTCATGCACAATGTGGCCTGTAACTGAGGCGGGGGCAAGGTACGGTGCTCGAGGCAATAAATTAAATTCATTTGTAAAAAATTTGTGCAACTCTCAAGCCTGCTTTTTTTAGGACATGACGGAGGTATTCAGAGGAACAGACCCAGCGAATTTCATCGACATCCGTTGACATCGAAAAATCGCCGGAGTTGCCCTTTAAGGCGCAAGCATACGCGCGCAAGGATAGGGACAACGAGAAAAGGTGGAGATATGCGATGAGGCTGATAACGATTATTATTATTATTATTATTATTATTATTATTATATTATTATTATTATTATTATTATTATTATTATTAGTAGTAGTAGTAGTAGTAGTAGTAGCAGTAGTAGTAGTAGTAGTAGTAGTAGTAGTAGTAGTGTAGTATTAGGCACTCACTACGGTGAGGGGGCCCGTGTAATTCCATCCCATGTTATGTGCACAGAGTTTCACTAGTCAGTGGTTGGCCCGTCTCGCTGGGGCGCACAGTAAGAGCGTAACAATGCGTCATTATTCATTGGTCTGCGGCCGTTAAAGCGGCATCGAAATAAGGCCCCCACCCCCGTCCCCCTGGGCTACGCAACGGGTCGCTTCGCTCCTCTTGGTAGGAGCCCTCCGTGTCAGCATAGGACACAATAACAAGTACTGCAGAAGTCAAACGAGGAAAACAATTCCGCAGCAACGTTCAAAAAAGAAATAAAAAATGCTGAAGGCGTAATTCGAAACCAAAACCCCACAATAATGAGCCCACGCTCTTGCACGGCGCCCTGGACCAGACGGAAAGTGTCACTACTACACAGGCTCTGCATCAGCTGCTGTTACCCCGTAACTATAGTGTTATGACTATAGTGAAGGGCCTCAA